>NC_031781.1:10970835-11270835 GCF_001522545.3 Parus major
AGACGCGTGCTCGGGGCGAGGTGTTTCCAGCTTGGCTCCTGCTCCAGTTTGTCAAGTTTTACCTCTCCAGCTGGGGCAAGGCAGAGCCACACACAGCTCCGCGTAACCGCCGTGTGCTGAGACCAGTGGTTTATGAAGTATTTTGGCTTTAGAACATGCAGAGCTCCCTGAGGGACTGCGAATTGCTTGTTACTGCAGGTTTGCAGGATGGGATCGGCCTCCCTGCTCCCATCCGGCATCCCCGGGAGCAGCTCCAGCACGCTTGCAGCACTCTGTAAAGGTTTATCTTTTCACTCGTGAGTTACACTAACCTATAAAATCCTGCTTGGGCTCATCCCCAGCGAGGCTCCAGACAACACCAGTGCATCCATGGTAGCTGCAACAGGCCAAGAGACCAACCACCAAGTCAGATTCCCATTTGCATTGTAAGGGGAGACACTGGGGATCAGGGTATGGTGTGAGGCAGTCCTAATTATCCCAGGGTAGCTAATTATAAAGGACGTAAATTGACAGAAATAAAGCCACGTGGTCAATAGTATTTTTTTAAAGCTGGAAATTTTAGCCCATTATCTTTCCAGCTGAAAAGCTTTAATTGAAAATGGCTAATCTTCCAGTGGGTTCAGGAAGGGTTTACAAGCTAATTGCTCTCTTTTCTTTAGGATTAACACTTTGTTCTGTGAATAAGGGTGGAGGGCAGCAGATGTGCAGCCTTTACTCATTTTAATCCAAACACCCCACTGCCACAGATGCTCCCAATGCTGTGTGGTGGCATAATGGAATCTCTTTCTTGCACATAAAGTGCTTGTTCTGAAATGAAATTACACCTATCTATTAGGAAGAGAGCAATAAATTTCCTCCACCACACATCCCCATCATGAAAGACACAGCACTGAGCTGTAAAAATCCCTGATGGAAGTAAATTTTGCAGGAGAGAGCAGCTAACATATGTTTTTTTCCTTTTTAACCATTTTGCTTTTGTAACTGGTAGTCAGTGTCATTTAGACATGGGCAGAAAAGTCATTATCCCACAGAAGTCAGAACAGGATCCCACAAACCTCAGGGTGGCTGGGACCTGGCTGCTAAGCTCTAGGCTGAGAGAAGATTTTAAGAGTCAGTTGGGAGAACAGCTGCCTTCCATTTAAAGAGAGAGAAATTAATTCTGCTAAACCACAGTGAGAGCTACGACCTATAGCTCTCACAGACTGCCCATAAAGCTAGTTGGGAATCTTGACTACCTGGACTAGATGGGATTTGTATTACATGGGAAAAGTGGGTTGGCTTGATCCTGTGATCTCTCTGGGAGAGATGTACTTAAAGGAGAGGAGGATCCCTAATAGCAAAGGCAGAGTAAAGCCCATTTCTCAGAAAGAGGGAGGGGGAGAATAAGTACATTCAAAGACAAATTAAAAAAATGAGGTCGTGGCCATTCAGCTCTTGCTGCTGCAGGGCAAGGAAGACCAAGTCCTTCTTGACATGAAGTCTGCACTCCTGCTGTTCAGAAAACAAAGTGTCTGGCACGTCCTTGCAAGATCCTGATTACCAGTCCTAAAGGGGTAACACACCTGTTAGGGAAGTAACTTTTGCTGTTCCCAGGATCAGATCAGGGAAGGCCACACCATCAGGAGTAACAGTATGCCAGCCCACCCTGCCCAGACTGGAGATCAGAAAATCAACAGAGCACTTGGGTCCTATAGGTGTGGGGAGAAGGAGGAAGCATTTTGTGTTTGAATCAAAAAGTCAAGCTAACATTTGGTGTCATAATGTCTCAGCAGTGCTGTTGAGGAAGGCACTAGGGAAGGGGTCCAGCCACACCTGTATGAATTAACAGCATCACCAGGGCTTCCCCCAGAATGGCCCAGAAGGATGCTTGCCTAGAGAACAATTTACCTCAACTCTCTTGAATTAAGTTCCTAACTTTAGCAATCTGTAAACTAGAGAGAGGATTCATCTCTTTTGACAGAGCAGCAAGTACAGCTCAGTAACTGTTTCCCCTATTCCTCCTCCCCCTAAAACCTAGAATTTTCTGCTGAATCACTATCAAAAAGAACATACACAAACCAGGAAGGAAGCAGTGCAAACACTACCCATAAAAGAGTGTCTCAGGCAAACCCATGGAAGCAGCAGACACAAGAGTCCAGGGAATGGGTACCAGACTCAAAAATTTCAAAAGCTCAGCTAGTTTTTAAAAACTGAATTTGTGTAAAGTACAGCTCAATATTGCCTTTTCAAATCCTTCCTGGAACAGTCACGAAGTTGCTATCCTAATTCATGCCTTTCATTAGCTGGTGAATTGGAATATTTAGTGTTCAAATGAAGATGAATTTTTGCCAGTCACAGCATCATCCTGCATTCAGCAGTGATCTCGATTTTGCAAAGTATTTCCTCAACCAAGGAAAGGAAACTCAGCTTCTCAACTAAGGGAGAAAATCCTCAGAGCAAGCAGATGACAGACACACATATCATGAGCATGTGACAATATTAAGATCTAGATGGATGCTGAGATACTAAAGGCATGGGTTAGGAGGGGATATTTTCAAAACTCTATTAACTCAGTGACCCAGTTTATGGGAAAGATGCCTTATCATTTGTACCTTTTGATTGCACATGAGAAGAGGCAACAAGTGCACATTCTCTGCTATCTCAGCAGCTGCTCACATGCTGAAATGTGGTAGTTACTTGTGCAAGGCATTAAAGTTAGAGATTTGTTCATTATTGCTTTCCTGGGTGTTGTTTCTGGTAGTCAAAGGCACAAAAATCCTGCAGAAGCTGAGGGTCTACAGCTACACCTCCTACCCCTGGAGTGCATTTCTGTGCAAGAGCCACTGGGAACAATACTGAAAACCTTATCACTTGACAAAGATGAACACACAGAATCCAAGCCAGAATCAGCACTGCATAAATTATGGCCAAGAACACCACGATTTAAAGCTTTATATTTGGCAAAAAGATGCTTTGACTGTGTTTTTCTTTTCAAAGAAAAACAAAAAAGCACATAGAAAATTATTTTCTGAAAGCTGTAAGAAACACTGTGAAGACCTGGTTTTGTAGTTTTGTGATCACCCACCTTCACATGAGCTGACATCCCTGACATGCAGTTACAGACCTACTGCAAAACACAGCTAGCATTACAGAAGATCAGAAAATCTTTCTGATTTTTCCTAGAAAAAGCTTTTCATAATAGAAATATTCTGTTCAATTACTTACAGAGTGATTACTTAAGAATATTTATTCTCCAAAATATACTGTACTATAAACCCCTTTCACTCAACTATTAATTTCTAAGAAGCAGCACAAGGCTTAGGATGTGGAGATTTTAGTGAAAATTATGGGATTGCTTTCTTTACAGCTGAGAATTGATGCACCAATGTCAGGGGACAAACAACAGGAAAACAGGTCTTGATCAAACAGGTCTTGACCAAAACAATCAGAGCAGTGAAGCCTACAGAGGCTCTGAACCAACAAGCAACACCTGAGGGGCAGGTCACAATGGGGACATTAAAGCTTCCTTGCAAGATTTCAGGTGCAGCCCTGCAGTAACCACGCACTCCTGGAAACCACTGCAGGTAGATGGTGTCCAGGTATGGCTGACTAACAGTTACTTACATTTTATGTGGTGTTCCAAAGTAATTAAAAACTGGATTCCTTTAGAAATAGCATTGCCTCAAGCCCATCAGGATGTTTTTTAGGCAGTAGTCGCAACATTACAAAGGGTATTTGTGATCTGAATTGCAGCTATATTAAATACATTATTAAATATACAAAGCATCATGCAGCTGTAGTGATCCCCAGAATGACTCACTCCTGGTGTACAGTGATTTAGCCAGAGGAGAAGGGTATTGGAGGAGGAGGGTTCAAATGTTCTTCAGAGGTCATTACTGTAGCTGCCACATCAGTCCTCTCTCCAAGCCACTCTCTCCTTTCCCTTCTTCATGGAATCACTTGGGTTGAAAGGAGCCTCTCTGGAAAAGCTGCCATGAAGGAACTCCGTGGAAAAATAAAAATACTCCCCTTACGTGGAAAGCTTCCAACAACATAAACGTTTACACTGGGGCCACATGGGTGAGGGAAGGTGGGTGCCTGTGGCTGTACCTTCTGTGCACTGTGAAAAGGGACATGGGCAGAGCCTCTCCAGCAGCATCCACATCTGCTCATTCTTCCTAGGGCTGGGAGCCTTGGCCTCATGGCTGGGATTCTCCTCTTCAGAGGGCAACCCAAGTGCACCAGCCTCTCTCACTCTAAGAAGGCATTTGGCAGGATTTGATGGTCGAGCATAATTCCAGATGAAACACGCCAGATTGAAGGATTTCTGCATAATTAGGGATATAATACTGTATTTAAGAATCTCCTAAATACCCTCAGTTAACAGAGGGCAGCGTGTTCAGCGGAAACTCATCTCCCATCACCAGGGACTAAAGCTGGCACTAAGTGGATGCAGATCTTCACTTTCTTTAATACCTCAGCAGCCCAAATGCAGCAGCCAAAAAAAGTCCTTTCCAGAATGAGCAAAGTCCATAGCAGATCTCCTGGACTGGATGCCCCAGCTTAGAGGCATCCAGTGTTCCCAAAACAGTAAAGTGGCTGTGCTGGTACCCTGGCTTTGGGAAAGTTTCTATAGCAACAGACACAAAGAAAATTTAGGTGTTTTCATGGCACAGCTGATTTACACCATCACTTCTGTGTTTAAGTCATTGAGGCCAAGGGAAAAGCCTGAAAAAGTAAGATTCAATTCCCCATCAGAGGAGTTTTTCCCTTTGTTTCATCCCCCCAACAGTTTTTAAGTCTCAGATTTTGTGTCAATGGGTCACTTTTCTGTTACCTCTTCCAAGGCCCATCCCTTGATAGATGCTTTCTTTACACTCCAATGGGGACCTTCCCGTGTGTGTTCTCGCCAGCCCACAGACACATCCCTGCGATTAGCTCATCCTTACACCACTGCAGAGACACAGCTTCCCTCCTAGCAGAAACCCCAGGACAGAAGTGTCACCTCAACAGGCCACTCTCAGAATAAATGTAAAGCCTTCCTGCCACTCCAGTCCTGCGCTGCAGCAGCCACTCCTCGGTGCGTCATTGCTCCCTCTGCCCCTGGACTGGCAGCGTCTGAATTTCCAGAGAGATAAGTGCACAAGAGTGTGCTGCCCTCACACAACATACCATCACTATGGAAACACTGTTTGGGGTGAAATTTGAGGCTCTGCTGTCACTGATGTTTGCAGCCCTGCAGGCTCCTGCCCCAGCACATTGCCTATGCCCTGTCCCCGAGCCCTGGGGTGACAGAGCAGATTTATGGGCTCAGAAATGTGATGCTCGTCTGTGTCACGGGATGGAGAAAATTGCAACTGAAAAGTTCAGTGTGCCATTGGGACAGCTGTGGAGTTTTCCAAGACAATATTGCTGCCCAGTTGCTGTCACAGCTCCTCTCCCTATGCTTTTGCCTTCCTTGGACTTCAGCAAATTAGGAGTTTCACTCCAGTTTTGAAGTAGCAAAAGTTTCAAAGCAAAGGAGAGGTGACCATTGAGTGTTTTCACTCACCTTTCTTACACGTGAAGAGCTCCTAAAGGACGCTGCCACAAAGTCTTCCTCCCACTGCTACCTCACACCCCCTCCCTGAAAACACTTGCTGGAAGGCAGTTAAAACTTAAAAAAATTTAAATGGTGAAAAGGACAGGCAAGGAAGGGGAAGCATGGGGATTGAGCAGACAGCAGATTAATAGCTCGGCATTTATGGCAGTTTAATAATAGAGCTGTCACAATAGGAGAGATTTACTAATTGCGGAGTCATTTGCCATGGATTCCCATCAAGCTGCCATTTAAATCGCTGCACAGTTTTTAAGACAGCTTTTGAAACTGGGGAAGGGGAGAGAAGAGACAACACCCAGAGTATTTGTGAAGCTAAATTTAGGAAAGCATTGTGTTTTCATAGAGATGAGCAAGCTGATAAGGAAACAAGGAAGGAGCCAACAGCACTGCTAGCCCAAAGGAGCTGGGGAGGAAGGGGGCAGGTATTTGTGTTTGAGCCCCACCACAGAATAAGCAGGTCTTACATCTGGGGACAGGGCTCTGACCTCAAACTAAGCCCTGGAGAGTTTTACACAGGTTTAACCAGTGACCTACTAATACCTCCAACATGTCTTTTTGCAGAATTAGTCAGCACTGGGTTTAGGGGCAAAATGTCATCTTACACCACCGATAGAAGAGTTGTAATCTCTTGGGTCTGTCGGCAGACAATTGTTGGTCCTTCTTCTACTGACTTCAAAGTGAAATAAGCTCCTAATTCATACCTTCTCATCACACAGGGCCTCAACCTGAGGCATGCACAGATATTTTTGTTGGGGCAACCTGGTGACAGCATGCTGCAGTACTCTGCATGCCACCCCCACAACCTGGCACTTCTCCTTCGGGTCCCTGAGGCCACCAGTGCCAGGCCAGGGAGTGATTCACAGAGCTGTGAGTTCTACTAGACTCACTACACCAGGGTTATAGGAAAATTAAACAAGTTGAGAAATTTTTCAAACTAAATCCTCAAGCTACAGTTGTTTCCTGGTGAAAATACCTCATTCCAGTCAAACCTGATGTTCTTCAGCCTTGACCAGGAAGTTTCCAGCACAGCCTGGAGAGAATTAAAACCAATCCAAGCACAAGCAAGAGGCCTGGTGAATAAGGGAACCATAGAATGGAAGATGGTTCTCAATCAGGAATTAGAGCCTGGAGCTTTATATATTAGAAGGGCGCCCTTACTTTTTTGGAAAGAAAAAGGGCTCTCAACACTATCAGGAGCAGTTCTGCATCCACCAGTCCTTTGCCCTACGCTCCCACCCTCCCCAGCATCACTCTCTGGACTCATTTCCCCCAGAATAAAAAAGGGGGCAGCTATCCTTTGCACCTCAGTCCTTTCACCAGCAGAGGCACAGTGAACCACCACCGTTACCAGGATGCTGAGAGCACCTCAGGCCACTCAGGTGGGCTCCACTTGGAACCGTGGGAGAGGTGGGGGAGGAGCTTTTTGGGGGCCCAGGGCAGTGATGCTGTCCCATCTCAACCAGCAGTACAAGGGAGGCCATGCCTTCTCTGTCATACATGTTCTCATAGCTCTGCTGAGAGGCTGGAAAAAAGGCTGGTTTAGTCCTCTTTTTCTTTAGGGGAATAGAGCACTCTCAGAAGTTCAGCCAGGACTTTGCAGATCATCAACAATTAGCAGCCTACAAGGGTGCAAGGTTGGGGCTTTTGTGGCATTTCAATTCTGCTGTCATTTAATAACCACCCATGACTCAGGCTTTCCTCCCACATGCTGTGGCCCAGCACTCCTGATCTCTTCCATCCATTTGGATTCACTGGTACAGAAGATAAAAATGTGTTAAACAAGACTGCTTTGCCATTGCACCTGCAACTAATCAGACACACCATGAGCACGATTTGATCAGGTATTACATTTTGTCCTGGTCTCCAGAGTGTTGTTCAAATACATTTGCAAAAAGGATGCTGCATTAAGGCAACATAGAGCTTTTCCTACACTTTCTCTGAGGACAGGACAAGGCAGTACCAGCCCCTACCCAGCCCCAGCACCCAACTCTAGCTGCAGCTGTTTCTAAATGGTTTTGGCCCACCAGGAACACATTTAGACACAGATGAGAAGTGTCACAAAGAATTTTCTTCTCAGAGGCACAATCAATCCCCATTTTACATAGAGCAGAGATAAGATGACTGAAGCATAATTGATTTTATTTTATGGGATGCTATACAATGAGCATCCTTAAACAGAATTCAGTTATAATGAACATACAGTACAAGATGAGTCTTCACCAAGGCAAATGTCATTGCCTAGGGACAAGTTCAGATCTAAGTAACATCGGATTCATTACTCTGCACCTTAGATGAGGCTCTTCAGTCATGTGAAGTCAAATGTACCAACATTTATGTTCCCCATGCATTCCCCTCAAGATGAGGACAATGTTTACCACCAGCTCCCTTGCTAGTTGAATGTCTCCCACTGTGCCTGTTTCACTTTGGAAAGTCCTTTTCCTTCTGTATCTTCCTGTCAACTCATCTGTGGCACTTCGGAAATCTCCACTCAGGCTTTGCAGTGAAATTTGGACCAATGGGAGAAGTCAGGGGCATTTCTCTTTGTTTCTGCACAGCATCCTGAAGAGCCACCCCAGTGCCCAATTTTTGGGATCCCTCTCACACTGGTCCAGTTTGGAGGCCATGGCTGGTAGCCCCACCACTGGTCCTTCCTGCATCACCATAGGCACCCACCTGCTCTGGAGGGGAGCATTTGCTTGTTTAGAGAGGTGCACCCCATCACCCTTGGCCCCAGGATTTGGCTCTGCTCCAGGAGCTATGGGCACACATCTTCCCAGCCCCACTAGCACAGCCTACCCTAAGCACTGCACTGTCTGTCACCAGACACCACCTCTCCATGGATTACATGCCCAAGGAGTTCAGTCACCCAGCCAGCAAGTTGGAGAACAAACACAATCAACCAGTGAAAGAAGATTTTTTTTCCCCTGTAAAAATGCTGGGCTCAGGTAGGCACAAAAGAGCATTAAAGAAATGTTTGAAATAAATGAGTGATGGCAATTTAAATTTGGAAAGTCCCATTTAAAGCAACTCCCAAGACTGATGAGGCAAAAATTCCTGTATATGAAGCAGGAAAATGAGGGAAGCAAAAAGAGGAGGCTACTCTGGAGTCTGTAGAGCCTAAGATGCTCCAGCCACACTCTACTGAGTTCAGCCATCACATATTAATACAAGCTGTGTCTGATCAGAAACTGAGTAATTAGAGCAGCCTGGAAGGTTAATGGCATGCACTACCTACCATCACCTCATTAGAGGAGAATCCATAAAGCAGACACCAGTATTGCAGCTGATTAGTGCAGACTCAGAGTGATAGCTGGCAGAGCTAACTCTGAACCCTAAAGCTGCACACAGGAGCTGCTCCCCAGTCACAGAAGAGATTGACAGCATGACTTGGATGAGGGTATGGCTCTGCCTTCAGTTTTACAACTCCAATTTTTCTTTAGAGGAAAGAATTGGAGGAGAGGGCCAAAAATGCCATGCTATTCCCATACCCCAGGGGAAATTCCACAGAATGTAGAGTTGTCCACACATCATAACTTTATTGCTGGACTTCATGGCATCAATGAAACTCAGAAAACTCAAGTGAAGATTATATGGAGTCTTACCTAAAAATCACACAGGTCGTATTTGTATTGGTTGCCACACTTCAAACTGTTCAATAGAGTTGTCACAGATTTGTATTTTGACAAAAACCAACCTAAATAACACACATTAAAAATTTCCTCCTGATAACTCCTTATCCAGAACATCAAGCACAACACAAAGCAAAAACCCTCCCCAGTCCAGCAAGAACCTGCACTTGTCTGTGCAGTAAGTACACTACAGTTCAGCTACATTTCAGAAGGAAAACACTGCTTCCAAACAGTTCACCGTGTTCAAAGATTGCCCAGTTAGGAAGAATAAAAAAATTTTTAAAAAAGGGAAAAAAGGTGAAGGAAAACATCCAACCCTACTAAGCCTGATAGGTTGCCACTGAGTTAGTCCACTGCTGAAATGAGAAACTGAGAAACCTGTGTTTCCTTGCCATGGAGACTAAAACAGCCAAGAGGAAAAACTGTTGACAAGGAAATGGTTTTGGATGGTACCTTGCAGCTGGGAGGAAAGCTGAAGTAAAGCAATCCAGCCCTGCCAGTTGTTTCTCTGCCAGTGAAGCTCAAAAAATCCTCCAAGTTTAAAGAAAATAAAAATATCCCTTGAGGAAGAGAAGCTCCCAAGCTACAGAAGGGCAAAGGCAGTGTGACTCAGACACTAATCTCCCAAGGACAAATGTTTCTGCTGTGCTTCAGCTGCCTTTTAGAACTTTGATCTTGTGGGACTCTCAGTGTGGGAAGCAAGGACTATCTTCCACCACGGTGCTGCACAGCCCTGGGACCTCTGGTTGACCCCACCTTTCCCTGTGACAGGGTGAAAACCAATTGAAGGGAGCAGCACTCTGTCCTGGGGATGGTCTACAATGCCCTCATCTTGAGGTCCAGGGCAGCAGACAGCTTGTATGGCATCTCCTACCTTAAGAAGCACTTAAAGTGCTTTTGGATGTCACCTGGATGCCAGTCCACGTGACAGAAATCTGTATTCGTGGACTGAGAGTGATGGTAGTGTAGGCGGGGAAGGATGACCTGTGGATTTCCTTCAGCCAAACAATATGCTCAGAGACATGACAGAGTCTTGGGATATTTCAAATTTTCAGTTTCAAATTACTTCATGTCTCTGATGAATTTGCTTCAGCATCCAGGCTGTGTTTGCAGCCCAGATACTCAGCATGGGCTTTGCCTCCAGTCTAGGATCAGGGACCTCAGGGTCTTCTGTGTGGGCACTCATGTTTTAGATCTGCTCTTGATCAGATGAAGTTAGAACAAAAGTTTCTCCCATCCCAGGATACTCTCCAGGAAGCCAGAGCACCTCAGAGGGAGACAAGAGGCTCAAACGTAGCAAGAAAGACTTCCAAAAAGTACCTGCACTGTGTTACCCTTCAGTCTCCCGGCACAATCCCAGAAGCAGTGGCTGAACTTATCCAAGTTGTTGTTTTCAACTGGAACTGAAAGAGATGCTACAAGATTTTCTCCTCCCATCACTCTAAATCTAGAATTTCTTTTAAAGCCTTAAACTCTGCATTTCTGCATTACCTGAAAGTGCAAAGAGCAACCACCAACAGGTGACCAGGAGGCAGTTCCCACCATGATCATTCCTGCTCCTTCCAGGCCATGTCACAAAAGATAGGCTCAAAATGTGTCAATATTATTAGCCTGCTAAATATCTGCTCAGAAAATGTGTTCATTAGCAATGGCACCTGTACTATTTTAACTGCAAACAGGACCTGTGATCTGCATTTATGCTATTTGCAGAGTTCAGAGCTGGCATTGCTAGTGAAGCTGCCTCCATGCATTATTACCAGCACTGCTCCAGCCACAGTGCAGCTGCTAATTAGCAATCAAAATTATGTTGAAAATTATGTTTTCAATTTTAACATCAATATTAATATGAAGCTTTTATTAGTATCATAGAGAGACCACCCACAAGCATAGCACAGGTACTGCTGACCTTTTGAAGCAACTAGAGAAGGTTCACAAGAGATATTCATACATTCCCCTCAGGTAACAGTGGTTCTGAAGGGCACAGTCAGAGGGATGGAGTCACATTTGTGCCCAGCAATTGCCGCTGCTCGGGCTGCCCCGGGTGCCAAGGGCAAGGCCAGTCCCGCTGGGGCCGGGGGCTGCAGCAGCTCTGGAGCCATGAGCCAACTCTGCCCTCTTGCGATTACAGCCAGGCTTCCAGCCTCTCCCCGTACATCAGCGGGGAAGAGAAAACCCAGGAAATCTTCTCCAGAAATTCACCTAATTCGGACACACACGTTAAATATACCGTTTATTTGTTGAATTTTTCAAGATGACGTTAGGATTTAGCAGATTCCTCAACAGAGCAGGAGGCACTCAGGGCAATTCCTCCTCCTGTGTGGGAGCAGCAAAGAGCTGGGGTTTGCTCATCTGCGAGAGGGATTTATCCCCGTGTGTGGCAGTGCCCGGCATTCTGCCTTTGCCTCAGGCTGCAGTACTGCAGACACAGACGGGGCTGCCTGCTGGACATGCACACAAGCCTCAGATACCCTGCTATGCATTCAGGCTTCTCAGCTCCACCAATCCCTAAAAAACACTGGAGAAACCTGTCCCTGCCTTCATGTCTTCACCCTCCCTCACCGCTCACCAAAGCCAAGCCAGCTCCACAGTGTATTCCCGCAAGGCAGGGGCTGGCTGGAAAATAAAGCCAGGACAGCCATTCATCTCACCACCTGTAAAATCTCATCTTCCCTTCCAAGAAGCAGCACCAGAGGCTGCTGGAGCAGGGCTGAGTGTCGCTGCCGGGTGAAGCTGCAATGCTCGGAGCTCCACGAGGGAGCAGCATGGCCCTTCAGCTGGGCTGCACAGCTGCCTTTGGAACGGCCAGCCCAGAGCTGCTGCAGGGCAGCGGGCACAGAAACGGATCCCTTCCATATTTAAACATTAATATTTTCCATTCTTACACGCACGTGTATACAGGGTCACAACAAGACCCTTTGCTTTCTGTAGGAAAGAGGGGGCTGCTGCGATGCACAGTTGGTTTTTTTTTCCTTGCTTTGCTATATAAGCGGACCTACCATGGTAAATAACTGCTAGACAGTTTGAAAATAAATTATTATAAAAGCCCAAATAACAAAAACGAACAGCACCACAAAACCAAACCAAAACGCCAGATACCAGGGGGAATTAGTCTTCAGAACAGATTTTAACCCGGTTACATCAGGCTTCTTTAGGATTCACAAGTCAGGTATTGAAGCCAGGAGGGCCTGACTTGGCCATCATAATGACTTGTTAATACAGTCAAGTCCAACAGAAGCAGGGGATAGCCTTTATATTCTCCTTTCCCAGCATTTTGACAGAAATTAGATCCTCTTCTGACATTTGCCTTTGCTGCTCCCCTCGTGCAAACTCAGCAAGACACAAAATTCATGTGTTAACTTGAATTAAATCTCACAAAGAGTAAAGAAAAAAATTAATATATGTCAGCCCTTGAAAAAAGGACTTTTTGAATGCACAGGGTAGCCAACTAGAAGGTGATGGGGAGTGGGTTAAGATAGTTCACACAAGAACTTTTTGAATTGTGGTATTGATAATGTAAGGAGTAAGATTATTACACTGTTATTTCCACAGAGTTATGCATCCAGGACAGCTGAGTCAGATCCCTACCAGATCAGCACCCATTCATTCTGTGCTGATGGACACACAAAAGACCCTCACACAGTTGCAGCAGCAAAGCTTTACAGACTTCAGTAGGAAACAGTGGAGTGGGAACTGCATAGTGCCACGGTGAGGAAGAGAACACAAAGCAGGAGCAGCACAGGTTTTTTATTCTCAGGATAATTCTATCAAGAATATTTACGTGGGATATGTTGGAAAATGAACAGTGATACTTTATAAAAGACCTTGTAGCTCTGGTTGAGCATGGAAGTGGAATATAGCAGAAAGCTGCAACGTGTCTGCCTGGGAGCTCAGGGATAATGCACAAAATCCTCACCATCAGTTGCTGCACCACCAAAGGAATGTGGGAGGAACTGGTAATACATTTAACTGCTACCAAAATATTTATACACATATATATATATTCCTACATATGTCTCTGCACAGAAGCTTGTTACATATGTCCCTGTCACATTATGTCACCACTGCATGTCAGACAAAATGATAAGGAAGGATTTGAGCAAGGGTTTGAAAGTTCTGTCAGGGATGAGGATAATGAGGGATGCCCTCATCAGTGTTACGAGGGAAAAGAAAGGAAATAGCAATATCTCAAGAAAAAAAGGAAAAAAAAGACTAATAAATGTCAGCATTTGCCCTTCACAATGTTGTTTCAGAAAGTGTCAAAAATCCAAACCCCAAGGAAATCACCTGCTACAGGAATTACACTTTAGAGCAGAAAATTATTTCCAGCTAGGATGTTTCCTAGGGCTAACTTGTAGGAAAACCACTCCAAGGCTGCACAGTTCCACTCTGTTGGGGCCTGGCCCAGAGTCCTGCTAGGGGTGGCCATAGAGAAGTGTAGGAATTCTCTGAGAAGAGCATTTTGGTCATTCCCAAATACCTTTTGTCAGCTCCTGTGTTCTGATAGCTAACACACAAATGTTTAGTTTGCTTGGCTGGTTTTTTTCTGTGATATTCATTAATATTCATTCATTAATATTCATTAATCACACCCAGTTATGTGAGGCCTCCCCTGGCATTTCCCCTCTCCCAGGTATACCAGGCACAGATGGAGCAAGACCTCAGAGTAACAGATAATGGCTTGTTGGCTGCTCCAGCCCCTAAAGACACACACACACACACACACACTGGGTAGAGCTGCTCCATGAATTAGCACAGAACCTCAGATCTGTCAAACTCAATAAATGCTGATTGATATAACCTTTTAAATATGGATTTTTTCAGGAATAGAAAGGAAAATTATAACACTGCCCAAACTAGAGCAATGGTTGATGTGGACTGGGGGGGGTAGCTTCCCCTGTCCCCTCACACCCAAAGCCATCCTCTTACAAAGCCTTTCATCTACATTTTCTGGTTTTGGCCACAGGAGTTTAAAAAATCCATCTCATTCCATCAAAACCTCACTCCCAGAGCAACCAGTTGAAAGGCTGGTTGATGCTTACAGGAGAGTCCTACACATCAGAGCACACCAAGCCTGCTTAGATATGCCTGCTGTCCAAAAGGCTTGTCTGCATATCTCCTGATTAGCTCCAAGTCCAGTGCAGGTAACAGCAGATGAAAGGCAGGCACTTAGGAAGCACCAAACTGCTGCAAACTGCACTCCCCAGCTTCTTACCCAGCCCTGTACTTGCAGCTGCCTTGCTCCAAGCCTCCTTACTTGTATCCCAGAAATCTGGATATCAGCAGGTCAACACTGTTATCTCCAGCTGGGAACTGCGCATGTTGGACATCCTACATCTTTCTTCCTATGACACACAAGATCAGCTAGTTCCACATCATTAAGGCTGTAACTTTAAATTTATTATTATTATTATTATTATTACTAAAAGAGTGGCTCTTTTAACAGTTCCAGGATTCCTGTTGGTCACCCTGCAGCCACTGAACACACACACACACCAGCATCAGCTCCCAACACCGAGCACTGAGCAGACAAGTTGCTCTTGGTAGCGGTGTCACTTCACTTCCTGGGGGACAGGAATGAAAACCACAGCGTGGAATAGCTTAACCCCAGCCAGTCCAGAGCCAGCATTAACACAAACCAGCAGAGACATCATGATCACAGCATGGTACAGGGTTTTTGTTTCCCTACTAACAACAGCCTAATGGAAAATTCCAATAATATTTAAGGATTCTCCTTACCTACATACTCTGATATCCTAGTAGAAATAGAGGGCACAAAAATCTGTCAAGGAATCCCTTTATGACTTGAAACAGGTAAGAACTGTAGAGATTTTCAAAGCAAATTCTGTTCCTGCAGAGGCCCACAGTCAGGGACCTCAATGAGAGCCACGCACACACCGCGCCACGTGCAGGTGCTCCACAGAGTGACGTGTTTCCCTCATTATGGAGACCACAATCTCCCACAGGCTTTGGTATCCTCCAGAGTACATTCCTCTGGGGCATCACCCTCCTGGATGACAGCAGAACACCACACTTTAACCCTTGTAATGCAAAGATTGGGTCTAAAAGCCTGAAGATTTCTGACCTGCCAAGGCAGTTTGTATATGGATTTGAGCTACTGAGTGACACGAGTGCCAGAAAGGCAGCTCACTCCCAGCCCTGCAACTCCACCACAAAGAATAAACCATAGACACAGAGGCAGCAAGTGCTCCTGGCAGGGCATGGGAGGTTTGCTGTGAAAGCACAAAAAGGTATATTGATCTTCTACAAGTGTTATTTAGAGGGTGCTTGGGAGATCTAAGGTCCATAGGAAAGCGGTAAGTTGTAATTAGCTGGATAACAAAAAGCAATATGTAGTAATTAGCTGGATAATGTGCTCATACACATAGCTTGGGAACAAAAAAGCAAAAGATGAAGTTGTAAATGTCGGAAAATATGCGGAGAAGAAAAAGTTTTTAAAAATATATTACTGCACTTTGGCTAGATGCCTCAGGAAGTAAAAAGGTTCTTAATTCCTACAAATTTTGATAGAAGTAAAATTTTGCTGTCTTTAGGGGATTTAGATTTGGATGAACTGGGTTACTAAATGTAATTTGTATTGTATATCACTGCTTTTTTTATCACTATATTTGGATTCTGTGGCGTCTTGAACGTGAACAGTTTTCTCAATAATCAGCATGCAAAAGGCTTAGACAACGACAAATAAACCTTCAGCTGAGGCTCAGCAGCACAATACCTGTTAGAACAGTGACCCAACTCTGATCTCTTTGTCAATCCAAACTTCTCAGATAGTCACCAGGGAACATCTCTCTAGCCCTGTCCCTGCCTCCCACCCCAGAGGATGGGGATGACTGCAGTCCCTGCTGCAGCAGTGCTCTGTCCCCAGCCAATTCTTCCATCAGGAGGAAGATGGGAACATGAAAAGCCTGTGAAATTTAAGTCAGTAGTAGTAAAACATCCAGATGAAAAGATTATTCAGCACATTAAAACATAATTATGGCCAGTTAGGAAGTTAAAGCATATGGATGATAATTTTAGATCTCTAGAAGGCAGAACAGTGGGTTTGGCTTTCAGCACAGCACATGGCTGCTGTAAATAAGGAGGACAGTACAGACACCTTTATAGAAGGATAGAGGAAAACGTTAAGGTATTTGGCAGGGGCAGCTACTTCCAGTTATTTTGTTAAAACCTGCATAGTTTACGTCACCTATAAGTGTAGCTCTTAAGGCTGTTTTCCTCAGCCTTGAGAACAGCAGGAATCAAAGACTTAAAAGAAAACAGAAAGAGCAACAGAAAACAGCCCACTGGCACAGCAGACCGCTCACCACTGCACTGACTCATGCAGAGATTAGATACCAGGAGCAGTCTGCAACCCTAGTCAAGCAGAACACAAAGTCCTGCTGTTCCAGGAAAAAATAAAGCCAAATAAAATAATTGCTTCTCAGGGATGACTCAAGTTCTCCCAACAAGCACCCACCTCACCAACAGTTTGGTCACTTCTGAAGATGCCAGTGTGCCATCATGCCCATGGCACACCACCATCTCCAAACTGCTCCAGGTGTGCCCAAGGAGACAGCTTCCCACTGTTTTCCCACAAAGTCCCAGCTGCTGCAGCATGTTAAATTTTACTATGTTGCTGCCTTCAAAGCATCTAGTCAAGACAATCACACTTTTGATACCCGTAGTCACCAATAGATAAAGCTTAAACCCATTGTTTTTAACAGGCAAGCCCCAGATCTAGTTGCAATAAGCCTCCAAAGGCAATTAGCCTTATAATTAGAAGCCCATAACTGGGGAGGGGGACACATATGTCACCTCTTTTTCCCTGTCCCAGCTCAAACCCAGGAACGCAGAGGCAATCAGGGGATCGTGGAAGTTGTGTTCAGTTACTGAAATATCAGCTGCAAGATCTACAGAAGAGCTTAAACACAGACCTCAGACATGCATCTCACAACCCTGCTCCCTCGCAGGGAGATTTGAAACAAAACAAAACAAATGATGAAAGGTTAATTAAGCCACGAAAGAAAGAAAACTCCAGTTAGCAGTACAATTACCTCGGAGTGCCCTCCACCAGAGGAAGGTCTGCAAGAAGTGCATGCTCCTTTTCCTCAGTCCCGGAGGAGGTGGCAGCATTAGCAGGACCGGGGCTGCTCCACGGCTCGCTCACAACCACTCCGGCATCCCCAACCTCCTGCAGCCCCAGCACCACCTCGGACCAGCCTGCGCAAAGTGCACCTGCTCTGCTCTGCTAACCACTGAGTGGGAGTCTGGGGCTTCTCTCTCTCATGCTCTCTCCCTCTCCAAATAAGCAATTAGCATGAATAATTACAGCTCTGATAATAATATCCAGCCACCTTTGA
The DNA here is from genome assembly GCF_001522545.3 of Parus major. Taxonomy (NCBI): domain Eukaryota; kingdom Metazoa; phylum Chordata; class Aves; order Passeriformes; family Paridae; genus Parus; species Parus major. The sequence continues at coordinate 10,988,400 of NC_031781.1, forward strand.
GCAAGAGGGAAAAGACTGTAATTAACTCTTTCTCAGGGATCAGAGGAAGTTGAAATAGCACGAGCCTAATTATCTTCTTCTGGGATGCCTCCTGGCTACCGAGAAGCTCTGGAATGTGTGGGAGGCAGGGGTCAAGTAGTATCCTTTTGGAAATCTCTCCACCCAACCCAGTTTTACGTGTCTGCTACCCAAGTGATCATTAGATGTGCAAATGTACACAAGGAGGAAGAGAACCCACAGTTTCCCTACACTGTGCTAAGCAAGGGGCTGTCCGTTCAGAGACTGCCTGCAGCATTATCCCATGATGGATCTTTGGCCACTGAGGACTTTGGAGCAGTTCCCCTCTTGGAGGATATGTAGTGGTAACGTGTGGCTAGTCCTAAGCACAAAGCAGAGCCACACCAGCTCCCTGGAGACCTGACCCCAGGTTGGAGAGGGCACTGATGGCCAGACAGGTTCCCACTATAAACTTAGCACAAAGGCACTCTCACCCCAGAGTTTTCCTCCTGCCCCATCCCCCAGGTCACAAAGCTAGGGGGAAAACACATAAACGAGCCAGGTAAGGGATCCAGATCAGCTCAGGAGGGAAACTGAGCATGTTTTAAATGTCTTTGCACCAAACTGGCTTCGCTCCCTTCCCAAAGCCTCTCCTGGCAGGCAGGTGGGACAGGCACATGTGCATGTCCCGCTCCCAGTTCCTTACAAGAAGCAAAACACTTTACATGCACCACCCCCAAAAAGAGTTCTAGTGAGTTCAGAGACTAAAACAATAAATGGTGGCCCTCTGCAGTAACTGCCCCAAATTGGCCAAGGCTCTGAAAGGATACATGGGTTAGATGGCTGCTGTAACATACCCTCTTCATGTTACTAAAAACTGTGATAAATCGAGTTATTATACAATCCTGTCATGCTTTATTGCTACTGCAGTATCTGGAGATGTTATTAGAGCGCTGCAGTACAGCAGCTGCCCTCCAAACACTCCACTCTCTTATGAAAAGAGCACAGGTTTCGTTAACATCTCTTGTATTCCATTGACCTGAAATATTTAAGAGTGGAAAAATTAACGTGTTTATGAACCCTTATCACTAGCCTTAGAAAACCTGCTGAAATGTTATGTCTCTAAGCATTTAAGCATTAATTTTCATATTATAAAGATTCCACATAATTCTTTTATTTATGAAGTCAAGGTGCCCAGGGCACTGTAGAATATAATCAAGCACATTAAAAAACAACATAATATAAATAAAATAATTTCAGTTATTTAATGATTTTGTGAAACTTTAAAAAAATGTTGTATATAATATGTATTTTAACTTTCTTTACGTTGTCTACTCTTTTACTGCATAGCTACCATCTGTTTTGCTAATGTCTTGAAAAGAAAGTAAACATATTCGTATTAACTGGCTGAATCCCACAAGTTATTATGTATATTATTTTCCCTGTAGCATAAATAGTTCCATAAGCACTAAGTAGACTAAGCAGTTGAATCAATTGAAGCCTATACATTAAGACCCAGACCCTGAAATGGTAATTATTAATAAATAACATGATCAATATGGCTCAATGGCTATGATACTGGGGTCTTAAAATTCTATTTTGTTGAGGAAAAAAACTGTATCTAGTGTACCCACACTTCCAGTGTGACCCAATGTAATTTCAAGGGATGGTTAAGTTTGAAAAAGAAATGCACATTTAAGGCTTGAATTTTAATTTTACTATGACCTAATTGCCAGGGCAGCCAGTCCAGCCTCTGCGGTGGATTTTTTCCAGTTTATGTGTTACCCTCAGAATCTCTGACCCAGCAGGCTCTTAATGTGCTATTAATGGACACTGGAGGTGGAGGCACATACAATAATTCTCCCATGGGAAATGTCTTTCCGTGAGCTGGATGTGCCCCAGGGACAGGGAGGGCCTCGGTGACAGTGACACTGCACAACACAACAGTGACAGTCCCCATCGTGCTGTGGGGGGAGCCAGGGCTCACAGGGATCCACTGCTGCAGGGCCTCTCACCCTGGGGAGGTGTTTGAGGTCTTGGATCTGCGTGTGAAAATGTTATGGTGAGGGCAGAGGGAAGGAGCACCCACACTTCTGCACAGGAGCCCCAGAGGGATTTGCACAGGTCTACAGCAAAGCACAGCCTTGGGAGGTCAAGTGAAGTATCCCCAATGGATCTGCCAGGGATGACCAATTCCAAAATTATAACCTATGGGGAAACTGCAGCGCAGACTTCTGGAGACAGTAAATTGGTCTGCAGGCAGGAGTCTCAGCTTAAAAAACAGACAGGGGGACATGAGAGGACTGGGGCTGTTCAGAGGTCTGGGGCTTTGTGGCTCCATCATCTGGCTCCAAGTCTTAAAGACGCTCTTTGATTCACAACTTTTGGTTATTACTGATGTCCCTAAACAGGAGTGAGTGATGCAGCCTGTTGTAGTCTGCACTACACACTCATGTACCAGCTGCCTTCAGGTGCTACATTGCTAAAATTTCCAATGCTTTCAATTAACACGTAGCAAAGCCGTTAGTCATGTTGTCTTTCCAACAAATAATTGCTCTCCCTGGCTTCCTTCCACATTATTGTGAGCTTCCATTTAATTTATGGGCCCTAATAAAACATAAAGAAACCAAGACTAATGCTTCATCAGTTTCCTAAGCTTTTCCAACATCTTTGGTGGGGAGGGGAGCTGGCGCTTCACTGTTTTATGGCTCTGAGGGAAGAGCAGCTCATCTAGCAGCAGACAGGGAGTTTGCAGCAGGGCAGAGGAGAGACTCACACCCTCTGAGTTACATCTGGCACATCTGCAGGGTGGGGACATGATCCAGCCCCTGCTGCGCCTGCCTGCCCCCCGGCTGAGCCTCCCACGCATCCCATGGCTGTGCAAGGCACTTGCCACAGAGGCACAAGATGAAAGGAAGAGGATGCAAACATCAGAGGAAGGGGAGAGACTGTGTCATAAAGAAAAACACAGCTAATTCCTTGGTAATTATTCAGACCCCAGGCTTCGCCTTATCCAGCAGTTTCACACAGGAAGCACAGCCAAGGACAGCTGGGGAAGGAAGAAGGTGCTTTCCAGTGCTGGGGGTTCCTGCCAGCCCTGCCTCAGCCACCAGTTGCACGTGGTCCATGGCCTCGATGCCCCAGAGAACAGATTCAGGTGTTACAAGCTCTCAGCTCAACCATTTTGAAACACAACCCAGTAACCACAGCACCCACTGGGGCCAAATTCACCCTATGCCTGTCCAAACACATCCAGTGAGACCAGCACACTCTGGGTCACCCCACACCTGCCCCACAGTGGGCACAAGCCCCTGCCACGTGCAGAGACCTGACAAACTTCTTTGCACAAATGATCAGAGACAGCAAATCAAGGCAATGAGCAACACCCCCAAAAACAAAAGACTGAAGAAGCAACGCTTGGGTGATTACAAAAACTTGAACTGAAAGCTGTTCAAAAGGCATCCAAAAGAGAAAGGGAAGAGGGCTGCCAAGCCTGACTCCCCAAATAAAGTCTCCCTGCTGACAAGTTCATCTCCAGTTTGCAATTCTTGTGTCTGGCTGTACATGGAGTCGATGCCCTGTCTGATGTCCCCACTCACACAAGTACCTGCTGGAGTGAGAGGCTATGCTTGGAGGGACAGAGCACTCAGGGGAAGCTGACTTGGGCAGTGCAGGAGCTGGGACTGATGGGCACCCACAGGCTGAGCCCCAGTCATTTCCCAGCAGTGCCACAGGGCGAGCAGCAGCTATGGACCTGCCGGGCTCTTTAAGTGCTGCAGCCTGGACAGCCTTGCTCTGAGCTTCAAGGTGGTGTGCAAGGCTTGAAGGGAAAAGCAAGGAACTGTGACTCTCAGCAGAAATGGGGGTTGTGCTATTATACCCCAGTACCAAGGGAGAAGACTAAATAATTAATCACAAAAGCAACTGAGTGTTAACGAGCCGCACAGGATCAAACCGCATGGAAGATGCAAAGGCCCCCCAACCCTCTTCAGTGTGCTGACAAGCCTAATTTTCATAACTTGACTACCAAAGCTGAGAGAATATGCCACAAATGAACAAATGTATCCCAAAATCCCCCTTGGGCTTCTGCTGGGGGCCATCTTGACACTTTTGCCACCAAAGAAGCCAGTTCAGAGGATGTTTTGCATTCTCAGAGAGAAAGGTGTCCCAGGCTTTGGGTGGTCATTGCAGAGGCCTTCTGCACGTGTCATCCCACTCTTTCTGCAGCTTTAAGGAAAGGGGGGATATGCATTTCAAATAGGAAAAGCAGACACATAATGCTGCTTCAGTGCCATTCCTAAATAGCAGAGTCTGACTGTGCAGAACTGAGCAGCAGCACCCAGGAGCTGTCAGGGATAACTGGAGATGGGAAGGGAAATACATGGACATGGCTCTCTTGGATGTTCTGTGTAGTCAGCCATACCGAGGACAGATCATGGAATCATTCAAATTGTGTATTACCCTGCTCACAGGGTATCCCTGTGCAGACCACAGGGCTATAATATACTACTAATACTAGGACACAGCTAGTAAAACACAATTTAGACAGTACCAGCATTAAATGACCTTCCTTCCCAGCACACCACACCAGACCCAGCACACATCTCTGTTACTGAAGCTTGTGATGGAGATCTTAAGTACTAACATTTGCATCAGTCCCTTGCATCAGGCTTTCTCCATCCTACAGTGAGAAAGGATTGTGCCAAGTAGGGTGAAGACCATGTGGATTCCATTGTGCCCACAGCTACAGCAAAATAAACTCTAAATAATTATATATTCTGTTTATACAGCACCATGGCTTCCAAAAGGGCTTTGAGAAGTTAAACTGATACGTAGGCAACAGGCAGGGCTCTTCAATCCATCACTCAGGTGCTACAATCTGACAGGAAATAAGGATCCTGATTAATGGCCCAGAAGGAACATGTAGAACTTAGGGGTATTCACACACTCCGTGCAGCACACATGCACACACCACCTTCAGGGGTCCTCTACAGGAGCTTGCTTGGTTCTAGTACCTTTATCCTGTAAAGTCTGAGTAGGCTGATTACTAGGCAGCTGAGCATGGGAAGATGATTCAAGACAGTGAGATGGGCTTTTCTACAGCTTCTGTGTGATTGCAGAGCACCAGCCTCATGAAAAAACCCATGTGCTGATGTCAGAATGATGCTTCTGAGAATTCCTTCTAATAAAACACAAAGCCTTCTCTCCTCCATCATAATATAAACTTCACAACACAGATTGAATTAAGGAAAACCATAATCTAAAACAAGATGCACACTTGGCGCATTTCCAATATCCAAATGTAAACCTATGGGTGCCAAAATAACTTTAATCCCGTGTATTTTATCTGAAAAACAAAATAGATTATGGAATTACTCCCTCTGCTGCATCTCGTACTAAGACTGGAAGAGAAGAGTGAATTTTGTAGGCTTGCTCATCAAGGTATGTTGACAAGACACCAGCAGGGTCAAGCTTTACCAGAGACAAGAACCCCACAAACAACAGGATACTGTAGGTTGTGTTTGCAATTATAAAGGGCTGATCTCCTAGCACAGGTGGGGGCAGAGAACTGAGACTTGGTCAGCAATTCAGAATTTACTGAGGCACTCACTGGCTTGGGGAAGCTTTGCTGCAACACTTTAATGATACATGGTCTGAATATTTTGTGTTTCTGTGCATAAAACCTCACTCAGCTGGAATGAGGTTGTGTCCCTTATGGGACATCATTTACATCAAAATCTCCCCCACTTCTCAGCAGGACTTTCATGTCCCCCCAGCATTTTGAAGGCAGAGGCATATCTGTGTGGGGGGATAGACATATCGTTTTTAAACATTCATTGAGCTGGAAGTGTGGAAGATGCCAGCATACGAAGGGTTCAACTGATGTGTAAATGCAGCTCTTTGAAAAGAAGGAATTGAACACCAAAACTGGTTCAGTGCAGCTAAATTGGTCCCCTAAGGGCCAGTGGTAACAGAAACCTTCAGCCCAAATAAGAACAAGTGAAATATTCAGCAAACAGCATTTGATGCTTATGTGCATGAGAAGAAAAAGTGGTGCAACTGCTGGAAAAAGAAAAGATCACGTTACCCCAAGCTACATTAAAAGTAGCAGATAAAGGGATTTTTGGAAAACACTCTGGGTGTGGCAGAGTTCTGTCAAGCCAGTGCTGGAAACTCCAACCTACCAAGACCATGGGTGAAGCCAGCAATGGAGGTTGTGCCACTGGTCCCAACACAACAACCCAGTGCTCAGACTGGGCCCGCTCCAGGTCTAAATCACATTCCCTGTGGCCGTGGTGGGGAGACAGCACAGGCCTGAAATGAGTCCCCAAGGAATGAACACAGAAGATATCCAGGCTCTGAGCCATGTATGAGTAGGACATGCATGAGCAAACTTCCTTCTGTGACACAAGGCCACCTCTGGAGATCTTCAGCTTGGATGGGATTTAAAGGCTGCTGATATCCTCCTGTCCTTGGATTGAACTTCACCTGATGCCTAGGAGTAAGAACAGCACCCAGCTCTTGTCTTCTCATTGGGTATGTGTCTATGGACTGGGAGCACAAGCCCAGCACTGCACCTAATCCATTTGCAATACAATAAAATAACCACGGTAATTTGCATATGCTGAAGGGTCAGAGCTTGTGCAGGGTTTACTTCACCCTCTGAGGTTCCCAAAATCAGAGTGCACCTGCCATAGAGGCTTTAACCATCAGTATATCTCCTGTGCTGCTGGCAACCTGAAATCAGCCTGCTCCACTGTGCCAAATGATAGCCCCTGAGCCAGACAGACAGACAGACAAAGCCTGAACTTGCTCAACAAGAGCTCAGTTCTTGACCATTTTCCAATAAAAATATATCAGAAACACTACAGTCATTTTAATTTCCCTGTGAAGGATGCTAGAATTGCTTTTTGTTGTTCAAATCAGTCTGTTTTATCCCCTCCCAATATTTCTTCCTGTTTTCTTCCCAGAAAGGAATGTATAAATGTGGGTGCTCTAGTACCTGAATTTCTTGAGTCATTTTAATATCTATTATTATGCTCATTGCTTGAAGACAAAACTGTAAGCAATAGCTCTTTCCAGGGCAGGAAGAGAGTTCATCACAAAACATGACAATCGATTCAAAGAAAGAAAATGCATAAGAAATGAACTGCTCAGAGAAGCAACGCCTGCTTTACAGGTGGAACACAGACAGCATGTTATTACTATTTAAATTCCTTGCTTTCTGAAAACATCTCATCTTTATGACCATTCAGCTACATATCATAGAAACAAAGAGGAAATATTTCTTCCAGCTTTATCACTTGAGGATGATTTTGTCAAAGAAAGACCTCACCAATACCTCTGGGATGTATGACCACAGGTATTGCTAATATATGGCAACAGCAACTGGCAAAATAAACTAACTGGACATTATTTTATTTTCCAGCAGGGATCACTGAACAGATATTGGAAAAAACAATGCTTACCCTTGGAGCCCTTACTTAAAGGCAGAGGAAGAATTATTTCAGGAAGAGAGACCTGTGTTATTGGATTAATATATCTGTGCTTTTCTTGTTGCACTGGCAGTGAATCCAAGTGGGGAAGTATTTTCTTGTCTTGCAAAAACAGAACTTTTGTTGTTTCTATCATGACACAGAAGCTGTACATGTCATAGCTGATAACCTAAAATAACCTGAGATGTCAATTCCAGCAGCAGATCTAAATCAGGCACACCAGGAATCCGAGCTGGGATCTCTCTGCTTACGTAAATATGCTGACCACCCAGTCATTACCTATTTCTAAAAAAAATGTCTCTTTTTATTCTGACTGTGGTTACAAAGCTCATCCTGGACTTTCAAAGGAGTTTCTAATGGCAGGTATATTAAAACTCTTCAGATCTCATGCATCTCTGGGTTGTGACTCTCCCTTTTGATTAAAAAACTCCCAACTACATTCATTTCTTAGACCACTTATATGGTTGCAATATTGCTGGGAAGGAATTAGATGGAGAGAGAGTCTGCCTTCCTTAGTGCCAGGGGTATCAGCTACATTTCTAATTTTCCAAAACTTTTAAAGATATGCAAATGTATTTTAAGCAAAACAAAATACAGGCAAGCAGAGAAGGGAGGGGGGAAACCCCAAGAGTAATGTGCAAAGCCTTTAAGTGAAAAAGGCTGATACTTCCTCTTGGTTACAAACCAGCCAAGAAAAGGCTGCATCTTCTCATAGACAGCACTGAGCCTCTGCTAACTTCATGTTTAGTCTGAGGTACCTTGGTGAAAATCATGTTCACACAAAAATACCTCAGCAACTGCTGGTTTGTAATCACTTTCATTCTCTAATTGGCGTCTGGCCCCAGTGCAATGCATGCTGATCTCTCCAAGTAGCACAGACACAGCAACAGCATGAACAGCCCGCTGCAAGATTCTGGACAAATGCCCAAAGCATTCATTTTCTGCTCAGGCCTGTTTTCTCAGTGGAAAAAAAGAGTGTGTATGAGGAGAAAACATTATTTCATGACTGTTCTGCTACACTCCAACGCACTCAGATGAGAAGGGGAGGATAGGTTGTGAAGACAGACCATTTATTTTAAAAGGCACTTAGTTTCCTTTTGGTTTGTGTTTCCTGAAATAGATTGTATAAAAGGAAACACGGACATAGGTCTTGGGGATTGATATATCATGTGGCAATTTTGTAAAGAGCACAACCCTTCCCTTATGCCCTCCCCACAGTCAGTTATCAAGCCCTGAATTACACACTGCTGTTGATTTCCATAGCTTTGTGTGATTAATCTGGCTGTACTCTGTAAAGCAAAAAGAGCAATTGGAACAGAGAGGAAAGGAAATCGCTCACAAAAAAACTGGGTTACAATAACCCTCAGGAGCTGAGTGAAACCAAGAAGAGGAGAAGAGTTCAGCACTAGGCTGCCAGCCTGGGCAAGGACACAACCCTAGCTCCAGCATGTCAGACCCAGTGAGCCTCAAACACACAACACAGCACATTTAGAGAAAGCCTTTTATAAACCCATATTAAAAGAAAGCAGTGGATTCTTTTTTCCAAGGACTTAGATCCTAGGAGGAGGCACACAGTGCTGTTTTCTTTGCCCTGAGTACAGTGGGGTGTAAGTAGCTCATGCAACAGAATGAAAAGGAAATAGAGGAATCCTGTTCAGACCCCCTCCCAACACATTCTTCAGTGAGACAGATCACTCCTTTTAACTGAGCTAAATGAGCCAGCACAACATATCCAGGAGGGAATAGAAAGCTGGGGAAGCACTTCTTGTTATTAGCTAACAGTTGCATTAAGAGAACAGCTGGTGGCCACCAGATTTGTTGAAAGTAATTGAAAAATTACTGTAATTTCAGCCTACAGCAAAAGTCAGTGTTGTTTAGTTTTCTGTTTGTATCTGTAATTCATGGAAACATCTTCTTTGGCCAGACTACAAAAATACAAAATAAAATACAGACCTTTATACCTTGCCAATATGTGGCCTTGTTGTCATCTCAGGACTCCACCAGAGCCAGAGTGCTGAAACATCATATCACATTATTTTTGTCCTCTTACTCTTCTGGAATGCATTGTTAAAATATTTTTCTAGTTAATAAACTCATTTCATTTTATCCATTACTGTTAAAAGTAATTTCTTCAAAGTATGAAATAAAACCCTACTTCCTTACCAGGCATTTACACTGAGACAGGATACAAAGCCTAGATCTGCCAGCAAATATATAAAATATCCCATATTAGTAACATCAGTCTGTATATAACTTCAGTTCTTGCCTTTCTAGCAGTTTTAAAGAATATATTTTTGTAGGTGATTATAGAAGAAAGAAGTTAAAGAAAAACATTCATTTTTACTGATATGGGATTATAATTTTGTCTTGTTCCAGATGTCACACTGGAGGCACAGATCAGCCTGGTAGGAGCTTGAATTTTAAGACTTTGACAAGGAGGGAAAACAGCATTACACAGAATTTACTAAGGGTGCCCATGGGGTGATTTTAGACTTTCAATTCTGTCAAATTTAGGTGGATTTTTACAATTAAAAGGAAAGTACTTACTGCCACACTGAGAGAACAGAGAAGCAAATACAGTCTCCTTGACATGGCCCTGAGGCACAGGAGCAGATTGGCCTCCAGACAGACCCACTGTAGATTCCCTGTCAGCTCCAAAATAAATGAAGAATTGTAATTTGGTGAGTATGTGAAGTCAGATGCCTGTACGTGAGGGAAGAAATGCTATGGATGTAAAGTTGTACAGGTGCAGGGGAATAGGAGATCAAGGTATTTCCTCACTTGTTTTAAATGCTGCCTGCCAAGGTGCTTTGTATTGTTTACTGACTTAGAAGACTGTGACAAAAATGTCCCGTATGCAAGGAATGGAGTCAAAATGAAAGTAGCTCAGTGACAAAGAAAATAACTTCCTTTAGATCCATGGTTTTAACATCCAAACCCTCCCTGGTGAGAAATACACAATGCAAAAAAAATATACTTCAGACACATCATATAAGCAGCAAGATGGTAATTCTGAAATAATATTTTTTTTATCTTGTTTTTATTGACCCTGAATTCACTGCATCTTACAACTTCAGTGAACTGGGTTTTGTCTTATAAACAGTTAAATGGAAGCTATCAAATCACAGTACCATGTGCATTTCCATTTCCTTCACTCACACACTCTGCAGATAGGCCAGTGGTGACTTTGTGGACCTCCTACAGCTTTCCAAATTCAAGGCCTGGTTCTCCTCTCAATAACAAAATAGATTAAATGTCATCTGAGTTAAGGAAATTATTCTTTGTTCTCCAAAAATGCCTGTGTGAGCTTGCAAGCCAGAGATGCAAACCAGCAGCACTTCCCAATCTCAGGGGCTGCCCCCATGTCACTGTGACTTTCCTTCTGCCAGGAGATACATGGGACAGAGGGTGCTGGGTGATGCCCTGCAGCCATTGGGAAAATCCATCCACAAAAACAAGCCTTGAACAATAATAGGCACCTGCTCTTGCCATCCTGGACTTTTCCCCAGGGAAACAGCTAAAGTAGTTGTCACAGAGAAAACAAATGCCCAGTAAAACTCCCTACACAACAAATTGTTCATCGCAGTAACAAAAAGGGAAGGTATGGGACAGAGTTCCCAGCCCCTGTTTTTATAGGCAAAACAGAAATGATGCACGGATATACACAACAAGCACAAAGATTTCACCCCTTGTGATTTTTGCAGGGTCAAAATCAAAGCCCAGATTTTCCAAACCACACCAGAAAGAGCTCCCCATGCAGCACAGCAAAGGGCCAGTGCAACTGCTCCTATGTAATATATCCACACCAAGGCAGGGTGTTCTTTCATTCCTGTTCCAACAGGTGGGATCTGGGCAGGATTTGCACACAGGATTTGCAGCACATTCTGTACCTTTCCAGCAGGAAGGGTTAATGTCCCCTCAGACACACTGTTTTGCATACTGGCTTCCCTGCAAGGATTTATCATTTACCTCTGGGCTGCTAAGGGCTTTTTTCATTCAATTACTCCCCTAAGAGATCAATAGCCTCTCTGCTGCTGGAGCCTGGAGGAAGATGAGGGATGAGCTAGGGCTGAAGGAACCACACAGCGCTCAGAGCAGGTGACAGTCACCTGGGATGCTAGAGCATCAGGCTGAAAAATGGGCTTCATTTGGAGATATAAATAAAACATGCCCAATCATGAGTTATTAATGAGACAGGGAAAGGGCTGAAGCGTAGCCTCGCTGACAGGAAAGGAATCACAGCCACTGCCAGCTCAGTGGTTTGGGCCAAGGGAGTTCCCTGTGTTCACCACTGCCTGGTTTTCATTGCTGCAGCAGGACAACCCCATAAATATCCATGGCAGCACCTCCAAGATGCCTTCTGCTTTGAAACAGGCAGGTGAGGTTAAACCCTAGGAGGCAGCAATCATCCTAAAGAAAAAGTGTCGAGGTGAGGGCTGTAACACTGCATTTGGCCTCAGCCTCCCGAGCCCATGGGCTCAACCTCTGCACCACAGCTCCATTTTGGGGACGAGTCTGGTTTCTCTGTGTGTGGGTTTCCCATCTGCTTTGTTTTACTGGCTACTCTGGGCCTGGAGGATAAGTACAAGAAAAACAATGGTTTTCTCCTGCAGGAGTAGAAGGTCCACTGGACTTTTCACTCTCTCATGCTGATCTGCAGTGCTCTGGACTTGGTACCACACCACAGGATGGAAGCAGCTTACCTGCTTGACCTTTTTTATTTTTTTTTTCCCCTTCCAAATGGAGACACAAAACTTTTCTTGTTTTCCTGCAGTGAGCAAATCTTTTTGTGACAGAAACCAAATTGCAGCAGCACTCCCTGCTATGAAACACAGCCAGGATGCTTTACAGCACAATACTGCTGTACAGCAAACAAGGTGAAGTGGCACAAGAGCATGTTCCCAGTTCTTGGGATTGACTCCCATGACACTGTCCTCAATAAAAACATGGAAATAAAACCAAACATCTTCCTACACTAAACAGGATGCAATAACTTCCATCTTAGGGACAATGATGCCTACATGCCGAAACATATTTTTGAAAATCTGGGTCTTGCTGTAAAAGCTGCTGTTATAAAACTGTTTTTAATTGAAAATTTCACTATATGACAGTTTTTCTGAACATATTCTTCTATTTTATTCCTGGGGCTTCAGAGTGTTTCTTCTTTGTTTATTTGTTTTCTCAGTTCCCAGTCAAACACAAGAGAGGAAGAACAAAATGCAAGAGAAAGCATCTAGTCCAAAAAAGAAAGTAGTAAACATGACTCGGTGAAGCTTAAAAGGCTGAAAAACACAGAGGTGTGTAAATGGAAAGCAGAACATGTATTTTCTTTTACAGGATATGATGCCTGGCATGTTCCAGATGACAGCTTTCGACAAAGGAACAGCAGAATTACTCTCATTACATCATTCACACCACACAGTAGTAGAAACTAGAGTGGAAAAAATAAACATGTTTTAAGCTTGCATGTCTCAAACCAAGTAACCAAGCTTTTCTTCTGCCGTGGCAGTGGGGTCCAGACCCCTTGGTGTGTTGTACTGTTTGTTCAGGCAGCTGCTGGTCTCACCAGTTCTTGCAGAGCCCCCCTCCTCCCCTTGGGCTGCAGGCTTTGGAAATCAAGGGAAACAGTGAGGACACCTTTGAATTTCCTCATTTGCTACTTTTCAGTCCAACACATGTATCTGGTTAATTATTTAAGCTCTTCACTACTTCTGTTTACTTATTTATAAAATACAGTTGATTTGCTGTAGTAATTGGTGGCTAGCAGGGCAGGCAACCACCAACCAACCCTCCCCAGACAGTCCCATTTGAGCTCAGCTGAGTGACAAGCATGACCCGACAGAAATCATTTAGCTTTTCCAGTTGAAAAACACACTAATACTGAGGAAAGTTTAATTATCATATTGGAGAGAGTGACTGTATGCTCCTTGGGGCCTTCAGTAGCAGCTTGTGCAGAGGGGGAGTCCTTGAAGAGGACTGAGGAGCCCCACAGCTGGATGAGCTGATGTTGGCCAAAGACAGCTGAGAGCTGTGAGCAGGGCAGTGCTGCCAGCCCCAGCCGACCGATTGAATGCCTGGTGGATTAACTGTGAATGTTCCTCACGCCGGGAAAAGCTCAAGGGCTCAGCGAGAGAAGGAAAGCGGCAATCCAGGAGAACTGACAGCAAGAATTTCTCCCCGAAGTGAGGGGATTAGCTGGGGAGGAGCAGGCAAAGTTTGAGGGACGGAAAAGAAAATAGCACAGAAGGCAGAAAGTTGGGGGAAGGGGTCTGTTTTGGAGCAGACAGTAGCAATTAGTGCAGGGAGATCAATCCTTATTTCTAAGAGGATGTTTAATTTAAAACTACATGAAACTACCAGCAGCCACCATAGCTGAGATTTGACCACCTAACCCTACAGTTAATTAAAATCAGCTTTAGCAGAGGAGTATCCCCTCAGGAAGCATCCTCAGGCAGAGCATGGTTTTGGGACACTGGGTCACATAAACATCTAGACCAGAGGACACACAGGTACCCGGTCTGGGGTATCTGCCACTCTCTTTCACACATCCCTTTTACCATTTTTTCCTGCCTCTCTTCAAAAGGTGGGAATTTTTAGTGCCAAATAATGGCCTGACAATCTCCTAGGATGCAACATGTGAAATGCAGCAGTTTCATTACTCATTAACATAATTCATAGCAGCTCCCATCCTTGGTTGCTGCCCAGTCATGATGGGCTCATTCCTGTACCAAAGTGCCCAGGCATTATTTATTTTTGATCATTCTTTCATGTATGTTCCTTAAACGTCATCTGTCCCAAAATGCTGAAGACAAGTAACAATGTCTCTCTCTGGCTGTTCATTCCAAAGCTCAAGTCCCAAAAGACACTTCCAGCTCAATTTAATCCTTGATCAAAGCGGTACAATTTAGCATTGGATTAGCAATTCTCTCATTTAAATCTGTCACTAAGAAATGCAGGTGATCTTAGTCGATTCTAAATATTTCAACTAAAGCCACTAAAACTTTATCAGGTAGTACAGGAATAACAGGGTTTTTTTTACCTTCATTACAATCTCAGGCTGTATTTTCAGTGTTTTGCAGGCACAAATGCACTTATTTTGCCCTGTGTTCCTAACTTTCCCAGAAAACTGTAGAAAAAAAAGCTGCCATGTTCCAATACAATTCCTTAAGGATATGTAGCAAAAAAGCGTGCCAGGGAAAAAGAGCTGTAAAAACTAATAAGGCACCAGACCTTCTCCTGGCATCTGCCAGCTAAAAAGGGACCCCAGGGCTGTGTTTGATCCAAGCACTTGCAGACATTGCTCTAGAAAGTGGAAATCCTGCCTGTGCATCCCTATTTGATTGCAAACATGAAACTCCTTCCCGTGCAGAGAGAAGCCCATGAAGCCTCCAAACCACGGAAGCAAAGAAACAAAGAAGCATGAGGATAAACTGTCAAAGGCAAGTGATGCCAAATATAAATTCATACATCTGAAATAAGTTCAGCTCTGAGGCTACCACAGCAGGACTGTAACCCCATTGTGAATGTGCCTAGAGAGCATCTCAGTGCCTGTGCACACACAGGAGGAAGGAGCATGGTGGGGCAATCACAGCCCGTGTGCTCCCTTAGCACCCCTGTAACCAAAGTCAAGCGAAGCAGCCTCAGGCTCCTGCTCTCTATTCACATCTGTCTCATAGAATTGCAGCCTCGATCTAAGCAAATACTTTTTTACTTACTAGGCAAGTCATATATATGAATTGCACCCTAGACTTTAGATCCAGTCCACATCAGAAACTTGTGCATTGTGTTCAGGCCTTTCTCTTTGCTACCAAAGTTTTGTACCTGCCGGTGCTGACAGTTTCTGTGTGTCAGCACAGAGATGCTTGCGTCAGCATGTAAGTGTCTCTCCCCTTAAGTGAGGCTAAAAGCTGAGTTTATGCATTCATCTGGAATCGATAGCATCCGAGTTACACTGAGCCCCTAAAAGCTGTTTTGCTTTAGAGGTCCCTATAAAAATGCAGGTCATCTTCCTCAACAGCACAGGGCTTTGATCTGCTGCAGGAGCGCCGCCGGCTGGAAGGGCTTGCACAGGGGAGTCAGGCTCCCAGCGGCGAGATCTGCTCCAGGCTCCATTAAAATGCAAACCTCCCAGAAATCAAAGGCAGCAGCAGCGGGACCGAGCCCCGGCTGCAGAGCACCCGGGAGTGCAGAGACCTCCGAACACTCGCACAGCTAAACTGGGACGGGGGACCCTGGGATCGCAGCCCAGCACAACAAAACTTCCTCACTTCTGACCGCATGCAACACTGCAGGAGTACAGAAACTGTCCTGTCTCAGACTAGCTTGGAAATAAAATACTACTGTTCCTGAAACCTTCTCAAAGTTGACTTTTTTCCCCATTATTCTGCCAGATTTCTCATCCTTTCAACCCACTCCCCTTCTGGAAGGAGTGTGGGGATGGACAGGCACCACGACTCCCGAGCAGTCTGGTGGAGTCCAACACTCAAGTGCTTCTCCCTGCAAAGTAACAGCTCCCACACGGGAGGAGGGAAACCTTGTGAGACTCTGAGGCACACCTAAATCTACTTTACTGCGGTAATAACCATAGCAGATGAATAGAGAAAAAAATCCAGAGAGTCAACGGGGAAAAAAAAAATCCAGCATCTGAAAAATATAGGACATGCAAGAAATTAAAATAATCCTACTCCCGCCTGCCAATGCACAGAGGGTGAAAATCAATCACAGACCGAGTAGCTTTTTTCCTCTTGCCCAGCTAAGGAAAAGTAAATGCTGAAGTGAGCCCTCCAAGTCCCTGTCTCAGGCAGGAGCGAGCAGCTCCGCTCTGACCGTACCTTTGCTCCTCCGTCTCACCACGCCGAGCCGGCACTTGAGCGAGACAGCGAACATCTTCTGCAGCCGCCAGCGCTGCGCTCACATGGCTCTGTGCCGCTGCTCCCTCCGCACCTCTGCCTGGCTCTGCGAGGGGCTGCCGGCTCCAAATTAATGTATGATTACTGTGAAATACAGTCGAGCTTTAGGCGGTGGCAGAGGGAGTGAGAGGGAAGGGGGTTTGGGGGGAGAATAGCAAAGACTGAGCTAGAGAGGGCACAGACCCTTTTTCGGTACTTTCAGTGCGGGGCTGTTTTGTTATCTCGTCCAGATGAATAAAATCACACATTGATGTTTTAAACCTATCACCAGTCTCCCACTGTTAAAGGCTGGGAATCTGGCACTACATTAACATATTAATTTGCAAAGTAAGATTATTCCTTAGCACACACGGATGCATGCTTGCACTTCACCAGAAAGCTAATCCAGAGATTACCAGAGCAAAGGAGATAAAAGCCCTCAATTTTATGGGAGCAGTTCACCAGAAACCCAGCACAAATACAGTGGGACTGTTCTGGTAACAGCCCCAGCAGGGCAAGTCTTGCTAAAGAAACTTGTCTGCAAAAGAGCTTTTTGTGTCTGTAGAAACCACTGACAGTGTCATGCAGACCTAAGAGGACATCATCCCATAACTACATGTTGAACACCCATTTCCCAAACAAACTTCACACAATGTTTTGTGGAAGGACTTTAGAGAGGATTCATGATGGCACACAAGTCACACTGCTTTCCTTGTCCAGCCCTGCTCATCCCCACACTCTTCTTTGAGAACAGCACCTGCTGAGGACTCTGCCTGACCAATATGTTACTACTCCATTTTAGAGTATTTTAGACCAAATCACACTGGGAGTAGCACTTTAGTTGACCTTTTCTGCTGAGCTGAGCCTCTCCCAGTAGCTGAATAAGCAAAATATTCTTCTCTCTCTCTGTGGGAACCCAGACTACAGCAGTAGTGGTTCTCAACTTCTTACCATGGTCCCAGGGGAGCTCAGAGGTGCCTTCCAGGAACCCATTGGGAAACTCTGGATCTGTAGAAGAAAGCTTCATTACTAAATCAATACCTGAGGGCTAAAGGCTGCCCTCAATGGACATCTGGGAGTTTATCTCTAGCCAATATTTCTGCTGATCCCACAGATGACTTTGGAGATTGCAGTTCGCTGCCTGCAGCCATTGGTCTGTGGAAACAACACACTGTGGTTTTCCAGGAGTCTCCTCAGAGACATGACACAGAATAATTCACCTCCAGTGCCTGATCTCAGCAATGCTCTGCCACCGAGATTTTGCACTTAGTCACCAGGGTTACCCTCCCACTTTTTAGGCTAGAAGGACACATCAACAGTTTTGCAGACTCAGACTCAGAGGTGTAAATTTGGAACCAAAGGAAAACATAACACAGACTGACCCAGAAAGCTTTCCAGCAGGGAAAGGGCAATGGAGAGCTGCTCTGAATGTGTGGAAGCGTTAGCAGCACACACAAAGGACAGTCCCAGAGACCTAACACCAAATTCCAAAATTCAAGAATTCCCATTACAGACCCTTAAAACTCAGTAAACCCTCAGTACTTTTGAGGTCACTCTTGATGTAACACAATAAATTTTCTTCTTGCCTCCATCTTGTTTTCTTTAAAATTATATAGAGTTGGAAGCACTGACAAGTGTGTACATGTGTACTGACTATAGATAAATTTAGATGTAAAGTATGTATTTAAAGCCCTACACAGAAGATGAAAAGCCTGAGCACTTTGGGGCTGATTAGACCCCAAAAGTTCAATTTCTGAGACAGCCTGAGAGCTGTCTCCCAGCTCCCACACACAGTTGCTTGCTCTGTTTGGGCTGCTTTTTCTCCTCTCCCCTCTACTGAGCACAGGCATCTCCAATTAATTTCACTGGAGCTGTAGCAGAGGATCACTCTTTTTCCAACCAAAATATAATTTTGCATCACATCTTCCTTGCTTTCATGATTCTGAAGTACCAGTCAACAAATAAGACTAGAGGAACCATACAATTTCATCCTTTCTTCTAGGTTCATCACTAGAATTTAAGCATATTCTGATTTAAAGCTGAATATTAAGATCCAATTTACCCTCCTCCAAGAGTCTCAGAGAACTTCTTTAGCCAGGAGAATTGCCTGAATGTACCAAGACAATTGGTTTTACCTTAGAGGAAATTCCAGTTGAAAACAAAACACAGCTGTTTCACTTTGATACTTAAACAAACGTGTTTTCTGCTCTTTCACATATAAATCTAATCCTCATTTCAGCTTAGGAAATTACTGTGGGGACATTGGTCATCAAGAGTGCACAATAGAACGAGTGAGAAATACAGCAATTAAACTAAGAGGATAAAAAAGCATTTGTGTAATGGGAAATCTATTACCATTTATCATATCTAGTATTTGAAGTGGCTGTGCCAAGCCATAGAATCCATTGCAAATAATGCAAGAGAATAACAAAAATATACACCAAGTTTCAGAAAAAATACAGCAAAACACAGTGTGATTAATGAATATACAATATTCAGAATTTATGTATGCACTGCTGTATTTATCTGTCTGACAAAGAATACACCTATTTTATAACAGCAACCAGTGGAGAAATGGCAAGGAAAATAAAAAGCCTTCTATTCAAGTAAACATTTAAAAATATATATCAGAACAAAATTAAAGGAGCAGAAACTATTCAAAGTAGAGCTCACATTAAATTAGTTCATTTTTCCCTTGAAGTTGCCATACAGTTTTGTTTCCTTCCTTGGGAATAATAAAGCAAAATCCTGCGTGTCTAATACATATCCTGAAAATTACACACTCTACTAAAATGCATGTTAGAAGGCAGTATTTCTTTACTAACAGGTGCAGTTATGGCTGAAAGAATTAATGTTACAAATACTGATAATACTGCCTTTGTGAATTTGTTCTGATTATTTTCATCTTCTCTTCACTAGTTTAAAGGATGTTTCTACATTACTTTTTATGTGCTTCAATGACTATCAGTACAGTCAGCGGGCAGACCCATAAAATGGGCTCTGGAGAGAAAAATGCAGATTTATGTGGAAAAGCAGCCTTTTCTTTTCTTCTTTTCTTTGGTATTTGAATGTTGTCTGCAAAAAATAAAACCAGGTATCTCCAGATACTGGAATAATAGTCTTTTTATCATCTCTGTAGATCAGACTGCATTAAACTGGCTAACCAGTGTACACCTTCCATTTAGAAAGAATGCAAAATAACCAAATTCACCACAGAGGGTTTTTCTCTGTAAATAGCATATGAGTATAAATGGGCATATAGAGTCTGTGGGATTACTATCCTGCAAAAATATCTCAAACAGATTGGCCAACAACAATCAGAAGGTATCTCTCAAAAACATTCATGACATAGTGAATATTAAGATAATCTATTGCAATTAAGAGACAACAGATCTCCCCCCTAAGAGCCTGGGAGCTCTTTGAGGACCACAGAAGCAAACAACATTGGCTAACTGTGGCATAACTGCCCTAGATAAGCAAGTAGGATCAATGCTGAAACAACAAATCCAATACAAAAACCTTGAACCAAAGGCAGGATGAGCTGATCTATAAAACTCAGGTATCCCACAGACTCATTGGCTTCTATCTGTTGGCAATGAAGCCCCCCTTCCTGGCATATGAATTCCCACAGAAACACCCATTTCTGCTGTGGAAAGTAGAGCAGAGCCAGGGTAGCCAAAAGGGGCTCACCCCTCCCCCAGGCTCCAAGTTTATTGCCTCTTGGAGTCTATTAAATCAGATATACTGCCAACAAATGCAGTTAGTTCAGGCTGGGAAGGGTCAAACTCTCCTCATATTTTGACATGCCAATAACAGACATTAGGAAGAAGTTCTCCCCACACTGACACCAGTACTGCTTCAACTGATTACCCTTAATAAATGATCCTGTGACAGTGTGAACAATGAATAATTTCATTGGAACCACACTCATTAGTAGACAATTCCCAAAAGGAAATGGTCTAAATTATGCTTTACAAGTACCTTGCCTGATCCTAATTAGCATGGCTACAGCTTTCCCTGTGCAATGCCACAGCCTCCAACAGAGTAAAAGGTGGGGTGGGATGTGTCATGTGGCACTATAAGGTTTAATTACTCTGACAGTAACTTATGCAGGTGACAGTCTGTCATAAACTGTGTTCAGCAAAAAAGGCAAACAGGCTTCAGTCATTAACCCTCACCCCTGATATTTTGAAAGTTCTTATTTCCTGTATGCTGGGCAACTTTTCTGGAATACACTCTTAACATCCTCTGCAACTTTTTACAAACTCAACAAAAGGACACTTCATGAGAAATGCCATGTTTAGTTTTCAGCTACATGCAATTATTTCCCCTGAATTAGAACTTCTCCGGACCCTCAACCCTCTGTAGCACCAGCTGCAAGAAACCAGCAAGGGGCTCTTTGGAGGGATTCCTAGTTATCCCCACTGCATTTACTGAGACCAGGACTGCAGCCATATGCTGTGCCACCATATGTGCAGACAATGGCTTCCCATTTTTCCTCTCTATAAATCACACCCATATTAGCAGGAAGGCTGAACACATAGGATTTCTCAGGCACTTTTCTGCAATTCACATGGGTGAATGGCATTTGAATTATGTCCCAAAGCTAAGAAGATGACTGCTTTAAGCATTCATCTCTGTGTTCCTCTTATAGATGGGTAATGTGATGGTTGTCTCTCGCAGTTAAGGGGTGAGTATTATGTGTATGTTAACAGAAGCTGTATTGATGTATAGTTATGTTATTGTGATTTGTTCTCCACGTAGTCCTCTTTCCCCTCCTCCTCCCAGCCTCTGCTGGACAGCCTTGGTAGTCAGGGCATTGGGGAGAATCTAATTTTCTTGAGATTCCACCTTAAGGCATATCAGCATTACTTGTAGACATCTCTTCCTACTGTGGCTGTTTTATCAGCTGATACTTGGGAGTGGGGTCAGCAGAGCTGTATTATCCCAAAGAGCAGTGACCACAGTGGTACTGCCTATAGCCCACAGTAGGAAGAGTAGGAAGCAGGTGGAACACTGTTGCCAGGATTCAGCCTAAGACCACAGTTTATTTTGCCAGGAAATGCTGAAGCCATCCTTTAATAATTAAATGACACAGTATGTTTGTTCAATCTGTGAATCCATGGACAAGGCATCAGTTTTTCCAAGGAGGCAGCTGAGTCTCCTGAAGCAAGAAATTAAAATAGTCTTATCTCCGTGTGCTGTACTGCCGCTTGCTCCGACTGCCAATTGACTTGGGAGAATGAAAGGCTCTTGCAAATGCTGACTGCTGCCTAGACAGGGGTCATGCTCTGCCTTCATGTATGTACTCCCAGCAGTCTCCTCACTCCATTTTACATTGTTGTTGTGCTAATGAAGCAATTAGCCAGGAACAGCCCAAACCAGTTAGGGAGCCGAAGCCCAAAAGGCATCTCCCTTCTAAGCAGGTTCTTGTGCCCCAGTTTAAGTGCCAGCTGCAGTCCTTTACTGTGAGCACAGCTAAAGATAACACACAAATCTGTTACTTACAGAGCACCATCAGCCCCAGAAAGGATGGTAGTAAAGCTGCGGTCACTGCAACCTGCAGCTTAGCTTTGAAATTAAAACAGCCTCATTTTAGATATTTTATATAGGGAAAAATTAAATAACTGTGCAGAGTCAGTACTGTTCATGTATATGTACCTTTTAAAATAGCATGTTTGTGCTGGTAGACTTGCTGTTACTAATATTTAGCACCCAGTAAAAAAACTACTCTGTTTTTTAAGCAAAATATTGGAAGCTTCAAGTTAATTATTAATCAATAGCAAAATATTCAAGAGGCTTTAAGGACTCATGAAATTGAATTTTATTATTCTCATTAAACACTGCACCAATATTATGTTTGCTCATAGAAACCTCATCTGGGGGTTCATTTTGCCTACAGTGTACAGATGTTCCCATATCACACTGAGTAGGGTTTAAGTCGAAGAGGTAAAGAAAGAATGGGCCAAGAGAAGTACAATTATGTTTATTTTAAACAATTATAGACATATGCCTTTTCCAAAATAATATCAATAAAGGTGTTTTACTCACAAGAACAAATTAATGAAGGCAACAGCACATTATATGTATTCTGCTTTCCTTAAATCAAAACCAGATGTCTGCCTACCAATAAACCAACCAGGTTTTGCCTTGGTATTGTCCAAGTTGGCTGGGATACGTGGCTGAAGGATTTGGCCTGTGTTTTCACAGGACATCAAGCTGAATTATCCTTGTCCACCATCAAATCTCATGACCAATCCACTGCCACACATAACTGGCACTGTTTTCATCTGCAAAACAGCTGCACCCATTTACTCTGGCAGAAAATTTGCCCATCAGTGGCCCAGCCACTAGATTGGAAGCCAACAGCAGAGTAGGTAACTGAGCCTGGCCCTGAGTAAATCAAAATATCCATCCCAAAATTCATCATTAATTTTACCTCCTTTAAGCATTTTTCTCTTCACACAAGGCTTGAATTTCTCACTCCATTTGATAGTAGGTACAGATTTACCAGCCCCTGTGGTTATCAGACCCAGAGCTGCACCATCACAGAGGTGACCCAATGCCCACTTTTCCAAGAACTGACTGCACTATTAATTAACTAGAGATTTGTCTGGGAAGTGTCTAAATTGTAACAATTATCACCATGATGGCATAATTAATAATGAATTGAATCTGGCCAACAGATGATATTTTGAAAAGCACTTACCAGCAATTTCACTTCCTACTAAGTGATTTATTTTTTTTTTGTCATCCAAAGGAGACCTTAAGAACTCCATCTCCCATGTCTATTGACTTAATTTATTATCCCCATTTCTGAAGTATTTTCCTACCCCCATAGCCTACATTTCCCGCATCCCAGAATTGCCAAATTGATTTCTCTAATCAGCAATGCCAAACTCTGCCCTTTACAAAGGCTGTGATTCAGTCTATACCTTATGTTTTATGTTGATGTCTAGAAACAATGGCAAAGCTTCACTTTATAATGAGGGAACCTGAAACCCTCACTCTTTATTTACATTTCTTTATTAATGGGCTGATCTCCTCACCAGGTGAATGAGATGAAAACAGTCTGCTCCAAAGTCAGCACTGATGCATCCTACAGGTGGGACTTCAGATGAATCAGAGGAAAGATGGTTCCTGGATTTTTCTAAAACTCCTATGCTGCCTGGCTTTTGTTATTTATTTTTATTTTCCAACTGCAGAAAACCTGCCAAAGCAAGTGCTGCAGAGTATTTTGAGATGCTAATTCAGTATGTGTCTCTGCTTCCCTAGAAAACGCAGCTGTTGGCCTCCAGGCTCACCTGTGCTTGTCTCATCTACAGACAAATTCAAGACTGTGTGCAAAAAGGACTGAACTACACAGTTTCTGCAACTACTTTATAAGCAAGCAAGGTTTGAATGCCTCCTCTAATCATCTGAGCATTTATGTACTTGCTCTTGAAGAAGCAAAAGGTTTGTCTCATTGGACATTTTCACTCATTTCCCTGGTGTTTATTACTGTGGATCCCAAGATGGAAAGACTGGATTGAATCTGATCAGTCCTCTGAAAGCTGAAACTTGCAGCTCTTATTTACCCACTTGGCATTATATGAAATGTGAGGAAGAGGCACACAAATTCAAAGAATGCTTAACAGTAAGAAAGTATATTTATCAGAACAAGATTAAAGAGATTTAAGGAATTCATCTACTTTCTTTTTCCTTTTGCAAATATTAGCCTTCAGCAAAGACATAAAAACATTTGTCTTCATTCTGAAGAGAATATTATCAACTAATTAATTTCTAGCACCAAACAGTCCGAATGTAGAAGGGTTTAATTGCTGAAAATGTTGAAACAGAATATTCTCTCAGCAAAATTTATGTTTGGCTACAATGGACTGAATCTGTTTGATCAAAAGCTTTCTCTGCACAATTGTCTTTGCTGGAAGTTTAGAGAGACCATAACCATTCGTGAGCTTTTAGTCACCTCTGAATCTCCAGTGAATGCCAGCAATTCCCTTTCCATGGGCACTGCAGGATGTGCAAGTGGGGTGCCCAGGAGGAGCTATAAATAATGCAGCTCCACAATGCCCTGAGCAAAGAGGGAGATCCGAGCTGCTGGGGCTTCGAAAGGGCACCCGACTCCAGTCAGGAAGCACAGCTTTCTCCTTCTGCTGGTCCCCACAAGGGAAATCACTTTGAAAGGTTAAAAAAGGGCAACTCTTTCTTGCTCAATAGACCAGTTTATATCTTGTGATATGAGCAGAGCTGGTAATAACTGCTTCATTTATAGTTCGCTCACCACTGCAGGACACTGGAGGAGAGAGGATTATTAGGGTCTCCAGCCTATGTCTTTCCTGGGATCCTTTGCCTTTATCTACAAATATCCCAGCCTCAATGCTATTAACCCTGACTTCTTCAGAGTCATACATTAATTCCTGATCTTGGTTTTCTCCTTTCTTCCAGCAACAATACTGCTCTCAGCAGCAGAACACTTAGTACCAGTTCCCAGTGCCAGGACCTTCTGAGATTTGACATCAGCTGCTTGACTGCTGCTTCCAGTGCTCCAGCACCATTCCCAGACCACAACTTAACCAGATAGAGCAGCACACACAGACCCAGCCTTGTGCCAATGCTCTGCCAAAAGTATCTCTTTCCCTTTCCTGTTTCTCCACCTTCCCTGGTATAGAGTCTTGTCCAAATCACCTCTTTCAATCCCATATAAAAATTTATTTAGAGGTTCCTCACACTATTTAAGTTACCACTGCTTTTATCAAACATCATCCTCACATCCAGGGGCATACAAAGCTATATATGAACAGCCACATTCGAAGAACAGAGGCACAGGAATACACAAATCTCTTTTTCCAGCATTTGAATTTATGGCTGGAAACTAAACTATCAGCTTTGCAATGATTTACTGCTGTACAATGAGACCCACAACATATAAACAGAGAAGACAACCCTGTAGGACAATAAATTGCCACAAACCAAGCTGTCATCACAAAATGCATAAAATCCTTGTGAAAACCACCCACTTGATGGGACACAGGGTTTTATGGCAGCTGCACTTCTGCAGACATGAGGTACAGGGGCCTCTTCCAAAGTGGGAGATGCCCATCCCTGGCCACCTGCAGCTCTTCCTGTCTCCTCCCCTGAGGAGAGGATACCCTGAGGGTCTGGGATACTCTTCTCATGAGTTTTGCCCCTTGATTTCCTAAAGCACACAAACCCTTTGGACAGCCCAGCCATGCAGTTTTGGACTCTCTTGTTGGTGCAGCCCCTTCTGAAGGGGAACCTCCCTGAAGATGTTTGTCTTTACCCAGGGATCAGGTAGGACAAGACCAGCTCTGGGAGCAGCCCATCAGAGATCACTGCAGCTTCTGATCTCCTTTTCCTGCCAGGGCTGCCCCTCTGTGAGCCCTCGTGTCCCTCCAAGCCTCATTGCTTGTGATCTTCAAAGCTTCCAGAAATACACTAGCAATTCAGGCAAGCTTGGCCAGTGACTTTACAAGAATGGCTTGGTTTTAATCATGTGTCTGGGGATTTCTAGTGGGAGGATGAAGCAACTAGGTCTGGCATCACTTAGGAATGAAAGGGTAGGAGTTTAACAGAGATGATCTGAAAGGCTGAGCAAAAACCCTTTGAATTAATTTCTATAACCCAGAAGTTCAGCAGCTCTGCATTTTTAAGGTAGCCAATACTGGGTGAAAAATCATAAAAATAAATGTATCTTAGCTTTCAGAGGGACCAGAGGGGGGAAAAATTAATTCCCCATAATATTACACATGATTGGGATGTAGGTTTATATTCAGAGCCTGAGACCAGTGAAAAAAGAGCTGTGATAGATGGCACACATGTTTGGGTCACTGACAATCACCCCTCCTATACCAAATTTCTCTCTTTGTTTAGAATAACATGAGACTTTCCCAATCAGCTCCTTTGCTGACTCTGTCTTTCTGCTTCAACACCACAAAGCCAGGCAACTCAGTGCTGCTTTGCAATGGGAAAAGCAGGGGGGACACAAAACAAAGAAATCCAAAGAGACTGTCTGCAGGGAAATCCAAGGAGCTACGAGAAGATAAAACAAGAAGCAAAGAAGAATCCTTATGAAAATGCATGAGATGTGAAAAACTGACAGGCCAATTAAATATGCCTAAATAGGAACAGAGATTATCCCAATGCCACTGTCATGTCCTATTGTTCTCCACACTCCCTTTGTTCTCCTCCTCAGCCTCCAGAGAAGCAGCTCACTGGAGATTCCCAGTCCCTCCTGCTCATCCCTCTGACCAGCAACAACCACACACAGACCCCTCACTCCCTGCCTTGTGCCTCTGCTTTTCCCCAGCCCTCAGCCAGCTGCTGGCATTCCTGCTCTGTGCACTGCTCCTGCAGAAGGAACACAAATGCTGAGAGCCTGCAGGGAGTGGGGGCTGGCTGACGCTTCTGTAAACACCACTCTAATCCGTTTCAGATATTAGACTCCCATATATGTGTTTTTAATAATAAAGGCAACATTTAGATGCTGCCAAGGTATCAGAGAGCCAGTAGCAGACACAGAAGAGCCACCCCTACCAAATAAACAATGGAAAATGCTCGCTTATCTTTTCATACCACTAGGCCTCCAGGCTCCAAAATAAATGATTGCATTCATTTACATTTTATTGTGGAGATATAACTGGCTGGAATAACTGCCGGCACAGAACCACACTGCAGGAATGCACTATTTTTCTCCCCATTTGCCTTAACTGATGCTTTTCTTTTTTTTCCTGTCAATCCATCTCTATCACTGTTGCCTGGATGGCAGAAGTGCATTAACCCACTACCCATCTTGCATTTAGGAAAAAAAGAAGCCATCAGTTCAGCTTTTTAAAAGCCCCAGGCTTACAAATTGTTGCAGAGTAGCAGAAACTGTGAAAGAGGAGACCCTTCACCTAAAGCATATCCAGGCAATAAAGCCAAAAAGTTCTTGGACAGTCACACATTCATGTCCCAAAACCCCTACAAGCCATATAAAAGTCAGCCCACAAGTGACACCTTAGTCACCTTAGCCTTCATTTTTACTTCCCTTACAATCAACAGAGAGGAGGAGACTCCCCAGAGAATTCATCACATAAGTTTGTGATGTTTTGGGTGAAGAAGCATCAGTTCTTCTCCTTTTCCTGCTAAGCAGCCTGAATCCATGGCTTAGAGGGAGAAGTCCACAGTGTACACCCAGCTGAGATGGACTCAAGCTATCTAACTACTATTGCCCACACAGCATGGTGTTAACAGGTTCCAAAGATCTGTGTCGTTATTTTTATCAAAAGACAAACCAAATAAATAAAAAAGTACCAAAGCATTCCATCTCTCAGGTCAACACCTTAGGGCTCACTAGATGAGATGGTTAGAAGGAATTGGACTATAAAAAATGCAGCCATGATGGGACCACATTCCCAGGCTGAAAAGCTCAGGGCTGGGGGTGAACCTTCTCAGTGACAACTTCCTATTAAAAAGAAAATAAAGTACACACAGGGCTAACTACAAAAATAACTATCAAACTGTCAAAACTGGTTGTTTTCTGCTGCCTCCTCACATTCTGATACCTGAATATGTTCAGGTTTTAATTTCCTTTCTTATCTGTTGAGCAGTTTCTTACTAAAGATAAGGTAAGAAATATAACAAAAACTTTTAGCAAAATTATGTGACTATATTTCACTGGAAAAAATGGTGGCAGAAACAATCTCAGATTCTTGAGCTACTTAAAGAGGTAAGAGAGGTGAAAGTCTGGAGAATTAGAAGCTGTAGCCAAAAGCAGGAGAGTCACCAGTGTTGGGTCTTCGTGACACTTTCTCAGGCCTCCAGCTCAGAGGCCAGTGCCCACCCCTGCCCCAGTCTGTGTGACCCTGGGCAGGTCTAGTAACATCTCTGTGCCCCAGGTCTCCAGCTGGAAATGAAGCTACCCAAGGTCTGCAGGAATGGGGCCACCAGATGCTCCAGGACAGGGTGAGAAAAGCAGCTCAAGAGAATTAGGTGCATGAGAAAGAAAAAGAGTGAGTCTGTAAAATGTAGAAAAGCTACAACAATATTATTGCAAATGAACTACCAAATGTGACGGCAAGAACATTGACCTACGCTGAACCTGAGCGTGGCTTCCTGATAAATGTGGTTTTATAAGGGCTTCATATCCCTTGGACACTGGCAAAGCAAAAGGAAGGAAGCTGAGCCTGATGACCAAGTGCACAGCCTACACAATTTCCTCTGCTGTGTCACAGCCCCCAGCAGTTCAAACGTGCTGGGGACATATCAGTGAATGCTCTAAGTGACCCTTTTTCACATTCTCGGCATCTTTTGTTTTGCTGTTTTATAGACACACTAAACACAGAATCATTTGCAATGGTATTACAGCCACAGCATAGTTTGTTTGGAAGGCAAGGGTGAATATAATGCACCTGGGTCCAGACCAACTTTGGTGGACAAAAACAGCCCTCAGAAAAACAGCGACCTAAATCCATCCATTTCCTATTGCTTTTCTATTGCACAAACATACAGAATAAATATTCAGGCTTAATTATCTGAAAATGCAACCACATATATGAAACAAAATTCTCAATGAGCTACACATTCTCCCAACGTTTTCAGGAGCACCATTCTTCCAGAAAGAATATTCCCTTCTCTCCCCACTTCACAAATGTGCAAAATGCCACCCACGCAAGCAAGGGAAGGTTTATAAAAGGAAACCCAGGAGTTTCAGTTCCCTGTCTTTATCACTTCTCCCACCAATATTTTTCACAAAAAGCAGAGCAGCAGTGTCTGGCTGTTGGAAGCTCTCCTGTCATTCATAAGCAATGGTATCAAACAGGCACATTGTCCCAAGGTGAGTAGGAACATTCCTGTTACCTTACCAGCAGTACAGAGGTGCAGGTGGCACAAAGCACCTGGGTCACACAGTTCTTGGCTCTCCCCTTCTTCTTCCACCCTCAGCTCCTCTCTCCATCTCTTCCTTCTCCTCGATGACTTCTTAAGGATCTTCAAAACCTTGTTCACTTTATTCATTTGGTCTCAAGGCTGCAGAGAGGGGACAGGATCTCCCCAACTCCAGTGGCTCAGCAGCTCCAAGCTCCCAAAGAAGGACGGAGAGCTAGAAGCAGGCAGGTCACTGGGAAAGCACTTGTGTGTATGTGTGTGTGTTCCAAAAGCTTCTTTCCACCCAAAGAGATAGTTTTGGGTGGTGATGGGAGAGGGAGGAGGAGGGAGAGGGATTTCTTTTGCCTCTGTCCATCCACAGCTCTCACAGACAACAGGAGCAGGCATTTCTTCTCCCTGATGACTTGGGAAAGCTCATAACTCACAGGGGCAGCAGATCCTGTATAGGGTTTTCAATTTCTGTTTTTGACAATACATGCATTCTGGCAGATTTCAACTACTCCTCAGGCAAAAGAGCCAGCATCAGCTCAGAAAAAGCAGTGACTCTTAAAGAATTCTGGCTTCTTTTCAAAGACTAGAAATAGCTAACGCAGACAGCAAATAATATCTGCTTCTACAAGAAATGCTAAATAACTCTGCAAGCTTGTAGGGAAGAACCTTGACTTTCCTGTGCTTACATAATTGCTCACCTTTCAGCACTTACATTTTCACCAGCATTTTTGGAAAAAAGCAAATAATTTTTCCAGTTTCCTGGAAAATTCCGGCATGGAAAACCCTCCCCAACCAGGCCAGTGGTGTTAGGGGAATGGACCTTCTCCATGCAACCATGTGTGGGGATTGGACATGGCTGTGCCTGGCAGCAGGACCAAGAGCCTGTTAACATACCTAAAACTCCATTTAGAGTGATATAATTAAGTACAAACCCTGCAGTAGATAGTATTAATGGATGTACAAATTAAATTATCATGCACTTCATTTAAGGTATTATAAATAGGGTCATCACTCTCACTGCTGAGCAAGATGCAGCCCACACCCTGCAAAGGCCAGAACAGGGCAGAGCATGGTCAGCAGCCACAGCCACTGCCACAGCTTTGGGTGACCTTTTGAGGCATGAACTCTCAGCACCCAGACATGGCCACATCAGCAGTGCCACAGAGCAGATCCCAAGTGCAAGATCTGGCAGATGCTTCTCAGCTCATTAAAGCCCAGATTTTAATGAGTCATGTCTCCAGAAAAGCAGCACCATGCAAATTGCACCACCCCAGGAAATTGTGCTGTTCCCATGCATCATTCTGAGGCATAATTCTTCTCATGCCACCTTTCTCCAGGGCAGGAGATAATTTGCACTGCCTCCTCTCAGCAGTTTACCACTGTCAGACTTGGCTCACTGTGCAGGAGCAAAGACAGCTCTTCTGCTGAGCAGGGATCTCCCTGCCTCCCTTCTGGGGCTGCAGGGATGTGCCTGCTTCCCTTTCCTCCTGTCCACAGGCAGCATCCAAATCAGAGCCTGCTCCCGGCAAGAGTTTGTCCCACTTTGCACTGGTCTCCAACATTTGAGATCTGCCTGCTCTTCCCAGGCATTGAGGCTCCCACAAGCTTCCTGGGAGATGGGCAGGGCTCTGGCCCAGCCTCACACGATGGAGAAACCCTTTGCAGAGCTTTCCAGATTGGATGTCCAGCTGGTAGCAGGGTCCCAAAGAGATGTGGGAAGCACTAGATGGGTAGCTAGGCTCAAGAGCAATGGGGTCCATATTTCCTGCTAATGGGCAGGAAAACCCAACCTTGTCCACCCAGGCAGCTGCAGACTTTAGCCCTAGTCCCAGTCCCCTTTGCTCAGGCTCCTGCTTTGAACAATCTTCTGCATATTGTTATCCTTCTCTAAATTTTCTTCCACCTCCATCTCACTCCTACTCCAGGCTCACGCACTTTCCTCTATTTTCCTTTGGAGAATGGCTGTAATCCTTCATGTACTCCTAATCAGTGAGATTTATGAGTACAATTCTGTTTTATTTTGATGGTTAATACTAGCACTAATGCTGCTGCCATGTCTCCATAATTAATAACAAGACTAATAATACAAACCCAATCTAAGAGTCACTTTATTGGTCTTCAATGTCATTAGTTAGAACTGACATAACCAATTCAAGTTGCCATCCATACTGAGTCACCATCACCACTTCTATAAAAACAAAACACATGGATTTTGGACTGTACTGTAGCCCAGACTCTCAGTCCAGCAAGCAATGCTACAGGGGGTCATCTGAGGGCGATATCCTCCTCATCTCATTAATATTTTAGAGAGCTGCAGCAATACGGTGAGCAGCAGGAAAGCAAGATAGCGTGGAGCAATGCAAAGGATTTTGCTGAGATGGGTTCTCAGGGACCAAAGATACAACCTGCAACTCCCCTGTGACTGCAGATGCTCCCTGCACTCAGCCCATTCTCTATTTTCCCACCTGCCAGTATAAAAGGCAACAAGCCACCATGAACCACCTGGGTCTTGTAGGCTACTTTTTCATGATTAAGTAATCACAAGATCTCTCTGTTTTGTAAAGATTTCTGCTTTATGGCTTGGCTGTTAATCCTGTAGATTGCACTCACACTGCTCTCAAAATTTATTCCACTGTCAGGGCAGCAAGTTGCTGTAGTCATTTGAAGGCCAAAATCGGTGCCTCAAAGCACTAAGGATTTAAGAGCTGAAAAAACCTTCAAAGCATCTCACTAACTACTGTGAGTACTGAGAATACTTTGGTTTCCATTCAGGTAATCACACACTCTTTTCATGTCCTACTCCCACTTAGTTTCACCTATTGCTTGTCACAAATTATCTGAAACTGTTTGATTTGAGCCACAATTTTGGTAGAATTTAGGAATATTCAACAATAACAGAATAATATTGCTAAGTTAATGTAAATTGTTTACCTGTCCCTCCTTTTCCAATCAGAGCCCTACAGTTAAAGTATAGCTGCAATTAAACATCGTCCAAAGCAAACCACACATGTTTCAAATCAGTCTCAATTTAGCAGTTTTATTTTTGTGTTAAATGATAGGGAACAGCATTAGCACAAGGGTCATTATGTGAGTCAGCAGCACACGGCAGCTGCCTGTTCCCACCATGACTGAGAACAACCTCCTGCTGCCCTCCATCCTGGGTGATCCTCCCATCCTTCCTGTTGTGTCTAATCCCAGCCCTGACTGGAGAGCCACTCTGTGCCCTGTGGAGGAGCCTGCTCCCTAACCAGCAATACTATTCAGTATTTCTCAGCACTGGGACATGCCAAGTGATTTCAAACAGGAGGAAGCTGATACTACTGCCTTGAATTTTTATACAGCATACATATGGCACATCTGCCACAAACACTAAAGGGAGAGAGGTTTTCAGCAGGAAGACCCCAAGGAGCAAGGGATGCAAAAGCACAGCCCTATTTGCCTGTGCCCAAGACACAGATCTGACAGATTTAAGCAGACCTGACCTGTGGCCTGTGTTCTGATAGGCAGCCCTCAGACAAAACCAAAGGCATAGTTCTCCAGAGATGGTGCTTGGCACGAGATTCTCAAAGCCATCTCTGCCTGCTGCAACATGGTTCCAGGAAATCACAGGAACACACATATCTGCTGCAGCACAGATATCACAGACACACCATGTCCTTGTTTGACCCTGAGCAAATGCCTCTAAACAAGGAGATGGATCCTGCTCCAAGTACTATTTCATAGGTGAGCCCTTACCTGATCCTTCCCTACTGCATTAAAGCTTTAATGCGTAACTCTGAGTTCCTGTGAGGCTGGAGACAGCACAACATGCTGCAGTTATTAATCACACCATGCAGCACTGCTGTTAGGCTTTATGTCATGAAGTCTTCACCTGTTTTAACACCAATCAGTGGCACTGACCCCCTCTGCAAGCTTCTGCTGATGCCCTGACATTTCATTCCTTTCCCTTCACTATTTCCCAGCTGTTTCAAAGACCATGAGAAGCTTTTGAGAAGACAACAGCTTAGTGTCTTGCAAGTGCTGCATTTCAAGTGAATTATTTTGGGCTTTTGGCTTTATTACAAAATAATAAACATGACAATAAATCAAGGCAAAAGAGAAAGAGGATAATGTTGGAGGTTTGCCACCTGTGTGCAGCATCTTACCAGCTTAACTGCAGCTACAGAAATTAAAGTTGAGGATTTCAAAATCTTCAAGAAATAAAAGAGCACAGGGCTGGAAGAGCAATTAGGGACTTACCCAGCTACTCCCAACCACTCATACTAAGCTAATGCTTATTTAAAGGGAATGTGGCTTCAGAATTAAAACTGCCTAAGAAAAAAGGCTCAGATGGTTTTTAAAATCTTCACAATTTTTAAAGCATCAGGTGTATATTTGGTTTTTTGTTTGTTTGTTTGTTTGTGGGGCAGGAAAATGCTAGCTGTCAAAAAATACCTGTAAAACAATAAAGAGCTGTAATTGCTCTAGAGACAAAAAACCCCACACCAACCACATAAATAAATTTCAGTGCTTGACAGTGGCCATGGTATTTTCACTGTAACAATAACAATACTGGGAACAAGGAACAGAATGTGGCCATTAATCATGGGAAATTATTAAAAATGACTGAGTAAATATGAGTTTATCTGACTCACATATTTTCTTTCCAGATCCTTTTCTGCAATTACCTTAATTTCTCTCACTTCTTTGATAGTAGTTCACAAGATATTCCAGCACTGCAGTGCCCTTCTGGCCTCCAAAGGTTGCTGTGTGATCATAACAGCACCAATTAAATAGTAACCCTCACTAGGTAGGGTGAAAGCCACAGCCCTGGAAAAATGGGGTGACACATTTGGTGACTGACATGTAATTCCTGGCACTCACAGACACCCAAATGAACCCTGCAATCAAACCCAGGAACATGAAGCAGACACTTCTCTGCTGGAAAGGAAAGTGGAGAGAGCAACATGAAATTGTTAAAGCAAAACTGGGTTTTGTTTTGTGAAAGTTTGAATGCTGCACAGTTGGTGCTTTCAGGTACTGTTTCTCAGCACTCCCATGTTATAGCCTCTCTGAAATTTTATTTTGGTTTGGCAAAGAAATCTGGAAAGGTGACAACTCTGATCTTGTGCCAAATGCAGGCTGGCAGAGAGCTGACAAAGAAAGTAAGCTCAGAGAAACATGGAGTTTTTCAGGAGCATGAAGTATCACAGGTGCCTCAGTAGTATCCAAGTCTAAAGGGACTGACCCTGTGCCATGGTTTTTAAGTGGAAGAGGCAGAAAAACACACATGGGTCCAAATTTCTGTTTTTACATGGAACCCTGAGGTTCATAAGTAAAGGACTAGAAAGAAAAAACAGCTCTGAGAGAGATAACTTGGAAAGAGCAAGCAGAGATGAGTTACACCTATGGCCTTTAAGACAGGATGGCTGGAGAAACATTGGTGGAGTGAAACTGGAAGCTGCCCTGCCAGTCTGAAATCAGCCCAAGGGATGCAGAAAGAGGCATTAACTGACAAGGAGTTTGATTATGAGATGTGGGACTCAGTCCAAACCCTGGTGAAATATGACCTGTGCTCAGTGGGCAGCTCCAATGGAGGTGGAGGATTTGGCAGCTCAGAAGAGCTAGGAAGATATTTACTCTGCAGCAGACCAAGGATGTAGTGACAGTATAACATGTTTCAGTGGGATGAGGTGAGCACAGTTTGCTCTCCTGCCTCCAAAAATGTACCTGTTCTGCAGGCAGACACCACCACATCTCACAGAGGGGCTCTGAGCTCACAAGGGATTCACACTAACAAATGTTTTTATTTTCCAGATGAGAAAGCAGTGTCAGGTATGACTGTGAATAATCAGCTTCTCAAATTCTACCTGCAGTCATTGCAGTTGAAATAGTCCTGGCTGTCTTACTGAAATGGAGGCACAAGGCAGACTCTTGCAAACACGAGATAGCTGAGGCTGTAAGAACCTCTGGCCAGATCATGGAGAGACCTCAGAGTGCCAACTGGCCCCAAAGCACCCTTCCTTTTCTTGGTAGGGGATCCATGATTTACCACTAGGAGAGCTGAATGGCTTCAGGACTATACAAGGTGATGGGCCACAACATCACATGGTGCCAAGCCAACCCCTTGAGTTCAGCAGGACTTTGGCCTCAACCACCCAGCTAAAAACAAGGATACGACCACATGCACCATCGAGATGCTCTGAGAACTCAAAGATGTTCTGGCACTCACATGACACAGTAATCAGGGCTATAACACAAGGACCTGAGCTTATTTAGGACAAAAAACAATGTCATTCTCTCTTTCAAATGAAGGGTTCCTATGGCCAGGGCTCAGCCCTGATTAGAGCTGTAAGAAAGCTGTTCCCAAGCTTCCCTGTCCTCCCCTTAGCTTCCTCCCAGGATCTCTGCTCATGTGCCAGAGCATCCTGGCTACCTCACTGCTCCCTGTTAATTGCAGGATCTGCTGACCCTTGAAGCTG
This sequence comes from Parus major, assembly GCF_001522545.3. Classification (NCBI taxonomy): domain Eukaryota; kingdom Metazoa; phylum Chordata; class Aves; order Passeriformes; family Paridae; genus Parus; species Parus major. The sequence goes on from NC_031781.1 coordinate 11,024,118, forward strand.
CCATAGCCAGTGAGAAGCAGGCAGCTCACTGCTCCTCCCAAATCTCACCACCTTCTTAATGTCCTCGGGAGACCCTTTTTGGAAATGAACTCATGGGCTCATTACAGCTGTTCAGAGACTCAGCTCTCCCACTGAGGTTCTGGGGGAATTGAAACAAAATTCTCTGAAAAGGTGGCACTGCCAAAGCAATGCAATTCACACTGGTGCTTCTGGAGCAGGATGCTGAGCTCCCTCACCAGTACCTTAGACAGTTAAGAAACAAAAGGAATGACACTTCTGGAGCCAATTTCCCTTTTCCATTTATTTCTTTCTCCAGTGCCTAACCCAGGTCAAGCCTAAACATCAGCATGATTTCCACTTGCTCTCTGCCATCAATCTTCCTTTGTTTCCACACTGAAGTCATGCATTAGCAAAACACTCAAGGAGGGACATTTCCACACCACATTCTGTCAGTACAGATTATTTCAGTCCCCTAAGCACCTTGGGGGTGTAATTTGCAGGAAGCCCAAATGAGGCAGATGTCTAAAAATGTACACTTGTGGAGGCAGGTATTACTAAAGCCTGTCACCAGCAGCAGTGAAGTTTAGCATATTCTCCCCAGACATTTAGGTTCAGTCCTGTAACCACTACAGATATACTCAGGTGAAGTTGAAGCTCTTATTGAAAAATAATCACTGCAGCTCCAAACAAACAACAGTTCTTGCTATAGAACTTCATGACAGTAAAAACTCCCTGGATTCTATCAGGACTAGTTTTCTCTGTTGCCCCAGAGAAGCTGCTTGCATTTTTCCAAAACATAGTAAGTCTGGATGCTTGCAAGGAGCTGGCAGCCCAAAAATAGCACCTGGTCCCAGAACTTTGGGCTGAAAGCAAAGGAAAAGACAAAGACAAGCTTGGGAATGGGAACATCTGAGGAAATGGATGAGTACAGAGAGGAGGAACAGAAATAATTGAGATTTCTGATTAAATGTGTGATTTTCCAAGGGCTGACAGGAGCTTTTTAAGAGAACTTTGATAGAAGGAGCTCTATTTTCATGAAGGTCCAGGGGAGCCTTGCTACTTGCTGGCTCTGCTGTGTTTCTCCATGGTTTCCATGTCCACAGGAGCCACAACATATGTTCAGAAACCAACTAGTTTAAGGGTCTGTCAGGAAAAGCTCAACAGGGAAAAGAGAGGAGGGATGGATGACTATCAGGTTGTTCAAGGAGTCTGGACCAAATGGCTGGAGGCCCAACGAGAAGGGCATGCAGTTGTGTTTTCTCTTCATATGCTACAAACATAACACCACACTGGCCAGGCAGTGCCACCACACCTGCTCAGCCCTGTCTGACACTTGCAAGTTCATTCCTGGCCTAGAAGCACATGGATCCATGGAGCTGCACAGGCTGTAAGCCCCAGAAACTTGTGAGTTTTCTCACTCTCCTACCACCTCCCCCTGCAAAACTCAAATGAAGCTGATAAGAATAATGAAAGGTTCAGTTCCCACAGAAAGTCCAGACAGCAATCTATTCTCCTGAAAATACATCCCAGTACTTTCCTAAGTAATACACAAATTTCAGCTTCCTGGGAAAATCTTAAAGTTTAGATGCATTCTGATTTAGAATTCATTTTTGTCCCACAAACCTCAAGAATGATTATGGAAATCAGTTTCTCAGTGAGCTTTAATGTAAATAGGCAAACCAATGCAGTATCCCCAAAATATTCCTAAATCTCAGTTGTTTTCTTCAAAACTATCCATAGCAATGACCACTGCAGGGGAACAGGAGGTGCTGCATCATTTCAAGGGAGTCTGAAGAATGCCCTTGCTCTAATGAAGGAGAAAGCTACAAACTTTTGAAAAAAAGAATAAAAGTCCGTGGCAGTTGAGACTCATTATCACCAACAAACAGTCCCAAATGGTGTATTTCAAGGTTTCTAGCTGATTCAGCTGTCAAAACCTGCCATCCTAATCAATGCTTGTAAGAGCATTAAACACAGTGGGGCTTCATCCAAGTCAACAGTCCAGCTCTTGGCAATTAAACAGAATCTTCCGGGATGCAAAAAACCACCAGTATTATTTAAAGAAAGATGTGCTGGGTGAGTTACACACGGAAATTCTGCTTCCAAAAAATTCATGCACTGGAAATTATTCTGGAAAAGTATGGGGGAGTAGAGACAGATAAGTGAAGAAGGACAAAGAAATATTCATAACTCTGGGATGAATCCAAAAACTAATTTAACAGATGAGAGATTCCAAGGGAGAAATTGAAAAGGCAAAAGGAATAACATTCAAAATGGCTTTTTTAATGTTATTATTAGAGGGTTTAGAAAACAAATGCAGCATAATGATTTACCTGAGAGTAGGAGTTTTTTCTTCTACTTTTTTGGTGACTAAAAGTGTTATTTAAACAGTTTGAAGCTTACAAACCTCATCTATCATGGGAAGAGGAGGATGTTCTTGTATCTCTCCATTACACAAGCCACTAACACATGCCAGGAAATGAGAGGGCTCCTGTTCCCTCATGGAGGGAGCAAAGCCAGCTCCTGCTGCCAAGCCACCTTGCTTTGCCTTGGACACAACACCTCCACTTGCTATGCCCCTCTCCAAAACAGATGTGCAACATGGAGGGGCCTCCTCAAGACATGTTTCTTAAACACCAGCCAAATAATTTAAAATACCTCAGCTGCAAATTGCTCTGTGAGTTTGTGGGAATGGCTGTGCTGTCACTGGCTGCAATCCCTGATAACAGCTGATGGACAGAGCCCTGGGAGGGACCACGGGAAATCCATGAACCCAACACCCACCCCATTGCAGCACAGCATGACAGCCTCACGCCTCCTTCCTGTGCTACCAGCAAGGCATTAATTCCTGGTGGAACAACAAGCCCATCAAGTAATCATGACAAAAAGCATTAATGACCTTGCCTTTACTCATGCCAAGACATTTTTAATGTGTATAACCACTGCGAGTGATCAACACAGCTGAAAACACAAGCAAGAAAACCCCAGTCAAGCGAATATCACTCTGTTATTCCAGAATTTCTGACAGTATCCCATTATGTCAGGCTGCACTGGGTAAGGTCAGATAATCCATCATAACCTGACTTAATGAGGCAATTAAAAACAAATACATTTCATGGGCAAACTGCTTCCTATGCAGCCCTTTTCTTATTCCACTTGGCTTCACAATTTCTTAGGGGTGAAGAGTCCAAGACAAACTAAAAGGAGTAAAGGAGCTATTTATTTAACTTCCTTTCAAGTACATAAAGCATAAAAGGGATACTCTCCTTCAAACCACAGGTAAATAGCTGTATACCTGAGGTGGGTGATACCAGTAAGGTTTCCTCAGAGTTAAACAGATCAAAAACACACAACAAAGGCATTTTGATTCATTTTTTAATTTATTTTTTTTTTCTTTCTTACATGATATAAGGGCAGAATGACAGGTAGGCTCTGCAGAAAGATTGAAACAGAACATCAAATTCCAAAAGCATCACCACAGACTGGTACCTCAAACCCACACAGTTCTCTGTCCACAGTAGGAGTACCCCAACATGAAGCCATGGCATGTCTGGAAATGCAGGGGTTTGTTATTTTTTCTTCAGTAAGAGTAGCACAGGATGCTCCTCACTTCTACAAAGGTTGCTCCTGCTCCTACCTGTTACAGAAGACACAGCTCCAGCTAGAAGTAGTTTGGCTGCTTGGATCCAGGAAACATCTTCCCTTCATGTACCACCCCTGTGTGTTGGTACATCAGCAGGTAACCTGTTTTTCCTGTCATGGATTATTAGTCAGTGCAAGAGAAAAGGCAGAAGACTATTTGGGTTGACCTGGGATTCTGGTGGTCAACCCAAAGCCCAAGCCCCCGGATTTATCCATCACTTCAGTGGGACACACCAGCAGAAAAGCCCCTGAGGCACAGGAACCTCTTTCTGCACTGTGCTGAGCGCTCCCAGCTGATTTTCCTGGGTCATTTACTGCTGTCAGGGGTGACACTACTGCACTGCTCAAAACTCATTGGATAGATCCCCACCTTCTTCCTCATCCTAAGTAGCTTGAAAGGAGCAAACCTGGCACTTCCAGCAGCCAATGCAGTACAGATACAGACTCCAGAGTGCCCCAGGGCATGCACAGCATTCATACATGTACAGTATGGACACCACAAATCACAAACAGGGGCTACGCGGCCACAAATAACTGCAACTCTCCAAAAGGTCAATTGGACAACTCTCTGCTGATGCAGCTGGGAACAAATTGGTTTACTTTTTAAAAGTTGAGGCATCTTCTTACATTTGCTACTATCCCTGGTCATTTTTTCTTTCGGAATCTGAGGCCTCCAGACAGCTGGCTGGCCAAACCCAGGTTCAAAAAAGGGGCTGCTTTGGCCACAAATGACTGTGGAGGTATCCACTGCTTCAAGACACGTGAAGGACACTTCTGGTGGGAGGAGAGATGGATTTGCTCATCCTGCAGAAGAGTCAAACACTTTGTAACAATTTGGAAAAATGAAGTTTAGTTCACCATGATCAGGGAGACAGAGGAGATGAAATGGAAGCTTTACTCCCCCTCCTGCAGCCAGACCAAGGCTGTGTCCCTCCCCACTGTGAACAACGAGGAGGGTGAAGGTGAAGACCCTGTGCATTGTAAAGGGTGGAAACAGCTGCAGCCTGGCACAGAGCACTGCATATTTCCATGGATGTACAACAACAAGGCCAGCAATACACAGGGACTGTTAGCAGAACAAACTGTGGAAGAAATGTACTCCTTTTCCCCACAAAGGAGTTACTGCATTCATTTTGCCCCCCCAAAAAAATAAAATTAAAACTACAGAACATCAAATGAGCAAGAATTCCTGAGTCCTCAAATATGCTTGTAGTTATTGAATTGGGTGACCTGAAAACCACCGCTCACTCAATGGAGAAATGGGATTTTTATAAATACATATATCAGCAAATTAATATTTAATGTTTTCTGTGCATATCAGGGTCTGCAATATTCAAGCTATCAGACTTGTCAGAAAATGTAGTAGCCATGAGATAATTACATCTCTGGGGTATTTTGATGCATTAAGGGCAGTCAAGTGCTTGTATTATCTCGAGATTGTGGTTATGTCACACTTACAACATCATAGAAAAATAAGTTATAGCCAGAAAAAAAAACACCTACAGGATCACCACTATCTATAGCTTCCTTGGTTCAAAATAATAGTATATTCTTTCATTATCAAAAATAATTATATCACTGTTGTCATTGCAACTGACACAATATTTGCATTAGAAGATGCTTTCTGCAGTAAAATACATTACTTAACATTCAAGAAATTCTCAGCCTAAAACATGTTTTCGCCTGTTTATCCCCAACTGTAGAGCCAATTATACTTCTAGTCAGAAGGAAACCATTTCTAAAGTTCCTCTTCATCCTTTCTGATATTTCTGAATAAAAATAAACGTCCCCTGTCAGCAAAATGCTAACATATGGGCTTTAGGAAGAATTCAGCCATACTTAAGTCCTTTGATGAATCAGGACCTAAGACTTTTTTAGATATCAAAAGCCTAATTCTGCCCTCTCCTTTTATGCCAGTGTCAGTCTAGACTAACCTCATTCCTTTTAAGACAGCTAAATCCAGACTGACATCAGCACGGTCAGAGCCAGCCTCCTGCTCTTCTAAAGGCCTTCTCACTGCAAAACCTAAATAAAATTTGTTGAAATGGGAACTATCTCCTTTTAAACTCCTTGTCCAGCAAAGTCCTGCCTTGCAGGTCCACCCTGCACGTGGGAATACCTGACAAGACATCACCCACATGCAGGTTTGCCAGTGCTGTGGACTCTGGGAAAATATTTCACAATTTAGGATTGCCACTAAGCTGAGCTATGCAGACTTATTTTTATGCAAGGGGAAAGCAGCATTTCAAGCACTGATGTCAAAGCTTTGCCAAGCCTTTTTTCCATGGAGGATCTGGAGGGAAGTGGTCTGCACACAAGGTGGGAATGTACCCCCTGCTCCTCCCTTTGCTGGCGCAGGGATTTGCAGGGACACAATCGGTCATGCCACGCCAGGGGAGAGCAACACAACCCACGGCACTGCTGAGCCACAGGCAGGGGGGACACTCATCCAGCAGCCCAGAGCTGTGATTTCCACGAGTGTTTCTCCCAGCCTTTATAAATAAACTACTTACAGTAAATTGATATTTCCCATCCCTTTCAGGGTGATTTTCACTAACCTCCTACAAGTTATAACTCACACCCTGAGAAAGGGAGAAAAGATTTACGGGAGCTGTGTAGGAAAAGAAGCAAACAAACAAACCATTTACAGCTTCCTGTAGCAACAGGACAGATTGCAAGTAGCAAAAAAGAACAACCAGAGTGCCAACCCTGAGATGGTTTGGAGACCATTTTTCAAAGCCAGGAGACTAGGACAAATCATCCTGGGAGCTGAGATTGTAATCTCAGTGGGTTTCTACCCAAATAAATAAAGCTAATAGAAAGGACCAAGCAGAACCCAAGAAATTTTGCAGATGAACAGAACTTGCTGCTAACTGCCTCTCAGTTATGCCCTGCTCCTTTACCTTTGATTCAGGATCAGTTCTCAACAGCATCATGTGCAAAGAAGAATAATTTTTAAAAATTCCCTCCCAGAACAATGAGCAGGATCCACAGCAACAGATTGTTGCTGTGAGGAAGCACCACAGAAAAATAATCAGTGTTATTGCAGAAAAATGCTGACTCTCTTAGAGCTATTTTGTATGAAGCAGGCAAAGGATGACTTGGTTTCAAAACAAAACAAAACAAAAAACCAAAACAACAACAACAAAAAACCACCACAAAACAAATAAACTAAAAAAGCATCATTTTGTTCCCTCCCCATTTGCAGTTTGCTCAATGCTGAAGTTGAGCAAACAAGTTGGGGGCTCATCCTGCAAGATGCTGAGCAGCTCCTGTGACACACCAAGCATTATCTGTTAAGACCTCACATCCCTAATTAATGACTAATTAGAATACTAAAGCATTCTGTCCTTTCCAATGAAGAAAGTCCACCTGAGATTCAGCTGAACAAGTGATATACACTTAACTTGCTGGAAAAACCTGCCTTGTGTGGAGGGGGCTCAGAGCATAATTTTGCAAGGCAGCACCGTGCCAGGACACAGGGAACCTGATCTGCTGGCAGACAGGCTGGCCCCAGGCAGCTCCAGGCTGCCAGCTCCCACTTCTCTGTGCTCACAAACCATGTGCAAACACTGTCACTGCCTGCTCCTGACCACTCCACACAGATAGCTCATAAAAACCACACAAAACACAACCGGGTGCAAGAATATTAAAACTATAAACTGCATGATTAAAGCCTTATGAAATGCACATTTAAGGGGTTTTATTGTTTTAATTCAGCCTCTGAGTACATAAATATGAAAGTGCACATTTTTAATTATAGGATATGTACTATTTTTAACTCAGAGTCTCATCTCCTTTCTGATCAGTGGTTTAATGGTGATAACCAAAAGGCAGCACCAATGAATCTACAGATCCAGGGGCCTCTCAGAGCCCAATTCACCTCACCCCAGTTAAAGGCTGCTCTAAATCCAGGTTGCTATGGTCATACTTCCTCTATATCAGTAAATCACTGCAGCATCCAAGTGCTTGGCAGAAATTATGAAATTGAACTTCGCCTCAGGAGTGAGGGGGTTTCTGGTCTCCAACAAGGTAGGGCCACAAACACCCAGAAAAGATGTTTCTTTTTTAAAGTCCCATTTAAATTTTCAAGAAAAGAAATAAAAGAAAGTTTCACTTTGCCCTTGCTTTGGCCAGCAGCTCTGCAAAGAGTCTGCAAGAAATGTCTGCGTGGGAAATGGAGCAGGTTCGGAGATCCTGCACTTGATCAACACAGAGACCATGCAGCCTAAGATATCTTGGTTTTGTGCATACAACTAAACAACTTTTTCCCTCTGATGAAATGTAGGCCAACACATTCCCCTTGCTCTCTTCCCCAAGAGGCACAAAACATTAATTCAGTCATTTCATTAATTCAGACTTCACACATCAAAGTGAATTGCTCTGGGTTTGCTTCTGGATGGGACTGAAGATGTTCCAAACACCAGAGCCCGATGGGAGAGGGCATTTTAGACCCAGTGTGAGTCCAGACACCCACGTGGACAAGGACTGCTTGAAGATGACAAAGGCTGCTCAGGTGCAGGCAAGAGCATGGGGGCATTAAGGAAACTACCCTTTAAGGAGAACAAGTAAAAGTTCACATCAGTCTCTTCACAATTCACTTTTTTATGATAATGTCATGCTAGAGGCTGCTTGAGCCTTGCCATGCAGCTCTCAGGTCCTGTAGATGCTGTCAGGTTTCCCGTCTCAATGAAAATACTACAACAGTAAATGCACACACCGCTATCCCTGGCCCTCCTCCCCAGTCATGGCTCCCTGTGTGCTGGGAAATACTGTGTGAGGAAGAGCTCTACTGCTGCTGGGTTGTCCCAGTGGGACAGGGAGACTCAGCAAAGGGAAGGGTTAGGGGAAGACACACAGGCAGATCTGGAAAGCAGGGAAATCCAAGCACAGGAAATTCATTTAACACAGAAAAGATGTCAAGTATGAAAAATCTCAACACTTCTCACTTCTGTGAGACTCACTCTCAACAGGCTCCATGTACAGGCTACACATTCTGGGCTGTGCTCTGAAGCAGCTGCACTACTCAGTACCACTTGTACCACTTGTACCACTTGGAAACAGAAAAAGCTGAACAAGACCTAGAAACAAGGAAGTTTCTTAGAGAGAAAAACATATTTCTTCCAGGAGACCTCTGAGCTGATCACATCCTTGTCTGCAAGAGGAGGAACCACATGGCGTGTGTTGCAGGAAGGTCTCTGCTCTCACTGGTGCAGGCCCCAGGCAGTGGTTACCCAGCCCTGAGGCAGCACTGCAGGCACAGCAGCTGCCCCACTGCAGGAGCAGGACTGTGTGAGTTACCTTCAGTGTCCCCACAACTGAGTTCCCAAAAGCCCTCTTGGTTTCTGCAGCCCTCCTTTCCCAGCCTTCCACCCTTTGGGATATGTAAAGCTTCTGCCATTGGTACAGCTCTCAACCTCTGCATTAAAGCTCTCCAAGGGCTAAAATACAGCTCCTGGACACAGCACCAGCCTAAGATCCTATATTCAAATCTAGACTGCGTATTCAAATCCTCACTGCTGTCTTCCTGAGTGGTTGCACACCCAACTGCTGTGTCTTCGTTGGGCAGGATTTTTTATCCTTTAAGAGTAACAATGATTTCATAAACACACATTTGTTCCACCTAGGGACAAAACTCATCTGAATTAATCACTAGACCAATAGGAGAATATAGCCAGGAGAAAACAGAGGTCATCCCACAATAGACTTACGGACAATGCACTCACCTTAGCTGTGGGGAGAGTTTAGAGCTTGTCCTTACCAGCTTTACTACAGTGAGTAGAACCTGAATTTCATACACATCATGCACAGTTCCTGTGACAAGTTTTTGCACATTTCAGACTCCCATCATCTCAGTTTGACCTGTTATTTCACTTAGAAGCACAGACTCACTCCCAAGCACATCTACTCTCAAGTTTCATCACATCACCACCATGCTCTCTGCAACTCACTCTCATGGAATAAAGTGAGTGGTAAAAATACAGCCAAAGAGATAAGGTGCAAAAATCCACTGAAGAGATGAGGGACAGAAAGCAGAAATAAAACCTCAAACCCCCAAAATAATCCAACAGAAGGAAGGTGACCATGAAACTGAGAACAAAAGCTGCAAGGACTGTGTTGAAATGATCATGTTCTTCCAAGCTCCCTCATCTGAGTTTCTCAGCTTCTTGTAGGAACAAGAAGCTCCATTCTGAAGAGCTGAACCAAGGGTTGAATCAGGGCAGAAATTTCACACTGCAAAAGAGGAATTTTCAGAAAACAACGGGAGGAGGGAAAAAAAAAAAGCAAGCTTAGGAGAAGTAATTAAGCATTTTCCATCAAATTTGACATTTGGCATCTGCTCAGGTGTCTGCTGAGACTTGCTTTGTTTCCAGTTAATATGTACGACATAATATGATTAAGCCTTTGGCTAAATAACTCTCAAGAGCCCACATTCAGGGAGAGAGACAGGCAGGCTCAGGGGTGGGAGGGAGGAGATGGACAGTGTCTTATTTACTTTGCTTTTAATAACGATGCAGGTTGCATAGCACCACATGCCAAACAGACATGTCAAAAAAGCCTCATCTGAACTGGATTAGGCCCTGACTAAACAGCATGGCTGCAAGTGAAGGCAGCACTGAAGAGATTATTCTGCATACAAGGCTCAAAAAGCCATGCTGTTACTGGGGATGTTTCTGCACTCTGAGATGGTTGAAATGAAAGAATTGGTCCCACAACTGATTACATACATCTTAAAGTACTCAGTCTTCTTTGCCATGTAAAACCCAATATTTTCCAGATTCTAGCAATGAACTTTTCAAACCTAAGGAAACACAAACCAAGGCCCCAGTTTAGTGTCAAAGGTTGATCCAACCCTGCTACATCAGCAGCAAGCAGTGCCTCCCAACTACAGCCCAGCAGGTACTTGCAGAGATCAGGGCTTCCCACAGAAGGATGAGCAGGTGTTTTGTGGTGCAAAAACAGTGACACTGTCATGTTATGTCCTCACAAGTTACCCAGATGAAGAAAAACTACCAGCTAAGAAGACTGCAATTAAGGCTCCTGTCAGGAGGAATAAAGGTGGGCCTTTGAAAGTCAACCTTCATCAGTGTTCACAGGAGACACATCTGGAGCAGAGCCTGATGGTCCAGGCTTATTTTGCCAAGGTGTAAACTGGCTGCCAATCCCTGCACTCACAGTTTGTGGGATGGGGATGCAGGACTTTGCAGTCATCCAAGCCCACAGCTGTACTCACAACCCTGTTCCACTCACTGCACCTCCATGCTGTTGATTTTGCAGGTGGCTGTTCCTTATCCCTGCTCACAGCAGGGGGGAATGAAGCATCCCACATCCCCCTCTCTCACTGCTGACACATGGGATACCTGTTCCCCAACACAGAGACAGCTAATTAAAGCAGTTTTCCTTAATCTCAATCCCGCTCCTTGCTCATGCCAACAAATTGTGCCATCCATATTTATGACTCCAGTTTTTCAAACACAAGGGCTTCTGGAACAACACAAAAGTATTTTTAATGTGGCCCACAACTATGTAAAAGGGGCCAGCCACAGACTCAAGGCAGACTTGAGGCACAAGTGCCCAAAACATATATGCATCTTGGAACAGCAGCATTCACCAGTGGCTGAGATGTGAAGGAGAAAGGAATAAATCACAATAAAAAGGAGAAGCACAGGATTTGCTCTGAAGTGCTTACTGCAGGCTAAACTGACAGCATCTGCCCCAAGCCCTCCTGAAAGTGTCTTTCATCTGGGTTTCTGTTAAATGCGTGATTCTATTTACATACATCCAACTAATTCGATCAAAACTGAACTCTAAATTGGTCCTCAAGGGAATCCTTGAAAACACTTTTTATCTTCATGCAGAAATGAAGATTAGAAGGAAAACTGGGTTGAAGAACTGTCTTCCCAAGCAGCTCAGAAATACTGTAAAACTTGCCAGCAGCAGAACCCACCTTGGCTTTAGGCAGGGTCACAGCTCAGTACACAAACACTGAGCACCAGCAAGGAAGGGACAGGGGCTGTGACACTCGAGGGCTGAGGTGACAAGTGGCAATGGCCATCTTCATACTCATGAGGTCCTGCTGCAGAGGGGCCCAGGCAGGACACCTCTCCTGGCTTTGAAGATACCATTCTGTCTTTCACCTGACAGAGCTACAAGACAAAGAATTTGAAAAGCCACAGAAGTACTAAAAAAGGAGATCAACCAGTGAGTTAAATCCCACTTCTTATCCTTCGTGAAGCTTTGTTCTTCCTAAGTAGTGCTGAGCTTACCCAACCCTTCTCCAAGTACAGAGCAGGTTATTTTCCTTTCATCCACAGCATCCTGTTACACAAAGAGCCAGCTCCCTTGACTACTCTTTTTTAACACTGAACTACACTTCAGCATGCAGTAACTCTGCTGGGCTGGCAATGTGGAGAGATAAACTTTATACTGTGGCACATGTGGCAGCAGCAAGACAAACCCTTGGGCCTCACCTGCTACAGCCAAGGCTGATCTTCAGCACCAAAATCCCACTTGCTCTCAGTCCTTTGCCTCTGTCCAGTATGTCCACTTATCATATATAGATTTGTTCATACAGGAACAAATGGAGACCATCATGACACTTCATAGAAAACACTCAACAGCCACGTTATTGTGAGGACCTTTACCTGTGAATAAGCTGGTGACCTAGACTGAAAAGGCAGCAATTCAGCTACAAATCTCTTGAAACGGTGATTATGGTATTCAGTTAAATTTATGTGTTTCAACATTGCCAATTTTTGATAGAGATTTGCCATCCTTGTACAGATATATCCTTAGCAATTCAGTTTGCCTTCACAAAAGACAACCTCTGGATCACAGTATAATTTTTGAGCAATTTTGTATAGCAACAACAGCATTTCCAATGAAAGAATCACAGGGGTATTAATGCTAGAAAAACCTCAGTTAAAAAGAGGTTGCTATGCTAAGCAGTGTGGTATTTGGGCCAGCTGGAAAACAACAGGAAGAAAACTTTGTAATAGAAAGGAGAGACAATACTGGATGAAAATAGTTCATACTGGGAAAAATACATCTGCTTTTTTTCTGACAGGCTTAGTTTAGGGTTTTCTGTGTAAGATGCTGATGAAAACTTCTATTGACTGACACAAATTCTGCCTTTTTCACATTTTCTCCTAAGAACAACAACGAACTAGAAAGGACTTGACATCCAAACAACAGCTTAATCCTCTGTTGAATAAATCAGCGAATACCCAACACTGAGATTAACTGAACTTTGCTGCCTTCAGCAGTGGGAAAAGAGGGTATCAAGTGAACTTGACCAACACATCTCTCCACCAGGCACTTCTCCCAGCTATATGGAAAGGCCTGTGAAGATCTGTACAAACCACCTGCATTTATAGCAGTCTGTGGAAAGGAATTCTACAAGCTCACTGTGAACCACCTCCGCTGGTAGAATTTGGCCCATCACCACCATAAAACATACATGGGCTCAGATGCAATATTCTGTAATGGCCTTAAGCAAGAGTGGTTATGAAACAGAAGTCAACGTCAAATAAAATTTGCAGTGCTGAAACTCTAAAGGAAAAGACAAATGCATTTAATGAAATACAACTGCATCCCCATTACCATTAAATTTTATTGAATTTCTTTGAAAGTTAGGCTGACACAAAGCAGCTGACTTCTGCAGGAAAAAAAAGTATCATATGAAGGAATTTTGGGACTGAAACCTTATAATGCACAATTTCTGGTCATTAGCTAAATAAAAGCATATTGTATTCCTTAATCATTATGAAGAAGTGCAATAAAGACAACAAACTGTGACAGATCTTGTCAGCTGGATCCAAAAAATCTACAATAAACCAAACTCACCACATCTGCAGTGGCAGCTCCTTTGGGAGCTAAAAACTCCTGTGTTACCTCCTTGGGATTCAAAGGGAAGTCAAAATTTGGTAGGATCACAGCCAGAGTAAAGCAGGGGTTCACTGCTGTGTGGCCAAGGCTAAAATCCCCCACCCCTGGAAGTGTACAAGGCCAGGCTGGATGGGCCTTTGAGCAATCTGATCTAGTGAATGGCATCCCTGCCCATGGCAGAGAGGTTGGAACTAGATGCTCTTTAATGTCCCTTCCAACTTAAACTATTTTATGATTAAGATGCTCTTACCACTGTCAGAGAAAGACAATCCCTTACCTGTCCTCTGTTAGCTCTTGCAACAGACAAGTCTTCCCCATTTCTGCAGCTACTGACCTGTTTAAGACTCTGATTAGGACTGGAGCCAACCAGAACTTGCAACCAGGACAAGCACCTATTGCCACTCCAAAAGTCTTGGTTTCAACCAACAGAAGCTGTGATTATGGGGGCCCGTCTGACATTGCTACTGCTAAATCTATCCACTGCTGCTGTTAAATCATCTGGGAGATTACACAGAGCACTCACTATGGTGATTTCTGAATGCAGCAGAACAGAATGTGAGTCCTGAAGCTGGCCTGAAGGAAACTGGTGAATAATGCAGCTGACATCTCCCCATGCTCAGCATCACTTCCCTCCCCCTCCCCTTCTTCTTGGCCGATCCTTCTACCTGTAGGGCTTCTTGTAGCCCATATCCAACCCACCACCATCACTGCCCCATTGCTTTCCAGTCATTTCAAATCAGGAAAGGCTCCCAGGTTAAGCTTTAGAGAAGGGAATATGCATTGCTAATGATACACCCTCCCTAAGAAGTTTCCTGCAGGGAATATTGCATGTCCTTAGCCCCATAAGTGAGAAGCTGCAGGCAGAAAATCTTAACTCTTATCACATTTGGTCTTGGCACTGTGTGCCTGTATCCCTGCACCCTGTAGGAATTTCATATTGAGCCCAAGGGTTTGTTAATCATCTCACTTGCAGAGTAAAGGATATCCTTGGCACATTAAGGTAAAGAAGTTAGACACTTCAGCTTATCTTTAAAATAGAGGTAACTCAGATTTTCAATGAGTTGTTCCTAAGATACAATGCTCCCTTTGACAACCACCTGTCTGTTCCAAGCACCAATTCCTACAGAGCTGTCATAGCATGCAGACAGCTGTCACTGCACCAAGGACAAGAGAACACCAAGCTAATCATTACATATTTATACTACATTTCCAAAGAGAGATCAAAGAATATATTTTGCTCTCTGTTTCTAAAAATCAGAACTGACCAGAGAAACTTCTCAAAAATCCACCAAGTGATTTGTCAAACCCAGAGACACCATGTCCTGGACTTGGTGGTGTTCCAGTGCTCACTCTCAACACAGCCCCATAAGTATTTTTTTCCAGTTTTGACAATCAATTTCTTCCACAAAACTAATGAAAAAATTAACTTAAAAAAAAAGCACTCCAAAACCCAGTTTCTTGACTTAACACAATAACTTAACTGACCAGTACCATGTGGAAGCTTTAAACTTACTCTATTTTAAAAGTAAGGCATTCAATTTCTATTGTCAAGCATACATCTTAAGAAATATAAAAAGTCCATGTGACAGTCTAGAGGAGATTGCAATCATGTTATTTTACTCAATCCAATTTCTATCTGAACACAGCTCAGAGACCACAGTCTCAATCTAACATGGCAGGCAGTGGGAAAGTGGATTGCTTCTGCTGTGTCTTCAGTCAGGTTTGTTACTGAGTAGCTGTATACAAGGAGAATAATTGGCAATGATTTTCATGTCATTTTTTTATTTTTATAAGACAGTTGAACAGAAAAATAAAATCATCTATTTAGAAGGTCAATTAGATCAGGCTGGAAAAAAAAAAGTTATCAAATTGAGACATTATTTTAACAGTTTCCCTTCATGATTGCTGTTTGTCTCTGCATGTCTGAATCACTCTGTTCTCCTGTCCCCTCTTTCCAGCACAAGTTACTTTACTAATCCTGTACCAGCACATGCAACATGATGCTGCTGCTCTGCAGCTGCATGGGGCCATCACTATTTCATGTGTTTGGAAACCTTTTCTCCTTCAGAACATCTGGTTTCAGCTTAAAACCATATTCTGAAATACACTGAATTGAATTCCTGGGGAAGTGAGCAGAAGCCAAATCCACTGCACTCCTCCATCCATCATCATCCTGGGCTAGAACACAACACTCCACTCCCAGCACTCTGCTTCCCAGGAACAAACCCCCTCCACAGCTAATTTCCCATACTTCAAGCTTCAGTTTGAAACCTGCTCTGGGCACATGCAGATGACCTCCTGTTACTGGAGTTAGATATCACAGCTGTAACTCTCTGAGCTCCCCTCTCCCATCACTGCAGTTGGGCTGCAGCTGCTATTCACAGTTATTTTCCTCTCCTCTGAGTAAAGTTACCCAACTGCTATTATATCAATATTGAGACCCTCTGACTTTTATATTACACTTACATTGTGGCTGTTATTTGCATGTTTACACTTTCCTGTGGGTATAGTTACCTGATACTATTATCTGTGTAGTTAGTTATATCTTCCTAAGGGTGTACTTACTTCTCCAGCTGTACTTAAATTGTCTTCCACAGCTGTAGTTACATTGTCAGATTTATATAAATAGTGTGGTTACAGTCAAACAGGCAATGCTTGCAGTGCTCAGTTATTTATACAGCACGAGGATCCCCATGGTATAAATACCTCACTCAGAGGCTGTTGCAGTGCTCTGTGTATAAATAATTGGTGGGAAGGTGGCTCTTCATCACATGACTCCTGCTTCAGAGTAAAGCACAGAGAAGGGAGACAGTGAGATATTGGCCCCTGTGCCTGCACACCAACAAGGGATGTGTTGGCTTCAGAACTCCAAATTTCTCAACATTTCTTTTCTCAGACAGAAAATTTCTCGTGCTGTTCAGTATTATAATTTTCCAGGTGAACTGCTGTATCTGCCTAAAGGACTTGTACTATTTCTATCACTGCAGTATCTCAGTGCCAAGTCTCATAAGACAAAGTCAACTAACAGAAAGGCTTAACTAGCAGCAACGAGGTATAGTGTGACAGCCAGGCAGCACCACACACACTGGGAACTGAAAATTTGAACTGAACTTTTATTTGCTCCTAAAGGGTGAGGAGTTTCACTGCTGCTGTGCCACCAATTCATCAACAGAAATAATTATGTTGATGCAGCAGATTAATACATGGCAGATTAGATCAAAGGTCCACCTAAGCTCATTATTCCCTCCTATGCAGCAACCACACATTGCACCATAAGAAAAAAAGGATGAAAACTGAAAAAAATCAAGATAGAAACTGGTTCTCTCCATCTCTGCCTTCAGTTCCAGCCACTCTTCCCCAGCCCATATCCAAGTACTCACCTCAATTAACATCTGCCCTGCAATGCTGTGAGAGCTGTATTTGCATAGATATCTGGGATAGGACTCCACCAGAAAATCTCTCCTCACTTTCTTCAGGCACCAAGCTCTCTTTGGCTTCCATGGGGAAGATTACACTGAGCAACACCTGCTGCTCTGTCAGAAGCATTTTGCACTAATATAAATCACTGTCCTTCCTGACAGTGTTCAGATCCTCACACATCCTAAGAATTGGCAGGAGGGATTGCTACAGCAAGAAAAGCCAGAAGCTCTGCAGAGATTTGATAGTTTGACAGGGAATCTCCTCAAGGAAGCATCTCAGTGAAAAACATACAGGAGTTCAATGTGATGGTCTCAGAAAAAGAGACATTTGAGTGCTCTACTTTAAAATTGCATGTGAAACAGTTTGGAAGTGGCACCCTTGGAGCAGAAGTGGCAAGAGACTTTGTACCAGCCTAAAAAAGGGTTCAACCTCCATCCCCCATCACTGGGGATGTCACCAGTGGGGTCCTTAACACAAGGAAGAAGGAATACTTGCAGCTCTCCTCCAGTGCAGTGCAATGGTGAAATGAAAGTCCTGTTCTGAATAGTGAAGGCAGAGAAACAAAACCAACATCGTTTCTGTGCAAGTTTAAAAATCAAGTAGTAGTCAAACATCCAATACTTTCTTGTTTCTTGTATCACTGCAGCTTTCCACTGAAACATCCCCAGGGACACTTACTACATGGTGTGGCAGATGAGATTTATTTTTTTTTATTATGTAGGATTCTCCCTTTGTGACACCTTTTGCCAATATAAGATTTTGCTGTTAGAGGCTTTCCTAGAAAAGCAACAAAACTTTAAATTATTTTTTTAATTGCAAAATTAAGTCTTTATAAAATAGGTGATCTCAAAAAATGTCCTCCAATTACAAAGTAGATATTAATTATTATATAATTTATATTTGAAGTGAGACATCAGCATGAATGTTTAGTTCAGGCTCATCAGATTGATGGGGGTTCTTTAATATGATAAAAATTACTCACTCTTCAGTGTTATCTCTGAATTTTCAGTCCATACAGAAGTCCTGGAAATATTAAAGAAAATGCATTTACCACCACCACCTACCAAGTCCTCAATGCTTCAATTCCTAACATCTGAAGCCAGGAGATGCCATTTGATAGCCAGTGACATCTCTCTTCTAACACAGACCATTCTTTTGCCCAATTTTCTTTATACTGAGCTCAGCAGTGCATAATTTCCTGAAAAATGTCTTCCAGAAAGGCATTCAATCATGATCTGAAGGTATTGAGAAATGTTAACTCTCCTCTATTCTTTACCTCCTTAATCTCAATGATTATCTAAAATTACTCCTTAAAACATTCATCACTCTACTGCTGTAGATTCACCTGGCTCCATCTTTTAGCCATTAATTCCTGTTATGCATCTCTCTGCTAGATCCAAGAGCTTTTCAATAGCCAGGATTTTACCATAGTAGGAATATTTATTTATAACCTATAACTAAGCCATGGCAAAATTGTGTTGATTAAGCAAACCAGACAGACTCAGATAACAGACTCAAGGTGTACCCAACCATCTTTGAGGTGTACCCAAGAAGCTTTCCTGCCTTCGGTGAAACAAAGTTTGAAGCTCAGCCATCACTAGGGATAAGAAAAGGACTTTTCTCATACAACTATTTGGGGGAATTGGATCAGATAGTAACAATGGTGATTAGGAGATAGAATTCATTCTCCTAATTGTTCAGCCAAAACCTGTGTGCCTCAGTAGCCCACATACAGATGTAAATAGGAAATACTGAAAATGAGTTGCCTCTGTCCTCTTCTTACAGAGTGTCCATGCCCTGATTTATCCAACCATAAATAACAAACATGGTCAACAGCCACACTGGGCTGAACAAGAGAGACAAGGGAACAAGAGAGTTGGGAATGTTTTGACTGCCAGCTATTTGGTCACTTTGGGTGACTAGGTGACTCTACATCATCCATAGAAAAGTCAGTATTGCAAACTGAGTACAGAACTTCAGGTCAACCACAGGTTCCTCACCCTCCAACTCGCATCTGCTCTTGGCATTCCTCAGCAGCAGCAAATACGACAAAAACAATTACACCCAGCCAATCACCCACCCTTCTCCACCAAATACCAAAACCCTGTAGCTTTCCAGGCCATAAAAATACAGCTGCAGCCTCCTCAGTTGACCAGTTAAATATGCTTATCTGCCAAGAGCAAATTTAACCTTTCTGGCCACACAGCAAGGGCTGCTCCACAGGCCCAGTGCAGCAGAGTAATGCAGGACTGGCAAATCTCTCACAGGAGCCCCAGGGTTGCCTCTTACATGTCAGTCACTGTGGTGTCCACATACTGCTAAAATCAGCAGGACTGCCCTCAGCACGACTAAGCAGCTGATTTTGCACAAATTTAATTTGGCAAAGATGTTAAATGTCATGGAGTGTGACACTGAGATGGCAGCATTTGCAAAATGGGGGGAAAAGCTCTCTTTCCATCTCGCTGGGAAGAGGTAGGCTTTGAGGAGATTTGCATGCAATTTGAAGCAGCAGATGATAATACAACCTGATTCTGATTGTAATAGCTTGCTATAAGTGTTAAATGTGCCCCATTAGAAAGAAAAAATTGGCTTGCTACAGGTGGTTTTCCCCCTCTTTGTAATTAATCTGAGCACTTCTGCTGATACCCAAGCCTGGCCAGGTGTGCAGCTCTAACAGGGGTTGGCCTGTGCAGGTTTCTCAGGTTTGCACACATCCTATGCCAGATTCAGCCCAAATTCAGAAGTCTGTCTTGTTCAGGCTGCACATGAAAGAAACATTAGATGTAGCATACGTGCTAGACATTATAGTTAAGAGAAATTTTCTTTGTGTCCTCATCTCCTCCACATTTCAGTACCAGTTTTCTGAGTTCTTCCTCTGTTCTTCAGATGAATTTAAGCCACACCATGAAGCTGACATGGGAAAAACACCAATATCCTACCTCAACTTATGGGACAATTTTTAGAGCAATTCCATCCTATCATCCATGAGCTATCAGTTTAGGTTTTTTCTCCTATGCAATGTCTCCTACTTTGATGATAAAAAGAAGTAATTATCACTGATAATTTTTCTCCTTTGTAAATACTAGAGATGGGATAAAATTGGCCATTTGATTCAGAGTTTCTTTGGAGAACTGAGGAGATTTCACTTTCAAATTTCCAGATCCCAGCACTACCATACATTTCAGGTTCCTGGTCACTTTGAATTTCAACAAGATTTAAATGATGCAAGAAAAATACTTCCATTTCATTATTTTCCACATTCCCATACTCACAAAAAGCTGGAGGGCAGTAGCTCTGACCTCCCAATTCTGATACACACACAGACATACCTGTAGCACAGTTCAGAGCATGTTCATCAGCATCTCACTTAACTCTTTCTTCCACTGCATCCAAAACCTCCCTCTCTGCCCACCTGCCAAGGGATTTCTCACAGAAATTAGGAAAAGCAAAAAGAAGCTTGAGGGAAAGTTTTATGCTTCCGTGTCCTTGGGAATGACCCAACAGGCTGGGCACAGCATGGTTCAGCACTTCAGGCAGTGGGGTTAATGCTCAGGAACATAACACAATAAGATTTATTTCCTTTATATCAACTTTCATAGAAGAGAGAGGACTGCTCTGAGGATTAAGAACAATATTTCATAAAAGCTTTGCAAGAACTAACAAAAATATGACTTATCCAAAATGAAGCTCCCATTATGGTGGTCCAAAGGCTCAGACATGAGATCAGTGCCACGCTCTGGGCCACGGAGGCTGCTTGGTGGATGGTGCAGATCCCAGAAGCACACAAATCTCCCAGAGGTGATGGAGAGTTCCTTGCTTAAACCACAGCAGTTTGATGGCACACTGAATGTCCAAACAGAGCAGGGCTGCTGACCTGCCACCAGCAGAGCCATTGCCACCTCTGACAGCACATGACAGCGTGACAAACATCATGCCACGCGTGCTGGCAGCAGATGTTGAGAAACAACCTAATACCAGGCAACTGAAAACAAACCCTCAGAGGGGAAACTATCAACAGAGCCTCTGTATTTAGGTCCTCCCCATTGACATCTTGTGGTGGAAACTAGTTATGTAGGGGGAAAAAAACCCAAACTAATTTTACAAAGCCTCTGACAATGGGTCTGATTCTGATCTCTGTTCAATGCCAAGGAAAGCAGCTCCTGACTGCAGAGCTTGAGCACTCTTACATAAGAAATGCAGAGGCAGCAGACAAGACTGACATCTGTGCTCCATTGATGCCCAAAGGGATTCTGTCACTGACTAACATGGGACAACAATCGCCCCCAGAAGTAAAAATTATTGCAAGGAACAACTTCTCAATATTCAGACCGTGCAGACCAGCTCTGAGTGAATTCACAGGTTGCTTCCTAGCTAGGATTTGTTTCTCTCTCTGTTGCTGACTGGACACACTTTTCCCATGTGAGAGATTATATTCTGCCAGTCTCAGTGCTCAGTTTTGGAAAAAAATTCACCAGAAGCCTCTTAAAATTAATTCCTGTTGGATGAAACGTACAATTCAGAAGACTGTTGGCATTTAACCTGTCAAATTAAAAATCTGAAGGTATTCCCAGAACAGCCAAGCCTCATGATTTTACTGTGAGTCTCAGCATTTAGTATTTCTTTTAAATCTGCAACTCCTGAAGGCAAATGTGGGAACCTCTGTTTTAATTTTTGAAAAAGCCACACTTGTACACTTCACAATTACCAACAAAAAGGCTCTGAAAACAAAACTCACAGTGGCTTAAGTGCTAAGGAATCATGACTCGTATCAAGGACTCTAAATGTATTTATAAAAATAAAAAAATTAACATCTAAACTCATATTTTGTGGCATTAGGGACAGCAAATACGGCTAAAGTGAATTAATTCAGTACTAGACAATGAAAGATGTAAGAAGATGCAAAAACAACTCAATTTTGCATTGCTGAACAGGCCCAAAAAACATAATACAAAATATTTTTCAAAGTTTTAAAGGTAACAATAAACAGAAAAGTATTAGGAATACACAAGGCAGTGCAGAACATCAGTAAGGGCAGAGGAAAGACACACAACACATGCCTCTAATTCAGGACCACATAACCCAAATAGAGTGTTGTTCCAGGCAAGGGCGAACACGCAAAGATGAGTTTAAAGCATTTCTGCATCCACATTACCATTACCTGAGCCAGGAAAAGCTACTGAGGGATTTCAGTAACTACATGTCCAGAATATTGATAGGATTTAATTCCTGATTTATTACTTTGCTGTTCTGGCACACAAGGGGCTGATTGGCTCTGGCTGAAGATGAGGGGATTTCTCACTTTTGAGCACACCACACTGTCAGAGCCACCACTGACTTTGGACACCACTGGTTTCTGGATCCTCAGTTCAATGGGCCAAAGACCCAACTCCTGCAGCACAGCACTTTTCACAAAGCATCTGCTAGTCCACATGCTCAAAAGTAGTCTCCCCTTCTATAATTACTGGTGACCTCCTCGAGTACATTTTCATTTATAGCCAGAGGATAAAACATGCCAAAAGCTATAAACTAACTTTGGTCCCCACAGCCACTCTGTGCCACACAGGTTCATAAATCACTTCTGCAAATATTGCCTTTAAATCAGGATTTGAGGTGAGGCTGGAAACACAGCAATAACCCTTCAAACCATCCATTTTGTCTCCACCTCCTGCAGCGATTTGCAGGAGAGCCACTGAGGTGCTCATCCCACAGACACCTGGAGCACCACTTCAGCAGGAAGAAGCTCTTCAAGTGTCCAGCCTCTTCTGAGCGCACAAGGAGGGTGTTTTCTGTTCTAAAATATGCTCTTGAGAGTGCAGGCTACCACCTTGTCAGCCTGAAAGGAGTTCTTGAGGTAATGAATGACTCCTGTTGTTCCTACCAAAACAGGGTATCACTCATCCTGACAGCATAATGTACGAGTTCCCCACAGCCATGCAATGCGTGGAGCCACCCGTGCAATTCAGAGCCATTTTACAGTAGGGCACTACAGGGTTCATATCTTTATGTAGTTAAACAAATTCTCTATTTCTTTATTGTTCATTCAACACAAAAAGATTTAGCCATTACCCAGGCCCACTTGCTTGTCACAAAAAAAAACCCCAAAAATTAGATTTAGCCTCCTGGGCTCCTTTTCCTCCTTAAGAATCTGAAATATGCACAAGCCAACAGAGCAGGAGAAGGAAAGCTGCTTCATTAGTCACTTTTCAAGGTGAAAAGTTAAGGGCAAAATTAAGGAGTCAAGTCTAAAGGCCCTCCACACTTGATCCAACTATAATAATTAGCAGGTTTCTACCTCTGAGCCCCCATTTCACACTGTGAGCTTACAGGAACCTAGAGGTGGCAGCATAAAAACCTACAACACCCAAGTGCACTTCAGGACCCCAAATCCCAGGAGTTTCCATAGCCTCCAGGGTCAGATTTCCCAAACAAGGGTTTGAATATCACAGGGCTGCTTGCCAGAAGTAAAGTAAATAAAGAATAATTAATTAGTAATAGTTTCCCTACAACAGGGTAGAAGTAGCAGCTGAGAGCACCAACACCATCTCCAGGGCTGCAAAAACTTGCCCAGAGAGATGGGCTGCCCGAGTGGGAATTCAGACAAGCCTCATTCCTCAGCCAGCCATTGATTGTGCTGTCTGGAATAATGGCAGGAATAAGGGAATATGGAAGGCATGAAAAACCCTACTGAAACCCAGCTGATTTGGTTGCTTTATCTTCTTTTTCACCTCCTCTGTTGGCCCTGATTGTCCTTCAGCAAATGCTGTGACTGACAGGTACGCATCAGATCTCTCGCTACCCCATCCAGGACCAGGAAATTGTGAAAAAGCTGCAAAGAGAATTATGGAATAAATGCTCTTCTATCTGATCTACTACAGCTCTCACATGACAGCTGCTGCTTTCCAGGCTCTTCTTTATCCTTCTGGCAATGAACATTAAAGAAGCATCCTGGAAATTAAAGGCAGCTCAGAGAGACTTTGCACAGCTGGAAAGAAGCCCATGGCAAACACAATCCCAAGGAAGCCAGAGAGCAATGGTAGCATAAAAATCTGGCTGGTACATGAGCTGCACAGCCATCTGAACTCTTCCAATCCCATTGCTTTGGTCCTTCAACATCCGCACTACTGCCACTGCAGAAAAGAACAAGAGTGCCACCGTGTCCCTCTGGTGAGCTAAAACAACTCCCTGAGCACATTTGTTTATCAAAGAAATTAAAAACTGTGTCATTTGCCACTACTGCTCCATTTACACCACATTGAGAGCATTAGGCCCTTTTGTTTATTCAGCACCATATGATTATGTGATTGCACTTACACGAGGCAGGTGGGGAGAGCCAGAGCATGGGGAAGATAGCAAGGAGGCGGAATTGCATTTATTTTCACAATTCCTCTTGGACAGAAACTCATTAAAGTTTAATTCACATTCTTTCAAGCAACCATAGCACATAAACATAATGTAATATATAGTGCAAAGGAAGTTCTTTGAGGGGAAAGTAGCCCAGACTTAGTACAGAGCAGGTGGCACCATGGCCATGGCCCCCACGCAGCTCTTTGGTCAGTGTGGAAATGCTCCACATTCCCTTCCTTCCAGAAAGCATGAGGCCAGAGCCTCATCTCCCATAAAACAATTTGACCTTGTCCTTGATCATTTTATATTGTCTAAGTAGATGACCCTCCACATTTCACAGAATGAAATCTTTGCTGATAAAAACCAGACTCTCACTACAGTCAGGGTAGTCCCAGGCAAACCTGAACAGAGGCAATAAGGCATTGCTCCTTGAAACTGCTCTAGCTTCCATGTAAAACCAGATGCAGTGTAAGTTTGCCCCAGGCTCAGCAAGACATTAACCTATTGAAAGATGGAAGCAGAAGGGGAATTCACACCTGGGTGTTTTTAGTTATTGCACAGGGAAAGGATGAAAGGACAGGAAAGGAGAGCAGTCCTTTCAGGAACTTTACCTGCCAAGGGGAAAATCTGGGCATCTCAATCAAAACAAACAATCCCCAGAAGTGCCTTTCTACTTTCTTCTGACTCCAGAAAAGTCAGTGGACATCTTCATTTTTGACACTAAGGAGAACAGGTGCAGAACAAAGGTGCTTTTTGGCCACTCAAAGTATTTTCTTTGATTCTTATTGCTGAAAGAATGCAAGAGAAGGCAAGGTAAAACCTCAGTAAAACAGATTCCCAGACCTCGGGTTGGACCACCTAAATTGTGCACAGGTAGTTGTGAAAACAGGATAGGAGTGAGAGCACTTGGGCTCCCAGTGATGGTATTTCAAGTGTATCTTTACCAGAATTGCTGTGAGAGAGGCTAAAATAGTGGAACAAAGCCCAGCCTCATCCCAGAACTTTTCTGCTCCATTTAAAACAGGAACAGCAAGGGGAAATGCTCAAAGACACCTCCACACCTCATCCCAGAAGAATGTGATCTTAATTCTTGCTACTCCGACTTGCATGCAGCTTAAAACTATTGGGAAATTGATTCAATTGTCCTCCTATTGAAGTTGTTAGGATTTTTTAATTTATTTATCCCTCCCTGTCACTAAGCAGTTCATTAAACCCAAGTCTTGGAGGGCACAATTTTAATTAGCCCTTTTCAGTCTGCAGGTGAAAAGGAACCTGTCAGAAGTTGGCAGGGAATGCTGCTTGGCCCTGTACATGCTGAGTCACAGAATAATTGATGTTGGAAGCTCTGGCACAATTATTCCCCTCCCTCTTTAAGCTCTGGTCATGTGAGGCAGTTTTGGGAGTGAATCTGCTGTGGATGTGAGGGACATTACCTCAGTCAGGAGACAGAAACAATGATCTGTCCTTTGCCTTCCTTGCTGGACACAACCTCCCTTGGCTGCCACAGGGGTAAAGGAAACCAGGTACCTCTATTGATAAGGTTTGGTGGTTTTCCTAGCCCTAAAGCTCTCTCCTAACCTCCCCATTTGCTATTTTAAGCCACTTCCTTCTTGGCCTATTCACTATGAACACAGGGGATTGTCCAGAGCCACTCATTTGCCTCCTGCAAACCAGAGCTGATGTGTCTAAAAGATTATGCAGCCATGAACAGGAGGCTACTTCAAAATTCAACTGGAGAATTTAATTTTGTATGTGCTTACAGCAGCTGTGTTCCACTCTAAAAAACACATACAAAGACAGACATCATCATCTAGTGAATAAAGACATCCTATCCATCACTAAGTAAAAACATCAAAGAGTGTATGGAGAAAAGCTCCCTGCAAACTGTAATGAGCACCCTATCCTGGCTGGAGAGAGTGCCTGCCATGACCACACCAAACACAAATCTCACCAGGGAACATTTATAAAACTGCACCTTCATAAATGAAATCTTGCTCAGTAACACAGAACAGAATAAAACATTTGAAGCCTTTAATTTAATCCTTACTCATTATGGATGTGAAATCTGGATCTTGTAGTACTCAGATCCTTTATCCCCAAAGGCATTTCCCAAGCAGGCAGCTGAGGTCCAGCACCCCTGGAGAAGAAACAGCCTTAACTGCTTATTGCTCTGCTGAGCTTCACCTACTGTTTTCTCTTAAGTCTCTCTCAATTTCTGCCTGGTGACACTTACGTGTTTCTTCAACACTGTCTTTAAAGCATTTCAGCTTGCTGGACGGCACAAAGAACTGTTAAAGCAATTACCTTCAAGTTTTAAAGAAAAAAAGAGAATTCAACTACCACAGTGCAAAAGCATTCATTAGGCTACATGCAAATTTTGCTGCCAGTTCAGCTCAGATTTTCTTCTTTCTCTTCCAGATCTTTCATTTCAGACAGCTGAACCTGAATACCTTGGCCTCAAATTCCTTGCAGAAGCATACTGACCCCCTCACACAGCTAATAATCTCTCTTCACCTGCTCCATCTCACCTTGAAGTACAAGTGTCTGTCATTATCCAGAAATCAGCAGCACTGAAAAAATGAGTAGCCTTTCAAGTCAGGCAGTCGGCTGCTCCTCATGTCCTTCCATGAACTCAACCTACTTTCACCTCTTTAATTGCCTGCAAAGATTGAAACACGTTTACTGTGCGCTGACTTTGCAAACCACACGCTGAAATGGGAACACTTCGGAATAAATTACAGAGAGAACTCACAGGTAGACAAAGAACTCAGAGAGCAACCAACAAACATGTGAACAAACAGATTTGCTGTGCCAGGATGCCATGGCTCGTGAGTTAAGGAGGAACAATGCCCCTTGAGCATCCCAGTGCTGGGCTCTGCCTCTTTGTAATTTGCAAGGCAGGAGCTGCTTTTCCCCTGAAAAGTGCCACATACAACAGCCACAGATAGTAAGTTGTGTTGCTGTTATGCCTAGGAGACAGATGCCACCAGAGGATAGAAGCAAAACTACTGTAATCAGTCTGTTGGCAAGAAAGAAAGAAAAAAAAAAAAAATCAATGTTGTCCTGTTCCCTTCATCACTGAAAAGTATTATTTGCAATTCTCCCAGTCTATGTTCTATGATTTCTGCCTTGCTCCTTGCAAGCAACAATGCCCAAAATCTCAGCCTATTAGTAGAAGTTTTTAGTATTTAGTAGAAAATTCAAAGGCAAAGCAGGGAGCACAGGGCCCAGAACAATGGACTTACTGCGCTTATCACTGAACTAACAAAACAAAATGACACAACATAAAGACAGTGACAGATGCCAAATCAGCTCCCCAAACCCAGCTAGTTACTGGAGCTCTTTTAACCAGAGATAACATATACACACAGAGAAAAAAAAAACATGTTAGTGAAACAGAGTTGTCCTTGAGTTGATTTGTGGTTAGCTTCTGAGCAGGGTCCATTTTTCCAGGCGCCCATTCCAGCTTTGAGTTGCTTGGACAGAAGGAAAAATCTGGTCCCACAAACACTTAACAGATGGCTTTTGATTTTTCCCAGGTGCTAAGCACACACAGTTCTCTTTTAAATCTCCTCAAAGTGTAGGAGTGCAGAGCTAGACTATAAATTCTACCTCCCAGTTCCTCCGTGCCTAACTTAGTTATGCTGTGGCTTATTTTGTTGCAATATTGACCTTAAACAATAATTGCAAAAATAAATCACTATGGCTGATCTGTGCATTCAATCTCACTCCTGCTCTGTGCTCAGATCAACTTTGATGCCACTGAGCTTTGTTTCTTGGGTACCTTTAAGCTGCACTGTTTTATTAGAGCATCTTGAAAAAGAACTAGGAATAGTAGTGTCCTCACACCTCCTCTCTTACAGCCTCAGCAGGGTTGCTCTTTGTTCTGCAAAGGTGTGCTGCTTTTCCCTTTAACAGCAGGAGGAACTTCAGTCAATAAGGTTAACCCAGGCTTGGAGGAAGTCTGGAGATGGTCTAAGGAAACCAAGAGCAAAGGGGCTGGGGCAGATGGAGGAAGGAGGAAGCAGGTAGGTTATACATGGCTTGTAAGGAGTCTCCTCTGCCTGAAAGAAAAAGATAAAGCAACTAAGATACTCAATTGCTAGTGATTGACCCTGAGCCAGGCTCCTGTTGATGTGGGACCCAACCTATGGCACCAGGATAAAATCCTTCTGAGGGATTCTGCAGAGAAACACCAACCACCTCCCAAAACCACGTGAAAGATTCGACCCCTCTCATTCCTATAGCAGGCAGGGACTTCAGGGAACACACTGCCCTAAATCAGTTTGTGTAAGGACAGAGTTTTTACCTCCCCCATATATCTTTATCTAAAAACAAGAGTATATTTGAATATGGGCATGGCTGCAAGCACTGCAGACGTACAGGCAAATGGTGATCTGCTCATCTGAGTTGTTCTCTGCAGCTTTGGACACCCATTTGTCACACCATTAAAATGCACCCAAAAGAGGTACATGGACAATTGAACAGAGAAACAAAATGGTATTAGACAAAGAATAGGAAGCACAAAACATCACTTGAAATTAAATAATAGAAACTATTTGCTACATTTAAAAAGTCATTACAATACACAGAAAATGCCTGGACAACTGCAATCACATTTCACTTACACATATAAGACAGCAAAAGAACTTAATCAGACATAGCCAAAAGTATGATAATTGCCATTTCCAAAAACCATCTAGAGTCTCATGTGGGATCTGGAACACATCATTAGTCCCTGCTGCAGAAAGCACCATGCTGACACCCTCCATCCACTCAGCTGTCCTACAGTCTGGCTTGACTCCCCATGATTATCCCAAAAGCCAGCCAGCAAAGGAAGGGGAAAAAATTAACTCAAATTAATGATTGGTGGGAATACATGATTTACCAGCATCAAAACCTACCATAGTGGAGTGATACAAATCCAACACTTGGCTAGGGAAAAGTAAGAAATTTGCTGAAAGCGGGAGCACTCAGATATAGCTTCACTCTCTTTTCCTCATTACCACTAAAATGAAAGCTTCAGGAGTCTGTGCTTCCTCTGACATGGACTGAAAGCACTAACAGTCCTCAAGAGTTTCACAGTTTTCTGCCAAGTTAATGGGATGGATGTGGAATATTTTTTTGAAATTCATAATTTCCATTTTAATTTTCAGAAAGCATTAGTAAACACAATAACTTTCTAAAAACTAAGGACCCCCTCTCTAAAAAAAAAAAAATCCTGGTATTCTCTTTCCCAAAAAACTAATAGCTACCAGAATAGTGCACTTCTTGTTGGACTAGCTGTTTTTATCAGATCTGTGCCTAAGGCATAAAAATAACTGTCATTCCCCAAGCAAATATTTCTCTGTATATGGGCTCCAAGCAGAAACACACTGACTTCATGGCAACAGCCAAAAAGTCAGCCCACCTGAAGCCTTGTCCATATCAGGATCACTGACATGAAAGAACACACACCAATACCTCCATCTTGAGTTTCAGTGCCTGCAACAGTTTCATGCATCCAAGTAGTTCCTGGATTATTGATCTTTGGCATCTCCTCTAGGATTTAACCCAATCTGTTACTGCCTGCCTTATATGCAGAATTCTTAGACTGGAACAGATGAGAATATGTGTCCTTCAAGGCACCACTGGAATTTTGAGGTGCAGAGATGAGTCTCTGGGGTCCCCTAATAGCCCTCCAGGATGTGCTCCTGTGTCACACAGACAACCCCCAATCCATGCACACACAGCCCCAGGGTTGAGCTGAGCCACACTTGCCACAGCCTGGCCCTTGACAACCATTTTCAGGGTGCACAGAGCCAGTCTGAGTCCATAAACATCCCCCTTCTGCAGCCTGAAATCAAGATTGGTTCTCCAAAGGTTGACTCAAATCAAACCAGACTCGTTTTCAAAAGTGTGTGGCAGAGGCAGTCACATCTTTTATTTCCAGCAGGAAGGAAAGGTCATTCCCAACCCACAACTCCTGTGCCATCACTGTTACCTGTAGGTACTCTGCCAAATGCAAACTGAGAGCAGCCACTCACTCAGATACAGTGAGCACTTGCTTTGCTGTTTCCTGCTTGCTGCTTCTTTCTCCCAGTGCTCCTGGGAGATTTCTCAAAAGCTGCCAGCTCATTGAGGAACCCAAACTGCAGGAAGGCTCCATAGGACTTGCTGCCTAACTCACGTCAACAGTCTAAAATTCATCCAAAACATGTCACATTAGATCTCAGCAAGCATTAATGGGATGTCCTCTAATAGCAGCCTGAACAAAAAAGTGAGATGTAAACCAAGAGAGGGCTTTGGAGCTAAACACAGCACCTCCATGAGCTGCTCAAGCATACCAGCACAGGACTTACTTTAAAATGTGGGTGTAGTCTTTCAAATCATCCTGTCACTCCTGCTAGTGTGCAAGTCAGACAGGGAACTGTTTGGAATATGTCCTCTCCTGTCACTATACTGAAACAGGAAACTGAGGCAGGGAGAAATCAGAGAATCAGGGAGAATTCAGCATGATCTAGAATGAGTAGGATAAATGATCACTCAGATGTGACTCATCTGCTTGTTTTTGGTTGCTGCTGGAAGACAGCAGTGTCACATCACACACCTCAGGGTGCTCAAAGGGGTGGTTTCCACCAGGTCTTTTTTTAACTGTGTACATCTCTGTTAATCCTGATTTCTGCTGCTGAAGGCATTTGCAAGATCTTTGCAAGATCTGAGCTCCTGAAAAGAGATACAGAAATGAGCAGACCTTAATGAATGAGTTGCCTGTCATCTGCCAGCCTGTTCTCTCCTTCTCTGTATCTTCCCAACATGCTCCAGCCTGGCTTGCTCCAGAGAGCAGGAAGCACCCAGAGGTGCCATTTCACTTCACCAATTCCCAAGTACCTGGAATGTGAGAGCAGACCTCAAACATCAGTTCCTGACAATTTGCATAGAAAAAGACATCTTTGCATGATTTTTCTGTCTCCCATCAGACATTAGCAAAGATCCACAGGTACCTTTGGTTGCTGTTGCTTTCTGAGCTCCAAGTGACTGGCAATCCCAGAGCAAAATTTACACTAATTCAGTAATCGTCCTGTATTTATTGAAAGGCTTATAATCTCCTGAGCAAAGACATTCAAAAGGCTTAAGGAAAGGAAAAGCTGCTGACAGTAGGGCATGCAAAGAGTCACTCATAATGGCATCTTAAGAGGGTCTGTAATCAACAAGATACACATGGCACAGGGAGTCAGATTAAGCACAGCCGTCGTGCTAAAATGATTTGAACTGTGATGTGGGCATGAAAATGAAGCAGGGAAATAAAAGCATGTAAAAATGTGGGATAAAGATGAAGACAGGTCTGCATTATGATATTATACCAGGTCACCAATGAACATTTTGAGGCTGAGAGTCAAGCTGTCAGTTTCCCAGAGGTTCTTCAGATGTTTCGCCTAAATGGGAATTTTCTTGTCATCTGTCAACATTTGGAACTGACTCACTCTTCTTTCTCTTCTCCTCATATGCACTGTGCACTCTTTCATGTGTATATGCCTGCACATGGGTTCATTTACATTCATACAAAAGTACCCACGTATTCTTGGCATACTCTGGTTATTCTAAGCCGAGAAAAAAGCATTTTAGCCACAGAGTAGCTGCAGACTGTGCCCTGCCAGTGCAGTCTTTTCCCTCCCTGTCCTATCAAGGTGCCTTATATTTGATATGCTGAAATCACAAGACATCATTGCCTCTAGAACTGACAGGAGAGCAGTCTTCACAGTCCATTTAACCTCTCTATTCAAATGGCAAATCGATTTTTCGTGACGCAGACATCTGTCCCAGTAGGGACTAAACCAACACTCACCAAATTATTCTTCCCAGATTACAGAGGAGCTATCAGATAGTAAAGACTTCTCTGACAGTGACTCAAGCTTTATTTGAATCACTGCTGGAAAGATGAAAGCCTTCCCACTTCATGAGACAAATGTGAGAAAAATCATCCCCTTGTGAAGAGCAGAGCACACAAAATGTCTTGTTCCCAGGGCACAGGGAACATCTGTGTTCTGGGAGCTGAAGTGCTGCTCAAGCACACTTACATCACTCCTGAAGTTTACTCCCAGCATCCAAAGATCTGGGACCATCAGGGTGTTGAAATCACGTGGGAGGTTCACTCAGGCTTGCAGAACTCAGCACAGAGCAGAATTTTATCCTTGCTGAACCTGGAGAATGAAAACCAAAGCAAGATTTCCTCTGGAGTATATTTGATCAGCTCTACATTAAAAGCATCACTGAGAAAGAAAAAGACAAATAGCTTCTCACCCACTGTCTGAACAAGCACATTCCCACATTGCAACACTCTGTAGTAGCCAGCACAAAGATAATCAAGTCTCCTGTAGAGAAGCTTGCCCAAGACTTTTACTGCTCAGAGCTCCCCAGTTACCAAAAGCCTCAGAACAACCTCCTCCAAATGCTTCCAGCACCAATAGCGGTGCATACACATGGGCATCAACCACACATTAAATGCACTGAATGTTTTCTGGACTCGCAATCCCATGTGGCACATAGTCAGGATGACCAGAAAGTCAGACCAGGCTGCAACGTCTTCCATCACCTTTAAAAGCTCATTGATGCCTCAGGTAGGGACAGTGCCTTTTAGTCATACACTGTTTGTAGGAAAAGCCTCTTACCCTGACAAGCATCTCAGCCAGACCTTTAACTGCTTTCCTCTGCAAAGAGTCCAGATTTATCTGAACTATTGCTCTTACACAGAAAAAGACAAAACAAACCAAAAAAGCACTAGAGTTTTGTAAGGATTACGAAAAATTTTCCCAGACTCAACACTTTTAACAATAGGAAGAACTTTATGGCACCCTAACTACTTAAACCACCAATCACCCACCAAAGAGAAGCACCTTCAGTCTCATTTTAGACAGAAGGCTGAGGCATAACTTCATGCCACAGCACAGAAGGGAGTGGCAGTCCTTTAGCAGACACTTCCCAGAGCAGAAAAGTACCACAATCCTGCACAATGCCCTCTGTGTGATTTTCAGAGCAGCCTCCAAAGCCATGCAAGGACACCCATTAAAATTAAGGAGCTGTGCATGGTCTAGGTGGGAAAGCAGGGCTATTTAAACAGATTGGCTGCATTTATGTCCTTGCTTCTGATTAGGATTTTAAAAAGACAAAAGGGAAGGCATGAGGAAGAAATGGTTGCAGGAGCTTGAGCACAAGAAGAGATAAGAGCTCAGACCTGTTTGGGCAGCCAGAGCTCCCAGCCCCACACACTGCTGCTGCTCACCCAGGGCTAAAAGTGTCTGCAGCACTTTCCTACTGTCACTTTCCTGCCTCAGAATCAGAAATTACCACTGAGTCACTTATGTGCAGTGGCTGGAGGAGATAATTCTGCAGTTATGAGCAAAAGCAGGCTGGTCTGTCTGCTCACAATGGAGAGAAGAAATAATCTACAAGCATATGTCTGCATTAATATGTGTCCCATATTTTTTACTTCTGCCTTAATTTTAAAACTGGTTTTCTGGCATTCTTCTAGTTCTTCCCTATTAATTCTTTATTCTCTGCAATAGCGCCTTTCTCTACTCTAATTTATCCTCACAGCATTCCTGAGGGAATGCTGGTAGCTGCCATTCTGTCAAAAACAGGTAATGAAGCACAGATGTTAAAATCTGGTTTCAGGTCTGCAAGTTCACATATCTTGCTTTTATGTGGGCTGTATGTCCCCAGAGATGCAGCCCCAGGCAGGAACCACCTCTGGGTGCAAAATCTCAGATGGGGCTGATGCTTCTCCTGGTGATTTGTCCAAGGTCTGAGGGAACTTATGATAAAGAATATAATTAAATCAAAATCTCTCAAATACCAACCAAGAAATGTCTCTAACAGACCATCTTTTTATTATATTTCATATAGTTGCTGCTTATTTAATGTAACAGTGACCACTAGTGTCCTCTTGTCTCCTGATAGGCAGGATGCACTAACAGAGCCAGGGCCCAGCTTGATCCTCCACTACCCCTCAGAAATCAATCACCTCCCAGCAGAAACCTTCATGTTTCACCACTGCACACAGCTGTGCTGCCACTGGAGCCTCCTGGAAATGTTTTTATCATGCCAGGTGATGTTAATTTTGCTCAGGGCACAGTCCTGTCTACAAAGGGAAAGTGGAGCAGAATTAATCAAGTCCCACTTACCTGAGAGAACCAGTGTGGTTTCATTTCAGAGGGTTCAGCCAAAATCAGTCAGCAGCATCACAGTTATTGAGCCACAGTGTCATTTCTCACCCAGCTGATACATGCTTTCATGGGCTACTTTTTTCCTTTCCCCCCATCTCCTAATTTAATCTGTTAAATAATAGAAATATTAATACCAGCTAACACAACTTGAGAAAACATTTGGTAACAGGACTTCACTGGTAGGCAGAGAGACATCACAAATACAAACCAAAACTGTCCCTTACCATTGTTTTCACTATTGTTGGAAGAAAATGTCAGACACTCAGTCAAATGTCAAAGGTCTGCATCAAAAGAGATAATGACAGTAATTCAGTCATCTCTGAAAAGCAACAGATCCCAAAAGCTGTTATTTTGACATTTTTTTCCCTCCCCTGGAAGCTTAAATATCTGAAACAGAGGTGGTCTTAGAAGACTGCAGACCTGTTTTGAACTGAAAGCAGGGGCACAGGATTTGCTGAAATAGTCTGCAGAGAAGGGCATTGCTTGTTTTATTGCTGCTGTTTCCCATCATATCCACTTGAAGGAAAAAACAGAACTAGATTTAAGAACAAAAATTACTTATACTTTTGACTCTGAGGCAAACACTCCCCTCCAGTGGGGCAATACAGGATTGCTCTTTTTTCCTCATAAAGCCTTCTCTGGCTACTTTAGATCAAACCATGCATGCTGGTTTTTCTGGAGAAGATGGAATCTCACTTGTGCTGGAAGAAGGAGCTACAAAAGAACTAGGAATGTCCAGTTACTGAAAGGGAAAAGCAGTCACAGGTTTATTTCACAAATTAAAACACTAAAAGAAAAAGCCATCTAACTAATCCAATAACCTTACTACAACTTCACTGTAAAAAATGTAGTAACTTCAACCAGTGCCCTTCAATTTGTGCTGAAGATGACATTTGTCCACTTTCAGGCTGAAAAGAGAGCATGGCCAGCCAAAATTTTCAGAGACAGTTCTTCATTTCTCTGTTTTGTTTTTCTCTCTCCTAAGTGCTTTACTTCAGAAATTGAGGTGGAGATGCCAGAAAAGCCCAATAGAGACAGTTGCTCTGCAGTGTCCTTACCCAATGAAAAGGAGTGTACCCTCCTTAAGAAGGGTACACATTCATTTCACATTCATTCCCAAGGAAACAGCCAGTTCAGAAACCACAACCCAGCCCTAACACAGAGTGTGCAGTCCTCAGCTCAGCTCAAAATAAGGATTTTTTTTTGGAAATGTTAAAACAGGGAATGTAAAAACAGGGAAAAGAATAAACAAGAGTTCATCTTACTTTTTCCTGAAATTATTGCTACTTTCCAGCAAAATTATAAGAAGCTAAAGGTGTCAAAAGCACTGACTATTGGTAAAAATGGGTCAGACCTTTGGTGGAGATTAGATTCTGGTTTATGTTAAATACATAAGCTCCTGTGGAGTTCTGGCACCATGAATAAATGCATAAATCCTTAGTGTGGTCTAGGAAACAGATCTAAACCTACACACAGGTGTTCATCTATCATTTCCAGAGAAACCTGAAGGCAGAGAAACCATATTCCCCCACCACTTCTGAACTCCAGAGGTCACCAAGGACTCCCACACATTGCCATGCCCATTCCCTGCTGCACCATCAGCTCGACTGCTTCACCTATGGATCAGTCCTTGGGGGTTCTTATGTAAATACTGTCAC
Organism: Parus major; assembly: GCF_001522545.3. Lineage (NCBI taxonomy): Eukaryota > Metazoa > Chordata > Aves > Passeriformes > Paridae > Parus > Parus major. The sequence goes on from NC_031781.1 coordinate 11,060,272, forward strand.
CATTACAGAAGCAGTCCAGGCCCTTCCCCTACTGCTTATTCTTTTTGATCACCCCCCTGGCTGTCAGCAGCATCCTATTATTGTCAGAACAACTGGGACATCAACAGAGGATTTATTGTGGCTTCAGGTGGGAATGAGAGAAGATGAACTATAACTTGAGACATGTTTTACATACAGTCTGCCTAAACTTAGTCTGGGAACCCTTAAAGGCAAGGCTCTGCATCTCACTAATAGTGCCTAACAAGGCCCACTGCTCCTTAATAAAGTAATGAGCTTGTTTTGTTTATTTTGAGTCATTACTGTTATTACATGTTAAAATTTATGAAGTTTTGTGGTCTCCCTTTATGGTGGCTAGATTTGGTTACAACTAATCTAGTGTTACAGAATGAAAAACAGGGTTTAACATGGGAACTCAAAAGAGCTTCCAAAACTTCAAGACAGTGACTGTCCCTCACTTTAGAGGAAGATGGGAAAATTCAGGGCTGTCCTTGGGCCAGCTATCACTACAAAACTAGAGGCTAATGATTTCCATTTCCACTAGAAACACGGTTGATTACCAGCTGCTGTCCTCCACACAAAGGCCCCTGGGGAAAAGGGATGATTTCCCAGTGGACCGTGCTGTGCTGGCAGCCCATGTCTCTGTGTCACCTGTCCAACAAATCGCATCAAGGGTCAGGTGCCCCACGGTGATGCAAAGTCATTACCACAAGAGGCTGGAAGTCCAGATACCCTTAGAAACCTGCTCTGTAAAGGAAATGCCAGCTGAGGCAGCAGCCCTGAACTTCTTGCCCAGGGTAGGTTATGCCACAGCCTCGCTGTTAAATCATTATAGATTTTGCAGTCAGTGTAGCCTCCAAGCAAAGGTGCCCTTTGCTTGTATAAACTAATTGAGCACATGTGTGCTTGACATTTCACGTGGCATTACCACCCCATTCCCCGTTCCCAGGGACAGTGTCGAAAGGGCAATCAATGCAGGCAAGGAGTAGGAAGTGCTGTGTCCAATAGGTTAGGCCTTTCAGCTGCCAAAATGTGCTTTGCCATATCAAGTAATAGTGAATTAAACCAAGTTAACAAGCTGTTACAAGAATGAACTGATATCTCTACTGCCTGTGTCCTTCTAAATTAAAAAAGTTTCCAAAGTCAGAAAACACAAAATTATGGCATTTAGGTTTGACCTCTGTGAAACACTAAGTAAAGAAGCTATGAATACATCTTAGAAGTTTTTAATGGCCACACATTGTAAAGAGTGTCTGTGAGAGAAGTTGTGTTCATTTCAGTGACTGATGATCTAATAACAAATGAAAATTTGACTTATTTGGATTGGTGGGCTCTCATGTACTGCCAACCACTCGGTGCTGCTGAGAGCACTATTGGTTTGGTCAAGGACCAGCTGGTTTCTGTGTACTCCTGCTCACAGCAGCATGAAGGCTGTGGGGACAACTGCAAAGCATCACTAGTCATGGTGTCTCCTACATCAAATGTTAAACTGATATCCCAGCAGTGCTTCTAGGCCCCCAGTTTCTAGACATGTCTGCCTGAGTGAGCTTTGCCAACTGTTTGCCTAATCAGAGGACAAGGATTTGAGCCTTGAACCATTCTTGGAGCTTCGAGCTTAGCTGCTTAGGAGCTACTTTTCTCTTGGATAATAACAGAGCTCTCAAGATGGGTTTAAGATCTCAGTACTCCCTTCACCAGTTCAGTAAGCACTGGGAGATAGAACAGTGCCAGTAAGTGGTCTTTAGTCTGGAGTTGTCCCCCTCAGATCTTCAAGCCAAGCAGAAAATCCCTTGTTCCTGCATTGAACAGTTCAGTCCCACCTTGCTGAGACTGGAACTCACACCAGCATCTCTATAGCTGCCACCTCCAGCTCCTGCAGTGTTTCCCATCCAGCACTGACCACATCTGATAAGCCATCACACCCCTGTACAACTCTAAAACCAAACTCCAACAGCTACAGCATTTACTTTTTTCCCTTCCTAGTGATTCTCTCATCCTATTTGCTCCATTTAAAGTCTCAGCATGACTTTTCCTGAGCTGACAGCATGCAAAACAGCTAAGGCTGGTTATTGGGGTGGAGGAGGAAAGGGAAATCAAATAACTTCCTTTCTGCTTCATGCATCATTACCAAACATCATGTTTGAAAAAAAGAAAAAAATCAGAATCATTCTGGCTTTGCCTTTAATGATATACAGAGCAAAAAAAGCCAACCTACTCCCCCACAGCTCCAAGACACCAATCCCATGGCACAGATGAGCTTGGATAACAAGGCCTGTAATTTTGCCTTAAACTAGCTGGATGTTTCTTTGAAGTTCAAAACTAGCTTAAGACTACTGGTTTTCTTGTTGATTTTTGTGCGTTGTCTGTCTTTCTCTGCATTTCCTGTGACTATCTAGGAAAGGAAATGCAAATTTACAGTGTACAATCTCCCTAGCTAATCCTTCACTGCTCATCAGGATCGGTTTTCCACTCCACTTTTCCTCTGTAGCTGCCAACTCTTAAAACCAATCATCCATGCAAAGACAGCTCCGCCGTGCGGCACTGCAGGGCTGCTCAGAGAGGTCAGCAACCACAGACGTTCCACGGCTGTAGGCTGAATGTCACACATGCAAAAAAATCAGTAATAGTGAACTGAAATGACCAAATCCTCCTGGCAGAGCTAAAAATACCAACAGATTAGAGCTCACATAGTTTACCTATCTCCAAAGAGCACACTGCCTGTTGGAGCAAAGCTATGCTCTTCTGTGAGGAGGATGGGACACACATAGAAGGGACAAACAGATGCAAAGGTGCTCAGCACTGGACCTGGTTACTCCAGTGTTAAAATTCAACACTGTCAATGAGCAACCAGGCTGCTACACAGCGTGTCGTGGGCTCAGAGGACACATCACCTCCGGTTCTCAAGAGCATGACATCTCTGTGTCATGGAAACTGTTGTCACATTCAACTCCTTTCCTCAGCACACCTCCTCCTTGCAAAAGGGGATAATAATATTTTGCTTTTGCTGCTTTTAGAAATACGGACTTGGAAGGGCAGAAAAGAGAAGCTCAATTCGGTGCTGCTGCTGGGCTACTCCAGAGGCTGCACAAGCAAGTGGGCTGGAAGGACAGCCCTTAGTTGGGGAGAGAAAGGGGAAAATTCACAAAGCACAACACTGACACCAGCCTGCAGCAATGTAAGCACAGTGACAAAGCTCTTAGCAAGCTCTTTCTTCCGCTGTGGGAGCAAATGCAGCCCCTCTTGGAGAAAAGGGTATAAAATCATCTAGAATTTGAGAAACAAATAGACAAAACACTCCTTCCTTTCTTTGGGAAGTCTGTGATGGCAGCTGCAGGCTATGGAAATACAAACTGTTTTTTAAAGGAAAAGCCAGTAATGGCGAGATGACAATTTGCCACAGTTTCCAAAGCCTGCAGGGATGATGTTTTGTGTTAGGTGATGCACAAGAACAAGGAGACAATGACAAAGGCAGAAAACAATATCATCCAGCTATCTTAAAGCTCCAGTGCAAGAGTCAAAGCAATTACTTCCACAGCTTCAGAAACCTTTGCACCTTTATGCTAATGTCTCAGACTTCATTATATTAATTGTACCTTATTTTGCCCTGGGAAAAAAGATACATATAAACATATATATATGTGTGTGTGTGTGTGTATATATATACATATATATACACACACACACACACAAAGTGATTTATTTCAAGAGAGAGAAATGAAATGGTATTATTTATTTTTACTCCTCATTTTTTTGTTCTACTACTCCCCATTTTATTCTTTGACTAAAAATGCTCCTGCATTGACATTTTCTACTCCACATACCTCCAGAGGCCCATAGAGACAGGACCATTTTTATTATTTTCACAATGCCTTGTAGATTTATGGTAGATGATGCCAAAACACATACTAAAAGCAGAATAAACGTTTGTATCCATCATGGGGGAAAAATGAAGCATGGGAAAAGACCTGTCCAGGGATGCTCAAGAAACCACCAACAATCTGCTTTCACCATGCAGTAGCACAGACATCCCAGTCAGTTTGAAAGCTCACTTATAAACAGTATAGGAATCATCAACAATCAGTGGGTACAAGTGCCAGAGATCCAGCTCAACAGCTTCATAAATTTTAAAAATGTTATCAGTCCTTGAGGCCTTTCCAGCCTTTTCCTTCCATCTTCTGCTTTTTCCAGCTCTGTGCTACTGGAGCAGCTAAAACCAAGCTGCTCACACAGCCCTCATCTGCTCCAGAATGCAGTTTTGTTCTCTGCTAGAATACAATGCACATGAATAAAAGCAATACAGTCAACATGGGTTGACACAATTTCCCATGGTTTGACTGATCTCATTCTCTCTTCTCACCCACCACAGACAGGAGCAAAGACATCCCCAGAGTGAGCAGGGAGTGATAACCCAGCCAGTCAGAGTGCAGGAGCTCCTCACCTCTCCATCATATCCACATCCTCCATCTACTCCTCGGGCTCAGCCTCTTCCTTCTGAGGGACCCTCAGCAGCTGCTGATCAGGCTGAAGTCCATTTTCCTCTTCCTACACACCCTCATTTCCTCAACAAAATCCTCACCCTTCTCTTCTAGTCCTCAAGTACAGCAATGCTCTCAGCACTGGATATTCCCAGTGACTGATCTGAACCATCTTCTTCCTCCTTCCTGTCCTTTCTTCAAACTTTGTTTTTTCTCACAGTACCAGCTCTGACGGTTGAGCTTTACAGGTGTGAACACCCAGGCAAAAGCAAATTTTATACTCAGACACTCAAATATTTGCAGGCTACACATTTCCAGCCATCCAGCCATCCATCTGCAAACAATATGTGCAAATACACTGTTCCAAATTCACGCTGCTGTGGTCACATATGGGGAAAGTGCAGCATCGCCAGCTGATGTACACAGTGAGTTGCCACAACATGAATTGCAAACAGCTTGAAGGAATTGTTCAATTAACTGCTTCAGGCCAAGAACTACAGACTCAAAAAAGGTTGCTATTAAATGCAAGCATTGAATAAATATGTGAATTTTTCTATTTCTTTGCAGAGGAAAAGACAGAAGGAAAAGCTTGGAATAAATTCTGCACTATAATTATTTCCTCTCTTTTTCCTCCCACATCTTTTCTCCTGTCCCTTGTTGAGACACACAATTTATGGTTTTGGTCCCTTCATCCTTCCAGAGTTCTCCCAAACTCCTGAAATTACTTTCTTGCTGAACATCTACAACACAATTTCATGTAGAGAACATCACAGAAGTTGAACTAAACCATCTGCTTCCTAAGAAAAAAAGAAAATTATTTCTTTTATGTTTCTGCCTATGGTTTGTTGGTCACCAAATTGAGATTATTCAGGCACAAAAACATGTAAGAATTTGTTATTTTTAGAGGAACACACACAGATTATATTTTTTTTAGGATAATTAACAAGCTAATATTAAAACAAACAAACAGAAGGAACAACAAAAATCCAGCTGCAAGCTTCTGTACAGATGGAGATACTCCTCCAAGAAGGGCTGTCCTTGCTCAGAAATCCTGGTGGCACTCGTGTTCATCGCTGTGGGTGCTGTGCAGCCAGTGAGGCTTGGAGCACTGCTGGACATGGTGTAACCTGCACCACCCCTGGAGCTGCATTCTCCTGTCCCTCTGCTGAAGGGGAGGAGCACGGATGGAACATAAACATGTAAAATGTTGATAATGTGCCTAGGGACCCTAATCCTTGGTCCTTAAAAGGATCACTCATGCTACAAATGATCTGTAAAACACAGTCCAGTCAGTGTCCGAGTTACAGTCTGTGCAACACCTCACATGGGCCTGTCCACCAAAATAGCTGTTGGGGACTAAACCAGGATGTAGGAGTGAGGTGTTTATGCATTTGGGGCTTTTCTCATTTGACAGAGATGAGTTTTTCATCCAGTTCCTTATTTCTCCAGTCAGAAAATGAGAGCAAGTCCACAGGATCTGGCTCTGTTGCTCTGCAGGAAGTGCCACCTTTGGTCTCCCCAGCCAAAGCACTGAGGCTCTCCATGCTCAGTCACAAATCCAGGTCCTTAAAAGCCAGGACCACCGTGCAAAACCAGGACAGGTTGCCACAATCCTTCAGCTTAAAGGGAGCAAGGAGACAGTCTGTGGAGTTGCTGCATCACCAGGACAAATAGCTGAAAAGCTTCTGCTGACCTTTTCCCACAGCACTCAAGCTTTGGTCAAGGGCACCCAGAAGCGACTGCCCTGTGCTCGGGGCTGCTGTGGGGCAAAGGCTCACCCAGGGCTTGGCCACTACAACCAGACACGCAGCTGGGAGATGGCGCTTCCCGTTCCCATTTCCCAAAAGGATATTTAATGTGCTGGAAAGCTTTATTTTTCACAACAGAGCCAGAAATAAAAGCAGGGGACCGAGACACGCTCCTGCTCAGACCTCTCCTCCTGGATGCAGTCGCAGCTGTCAGGAAGCATCAGAGCAGTTGGGCATCGAGGCCGGGGGCACCTCCCAGCGCATCCCTGCACACAGGGAGGGCAGCCCTGGCACAGGCACCCCGAGAGCCACCACCACCTATCTGTGCCTGAAAAGTCACCCTCACAGGCAAGGAGAAATCCCAGTTCAACATCCAACTAGTGCAAAGGAGGAAAAAGAGAAAAAATGCACAGAAAAGGAAAAAAACTAACAAAGCAGAGCAGCATTCAGTGTTTCTGTGCAATTGCCTCAAACAGAACAAGGATGGGTTGTAAATGGACTGTAAATAAGCAACAAAACGTGCCCTCTACATCAATGGCTCATAAGGGAGGGAGACTTTTGCACACAAGCGTGTACATACACATAAAGGTGGTCACACATGGAGATACCTGGGGACAGAACCCAACCCCAGCTTTGGTAGTAAATATAAGGTATGTTTGCAAATACAGAAAGCTGGCAACAAAAGCAGAATGTGTCTAGGAAGACCACAAGACTCACCTGAACAGAATTTTTTTTTTCCTTTGTATACACAGGCATGCACTAGCTAGTGAAAAGAAATATAAACCAAAGCAATTCTTCAAATGTAAGGATGAGTGTCCAACAATTTTCTAGAGCTAGAAGTTCTGCTGAAAATTACTGCCAGGTATCATCATGCAATAGCACAGCTTGAAAACCTTCAGCAAAGACCAGGGATGCAAAAAACATTTCACAGAATTCAAAATGCTCTTACAGTGTTTTGAAAAGCAGTGATTCTCTTACAGTCATGTGAAAATATTCATGGCTAGTCAAGCTCACATATTTCAATTAGCATGTTGTTCTCCCCTAATGATGAATAAATAGTAATTAATGAGTTCCACTCCATGTATTACCATTTTTCCCTCTCATAATTATTCATATGCTTTGCCCATATAAGCCCACTAACTAAGCACTTGTAAAGGACATGCCTCCTTCAGCTGCTAGGTGGAAAGTAGTAAAATACTAATATGTATTAGCACCCTAATCAAAACACAGATGATAATGTGCTTATATCCAGGAATTAGCTGTTTCAGAGGGGTGATCCAGCACCTGTACAACCACAAGATCACATCTTTTGTGTGCATGTATAAAAAGGAACTATGTTATCCTGCATCTCTTCCTTGCATATCTTGCCTGGAGCAGTCTGCAGTGAGGCACAGCAGTGGGCTTGTTCTTGTTACCTCCAGGATCCTGTCCCATGAGCTGACCCAGTGGCTGCCCATCCTCCCTCCCTGTGCTCCAGCAAATCCATCCCAAATCTCCCTCCAAGCTGAATTGCATAATGGAAAATAATTTAATGACAGGAGAAGGAGGGAAAGATAATTCAATGATATAAGCTCAGTGGCTCAAACTTTGAGAAGATCCTGGTCAATGATGATCTCATAACTCAACTTCTTTAATCTCATCCTGACAGCAACACATTCTTGACACTGAAACACTTTGGAATGTACCTGTGTTGCCTTTAGCATCCCTGGCTGAAGGTTCCAAAACAGACAATACATCAGACAAAGTATAGCGTAGAGTACAACCCTGCTCTACTTGGGCAGAGCCAGAGGAGCAGCCTAAGAGGATCCCTTCAGTCCTGCAAAGCTGAAAAGCCATGTTCAGGTAGGAGTGCTGCTGCCTCCAGGCAAGGTGGGCTCAAGGCTCCCAGCATCACAGGAAAGCAAACACATTGAGGCAGGGCATGGTACAATTGTAATTGAACAGTTGACCAAGGACTCAAAACCTCTGCAATGGTCTTTTTCCAAAAGCCTCCTTGAGAAGGGTTGTAATAGGTCACACATGTCCAACACTATAATCTCCCTGACAACTTTCATATTTTACCTCCTCCACCTTGCATTACTTTCAGACCCTGAAAGTCAGCCCTGACATAAAACACATATATTCAGATTTGTTACTATTACAGTGGCAGGGTGAAAGCTTTCAAGCCATTAAACCTGCCCTGCTGATCTCTATCATTTTATATATATACGATGCCATGCTAATGACTGGATGGCAATGTCATGTTAACTGGGAAATTTGCATTTTTCCTTTCCAGCAGATATACATCATGCAGATCCCAAAAGCCTGCAGAAGAAAGGAGGTACGATGCTCTGCCCCAAAAATCACCCCATGCAATTGGATTCTTGCACCTTCAACAAGACAGACTGAAACCAAAGACAAGAAAAACACAGATGAAAAGCAGTCAAGGAATGCAACAGTGTGTGACTTTTCTGTGATGATATGTTTGAAGAGTCTTCATGTCTCATTCCCTCTCTGCTCAGTGGAAGGAGGGGACTCTGCCAGGTCATTGTACAGGAAAGCTCACCACAAAAGGGAGCCAGCTTGAAGACCAGATGTGAAGCTCAGAGCTTACTGGCCTGAAGACCATACTGGGTCAGGCTGGAAGAAACAATCCAAAGAGCACAGCCCTGCAGCTGAAAAAAAAATCCATCTTTTCATTCTTGGAAGGAACACAAATTCCTGATTTCACTTTTTGATTTGTCCTCACATTTGAAGTGTGTCCAAGATTTAAGTACTATCTTCTCCATTAAACAAGCTAATCTGCACCATCATCTCTGTGCCCAGCTCCCTGCCTTGCAAGGAGGCATTTGGAAGCAAGACAGGCAGGACATGTCCTGTCAGAGGGTCATTTCCCTGCCCCCTATTAATGGTAACCAAGGCCCTGGTGCACAGAGTAAGGCTGTCATCTAGTGGCAAGCAAGCAGCCCACAATTAAATCTCATTAAGAGACCAGCAAACCCAGAGCTGTGCAATGTTATGAAAGTTCACAAGCTCTTTGCCATCCTCACCTCTCTCCTCTCCCTGGAGACCTATGCAGGGCAAAGACAGTAAGTCTTTGTAGCATCATTTCTGCAAAGAGAATTAATCTTTTAGTACTGTCTGATAGTGAAAATTTAGACTCATCTCCAAATTTGTCAATGCCCTTGAAGACGACTGGCTGCCACACAGAGCTTTGTTTTGTGTTTAAAGCTACTCTGTGGAGGGGCAAATTGCCAATCCAGCAAAAGCATCCTAGGTCAGTTATTTGCAAAACAACCAAAGCAAAGGGAGGAAATAGGGAATTTTTCCTCATCCCAGTTCCTGCTCACCCCACAGGCAATATTCCAGTCATTAAATTGGTGTCTGGTGCTGCATCTTAGTGCAGTAATAACTCCTTACCTGGCTTCACCGGTGGAGGAACAGCCAGCACTCACTTGGCAAACCCCAGTGCTTCCAAATTCACACCAACTGCTTTAGAGGCTGCTGGTGCTCCACAAGACAACTTCTTTGAGAGGATATTTTATTAGCAATAATCCTTTGTCGCTGTTTCCTGTACCTGGCAAAGGCAAATTACCACTGCCTTAAGTATGGGAAGGATATTCAACATCCTCTCCTAATTTATATGGTCAGATATGTCTAGGAGCACTCCAAAATCATCTCCTTACCCTTGCAGGTCATACAATGGTTATAACATCATTTCAGGATTTCACATAGCTGGTCTGGTTTTCTGCACAGCCTTTTTCTTAACATCCAGTTCAAAAAACTGATTATTTCCAAGCCTAAAGTTTTTACCTTCTGCATTATTAACTGCTCAGGATCTTTGCTGAAGAGCACCTAAGTGCAGTCTCCCTGCATGTTCTCCACTCAGACATCCAGCCCAGCAACATTTTTAGGACTGGGCAAAATTTTTCAAGCAGCACCAATTTATTTATTTTCCCAAAATAAAACAATTTACCTCCCTCCTCCGAAAAAAATTATCTACCACCCACAAGCAAAAAAAACTTTCTTTTCAGGCTCATGAAAGCAATAAAGAAAAGGAGTGGACCACTTCTATGTAAAATACCAACCAATCCATATCTCCCTACCACTGTCATTCTCTTTTGGAAGAGAATTACCATCCAGCTCCAGTCATTTTGTCCCTGTCAGGTCAAATTGGATCAGTTCAATGAGCGCTGCTTTTATTTGCAGTCATGTTTGAAACAGATAAATCAGGGCAGACATCAATGGAAAAATCCCAATCAAGTGAGTGTCTCAGAAGAAAAGTGTGTGTTATTACAGGGCAGCAGCATTTGAACAGATTAGCAGTTTTATTGCTTCTTGCAAAGAAAAGTGGATGTGTGTTCACTGAAGTGGGAGCAGTGCTGTGTCCTCTTAGCCTCAGGAGGGAGGGATCTCCAGCTCTCCACCGCAGGAATCCTGACCAGCAATGACTGCAGGAAGAGTTTGCCAGTCCCACTGCAGGGCACAACTCAGCAAGTCATCAGATCTTCACAGGGGAGAAAATAACATTTAACTCTATTCTTGTACCATCTGGGACACTCCTGGACCTTACAGGACATATTAGAGTGCATAACTTGCCCCTGCCTGGACCTTAAGGGTCTGCACCTCTCTTTATGGAAAGCACACTGGAGGCTATGGAGCGAGGTCCCTGTGCCTCTGTGTGTGACAGGGAATAAGAACTTGTTCCACTTGATGACTGCAGTTTTCTTATCAAATAACCTCTTTTCCCTAGGCATTCTGCCCTTAATCAAATTAAGAGACAATGGACTGATAAAAAAATACAGTTAAAAAGAACATTTTTCTGGGGAACATAATTTTCCTGGTGATTCAATCTGTGATGCTCAATAGTGTCCAGCACCACAGAGTGGAATTTCTACTTCGTAGATTCTTTCACCTCAGTGTTTCAAATGACAGATTTATCTGCTTTGTCTCCTGGGATGGGGAAATCACATCAGGCTCTCATTGCTCTGACTGCAGACCAGTTGGTGGCCACTCACTGGAGTGAGGCTGACATTCCCTCTACGAAAACCATTTGCGAGGTGATTCTAAAGACCTCTGCAACTCCACAAAGAAACAGTTTTCAAGCTCTTCTGGACATCACCTGACCAGCTAAATCATGAGTCCAGAGAGCTCTGGTAGATCACCTCCTGTGTGCACTTCCAGCATTAAAAACAAAAGCACATTTCCTAACCTAATGTGACTGGAGCAGGCCAAGCTACACGCTATTTCTGGAAACATGCCTTGAGCAACACTTTCATTAATCTACAGCTGTTTGAGCAAATTATTACAGCTACAAAGCTACAGATCTTTTCCCTTTAAATCAGACATAATTGTAACTGAATATTTCTTGTGGGCTTTGAAAGTCTGCTCCTGGAGCAGGAAATGTGTAACAGCCACTGAAAGTACAATTTATGGTTGGATTTTAAACATAAGTAAACAATGCAGGCACCTACATGCAAATATAACTGAAGCATCAGCCTTAGACACTCAGCAGATGTTCTCCATACCTTTGCATTTGAACACCTGCAGCACAGCACTCCAGCCAGGTTCTAAATCCCACCAGGTTCTCCTCCAGGGTCTTCCCTTGTACCAAACATGCTGATGTTGATATCCATGAGAGGATGCACCAAACAGCCTAATAATCCCTCTTTTTTGGGGCTGGTTCACACCATAAGTTGTTTTGTCTTTTCCAGGCACAGTAAAAAAAGACTCCTCAGAGCAAAAAATATCTCTTATTACATTTTAATGCAGTACTTGGCACAAGGGAGACTTAGTCTGAAACTTCTGGGCACCTCAGCTATGAAGAGACTAGAGATTCCTTTACTGTGGCAGGAGGCTCTCCAGGGAGCTGGTAACAAGTGGCATTCGGAGAACCCAGAAAGGCACCCAAAAGCAGAAAGCCTCTAACAACCAGTTCCTTAGGAGTAAGAAAGCCCTACAGTTCACCCTGACTCTGGAGCATCCTGCCCCACTCCAGTCTTTGGGGCTGACCGCTGTTTGGGAAAGCCTCATACCACTTGCTTCCAAGAGCTGGAATGATAGGAATCTCCAGGAGAAGTCTGAGGTTTAGGAGTGACCCCAGGTCCATCCTGCAGATCCTTCAGCTCTTGTACCTCTACTACAATGAACCTACTATCCACACCATCCAAGTCTTGTCATCTTACACTACCTGTGTTTCACCCAGAGGAAGACTCCTCCTTCCTCCCTCCTCCTTCCTCCTGTATAAGACCCCTTCCAACTTAATCCCCCTTTCCTCTCCTGCTTCACACCCAGTTCTTGCTTTCTTGGGGTGACTTTAATCTCTCCCACACAACGTAACACACAGGCAGCAATCCCCCCTCTTCCATATCAAACACTGTGGGTGTAATCCTCTGTTCCACGTTCCTACGGAACTGCCGTCCTTCTCCTGCACTGTCCTTTTCCCTCTCCCTCCCACAGTCACAGATGCTTGTGCTGAAGGGCTTGGAGAGGCTGGCACACCACTCTGACAGGCATGTGGGATATCTACCCTTTCCTGCATACTTGCTACAGATCACTACAAGCCCCAGGTATATGTTTAGCTCATGCTAAATTCACTGACAACCCCTCCCAAAGAAAGCTGGGACTTCCTGTGAACTGCATTAGCAAAAATAAAATAAAATTAACAAAACTTCATTTTCAAAAGCACCATAAACATTTCCTTGTGGTCCCATATTGGCTGCTCATTGCTGTGGCTGCTGTTCCACAGAAGCCCTCAAAGCTGCTCCCCTTTTCCCACCAACAATGCCTGGGAGCAACACAGCATCAGTAGGATTTATGCAGGGGTGAATATGCTTTTTCATCTCTTTTTATCTTTTTGTCCCTTAGCACTTGCTCCATCAGAAGTTTTTCCTCTTATGGCATTTCAGTTCAGCAAGCTGCTCATCATCCCAGCCAGAGATCAATACAGCTGCATGCCAGCCCTTCCCCAGCACTGCTCAAACAGGGGCTGCAGACACACAGGGAGACACCCACCGAGGGCTGACAGGACTTTGGTGATGTGGGTACAATTCTCTCCCTGCTCTTTTGCAAACTCAGATGACTAATGAAGGATATTACATTCTCAGCAAGTGTTTTGTGCTTTTTGTGTCCTATCTGATCCAACTGCTTGCTGCTTAATGAACTGGATGAAAAATATGTCATTGGAGACCTTGATCCAAGCTTTACTAAATTTGGTGAAGTCATATCAGCAGAGGTTTTGGCCAAGAGCTAGTAAATATCCTAATAGTCCAGAAAAACAAGGTGTTCATTCTGATTCCAGGCATGCTATCTTAAATCCAGATTGTTTCCACTGGATTAATTCTGTAAAGTGGAAGGGAATAAATGCTCTTAGTGTTTTCTACAGTCAGTCTTAATCAGGTAGGGAACAACATTTGTCCTTTAAAAAAAAAAAAAAAAGAAAGAAAAAAGAGTACTCTCTACCTTACTAATCCTTTGAGCTCCCCACTGTCACTCGGTGTGGTGTGGACAAACACACTCAAGACCTCAAGTCTTGCACATTGCCAGAGGGAGAACAGTCCATCACCTCGTCACTGCTGAAGATTATGTCTGAACATAAGACACCTGACACAGCTAGAACTATCCCCTTGATATCCCAGTTCAAGAATCTCTCTCACAGTTGACCCTTTGTGACTGAAACAAAGTGCATGAGGCCAAGGGGAGCCCACATAACTTCTGTTTTCATTACCACCCCAGCCAGCTGGGCTCAAACCTGTGCATTTCCCCAGCCAATCCTCCAGTTCTACAGAGTAAAGGATTTAAGGCTTCCAGTAATGTTTCACACTGCTAATCCCTCAGCCTCCTGATTGAGTGACCTATTTGTCCCAAGAGTTGCTCAGCAAGGCCAAAATTGGCATCATACCATTAAATTAGTTCCAGTTCAGATGGGGCTTTCACCGGTATGCTACTGTGAGGTGTGATCATGGAGACAAGGTTGGTAGGATCAAGTGAGGATCCTCAGTCAGGTTCCAGACTCTTGTCACTTGTTTTTTCCCTAGATAAGCAGAGACAAAGGTCAAACCTTTTCAGAAGCACCTTGCTGAAGGAGCAGGAACTTTCTTGACAAATGGTCTTTGCACACTTGATTAAGAACATTGTACAGCACCTGGATGCTCTGAATGAGGAAAATAAGCAGCAATTAGATGCTAATGAAACTCTAAGATGAGAGAGAATATAAACAGAATCTCTTCTCAGATAGGTACCACACAGGAAATCATGAATACAACCTACTTAGATATAAAGGCTCTCTTACTCCTCCCTCCCCACTTGCTGGCTGCTGCCAGTGGGAAGATTAGCTAAAAGATTCCTCTATAGCCCAGGTAGGGCTGAGAGAACTTTTCATTATCCTGAACCTTTACCCTTGAGTCCTTCAGCATTGCAAATTAGAGACACAACTTTTACAGTTAAAGATTCATTCACTGTTCTTGCTTTCTTAAAAAAAAAGAAAAAAAAAATCACTAGAAGAGTTATTAGCAAAGCCATCTTGCACCACCTGGGCCTGAATGGATCCATGCACATGAGTAATCAAAGACCAGCTCCAGGACCCTGGCTTCCACATCAGTTGTCCTCCTTTTCCTCCTCCATCTGCTTACTCCCTCCCACTGCACTGATAGCTACACTAATCATATAGCAAGAAGAAAAATTAAAATTCTATGTAGCTTGCCAGTCTCAGCATTAGTTTCTTCACTGTAAGATTCAGAATATAAAACTGCAGCCTACTCCTTCTCTCTGTGATTTTACGTGCTGCCTCCAACACACTTCCCATCCTCCTCCACCAGTGACTGCACCATCCCTCTTTCCTGGGAACCCCCTCACAGCTCCCCAACTACTATTTAAAAGCAAGACTTTGTGTGTGGTACCAGACATGACTTCCAGCTTGTTCCCCAAGCAGAGCACTGAGGGTGTGTGGGCTCCAAACACATCTCCTTCCTGCAATGTGGCCCATTAATAAATCAAACAGGACTGACAGTGCTGCAGTGTCTCCCAGCTTTGTCTGAAGCCTGGGTACCCCTCAGGAGGGCTTTGCTCAAATTGTTCATCACTACTGCCTAGATCCTCTCCCCTTCCCCCTGGGGGAGCGAGGGGTTAAGGCAGAATATTTTTCAGTGAAGCAAAAGACACCATTTCTTTTTTTTTTTTCCTGATAGGATCAGCATCTGCTAATGAGGTACCATTGTTTCAGACAAGTTCTGCCAACCTCTTGAAAATGCTATTTTGATCCTTCCTGAGCCTGTACATGCAGCTTTAAAATTGCATGCATGGCTAAACAGAATCCACTTTCATCCACACTGGAAGGAAAGGGAGATGCTTGCCTTCCTCAGTGCGCTGGCTTTTTCCAACTTAATTTCTCTTTCTAGTACATTTCTTGAAAACCTGACACATCCTCTACATGTTCCTAATAGACAGTCACTTTATATGTCCTGGGGAAATGTTCTTCCAATTTCCCAAAGTATAATCATCAGCAGAGATGTTCTCTAAAACACATCAGACAGGCACAACATACTGTCCACCCTGTTTTTATGAATTACACTCTCACTGGGGAATGATATTTAATCTATTTCATTCCACTAGGACAGTAGGATCACAACTAAGCAGCCCCAGATACATTACCAATATTATTAGTAAAAAGATATTAATATTTAACACAGCCATTAATGCCACCAGAGTGGGAAGGAACCCAACTAATATTATAAGGACTGTAAAAAGTGGTTCAGAAAGAGACTACACATGGCTAAATATCATCAGGCAACTCAATGGATGAAGGAGGATTCAAGCATTATAATTGTTTGCAAATTGTCCCAACTGGCTAAATTGGGATTATCTCCAAAAGTTTATGTTTAACTCAAATTTTTCACAGGGAATGGTAGGGGGAAAGTAGTCCCACAGTCTTAGAATGAATAATAAAATACTGCTTTGGTTGTTGCTGCAAGGAGAAATAGCATTTGGTAAATGCCAGTTTATCTTCCTCCTCACACAGGTAGAGTGAGGCCACACAAGGGAATATACAGGAATTTTTATCACCCCTTCCTGTTCCCTGGGCTGTATTCATGAAACCACCATCCCCTCTGCTCTCCTGGAAAGTACTAGCACAACTCAGAGGCCTAAAAGGTTTTTAAATCCTAAGATTTCTGTTGCTATGCACCTACACAAGGAAGTCCCAAGTAAGCATACATTAAACTTTTTTGCTAGTTCTGTCATAAGAATCACAGAATACTTTTTTATTTGGTGAAAATCACAGAACCAGTTAGGTTGGAGAAGATCTCAGGGATCATCAAGTCCAGCCTTTGACCAGACAACACCTTGTCAATGAGACCATGACACCAGGTGCAACATCCAGACTTTCCTTAAACACTTCCACAAGTGGTGACTCCACCACCTCTCTGGGAAACCTGTTCCAATGCTTTGACAACCCTTTCTGTTAGGAAGTCCCCCCTCATGTGCAACCTGAACCTCCCCTGACACAGCTTGGGCCCATGTCCTCTTGTCTTGTCACAAGAGAAAGCAAAACACAAAACAAGGCCCATTCCTGCCTGTGCCCCACCTTGGTTATTATAGAGCAGGTAACAGGTTATCTGTCATATGTCATTTATGTACCACGAGATGGGGAGAAATAAAATATCTGCCATCCTCATCTATCCACTTATGTTAAGCCATCCCCTCACCCTCAGCAGAAAGGGATTTTCCCATGCTGGGACTGTGATTTATCAGTGACTTCCTCAGCCCACACCCCCTTACATGCCTTGATACCTGCATGGGGTCTGTCTTGTTTCCCATGGACACATCCTACACAAAAAGTCTAACATACCTGCCTGCCTTACCTTCAACTCTGGTCCACAGTCTGTTATACTGTAATTACTTTTCTGCAACAAGGGTTAGGACTGATTCTCACTCTATTACAGAAAATATAACAATGATTGGGGGTTTATGGCTCTCCCTCCAACACAATTGAAGTTGAAGTCTTAGGTGGAAGCAGCAGCACCAGAACAAAGCATCTCACTGTTGCTTCAAGCTCCCTTAGTCCCCTGAATTATTTCATTCAATTACACATTACCTCACAGATCCACCAGAAATCCAGCACTCAGGGAACACTGATGGCCTAAGTCCTACTTGGGATCCACTGGCCAGCACTGACAGACTCTGAGCCATGCAAAGCTGCTGCTCAAAGCCATACACATAACTCTCTGCTTTTTTGCAGCTTCTAAACCTGAAGAACACATCAGAATTTGAACTTCAGTATTTGAGGAACACATCAGAACCCAACTGTCACAATTCAGAAGAAGTCATCAAAAGCTTACCAGAAAAAAGAGCAGAGAGGTTTTGTTTGCTTAATTAAAACTGGCTTCATAATGGAAATTATCATGGTTCATCTCAAATAGCAATTAAGAAAGCAGGATGTGACTGCTGGCTTTGCTGAAAACATGAGCTAAGCCTTTTCTGGACTCCAGCAAATACAAATAATGATGACTTAGCCCAGTATGGAGTAACAACAGCCCAGTACTGTCAGTCTAATTTTATGCCAAAGTCACAGCACATTTACATTTTCTCTGTGGTCCTAAATTTGTGCACATACATGGATAATGTCTAGTTTTGCAAAGGAATGACAGAAAAATCTTGAAAGTGTGATCCAACTGCACAGGAAAATTTAAAAACCACTAGTAAATAAAAAGAGAAACATTTATTTCCTTTCAATTCCTTCATTTTTGATCCTGTGTCTTGAGTTTTTAACACTCCAGCCATGAGTTTTGAACTGGCAGCCCAGGGAATGATGGCAGACAGAAGGACTGAGAGGGCAGGAGTCTGGCACTCCACATTCATTCCATTAGCAGGAGCTTTGGCCTGAGCCAAGGTAATCATCAAAGCCACTCTGAGGCTCCTGAACTAAGCTGATTTACACCAGGTAAAATCCAGCCACGGGCACTTACACACATGTCCATACAACTGAACTTCCCTCTGCTCAGCCTCTGAGGGGACCAAGCAGGAATGCTCATCTCCTGGAAACAGTGCCCTCAGTGACCCATTCAGCACAGCTCAATCCATGGTATGTTCAATACGTGATCCATTCAATGATGCTCAAGAGGCATTTTTCTCAATTTACTGAACTCTAAGTTGTGCTGGGAGCACTCCACTTTCCACTATAAGACTCTGCCTTTTGCTGCTTAAATCTCCACCAAATTTGAATGGACTGGGATGACATTCTCCATGTCAAGTGTTTACACCAGGCTACACATACACTGGCACACATATATCTGTGCACAGATACAGTTTGGGAGGAAGGGTGAGATTTTATTTCATTTAATTTCATTTCAGCAGTAGTTCAGCTGTTTCCCAGGCTACTGATGGAAGCTCAACCATGTCCAAAATGTTCTTGTGACCCCAAACAGTTCCCCTTTCCTGACATACCCACAAACTTCAATTTTTCACCCAGTCACTTTGGCTCACTTTGCTCTCTGACTGTCACATGTTGTAGTGCAGTATTTTGCACGCTGTCTGTACAGAGCATTCTTCCTGCCCCAAGAACCAGTTTGGCTAGCTGTAATTTTTGGGGTGCAACTGAGATCTTTGTTTCTATCAGCAACTGAAAGCAGGAACAATTCTCTGGATCTACGCATCATTCTCCGTGACCCAGCTGAAACATGAAAGTGTTACAGCTGTGGCACAAGATTGGTGACAGATCTTTGTTGAGGATTGGGAGGGAAGGACAGTACAGAGGCATAAAACACCTTGATAAACCCAGAAGTTAATTCAATCAGCTCTGTAAATTTTTAATGAGGGCTTAAAATCTTTTCCAGGACATCACAATGCCCTTTCTCATCTCCCTTTCATGCAGTCACTGGGACACATGGCAGCACCTCCCAGACTCTGTTTATTATTTTCATTACTTCAAACTGCAGCCCTAATAAGAAAGTATTTGCTTCCACCTCACTTCTCTCTGTTCCATTCTGTGTTTGTGCATGGGAACAGGGTGCATCCCAGCAACAGCAGATTTCAGATACTGAGAAAAGATAAATTTCTTAAAGAAATAGAAAAAGCAGGTGATAGCTTTTGATGTGATTATACTGGAAATCAAAATCTTGGGCTTTGAAAAGCCCTGGGCGCGGAAGCAGTTGCTCACATGGCTCAGCCAGGAGCTGAACCAGATGCAGGGATTTAGCCAATGGTAAATGTAGGTGGGCAGAGCTCAGCCCTCTCCCATTCCAGAGCAGGTAAACCTTGTCTCCACAGGGCACAGACAAGAGCCCTGCCACTGCTGCACCAATGGCCACAGGGTGCTTGGTCTCACCATCCCATGTTCCTGGCAGTGCTGACCAGTCCCACACCTTCCTCCTGAGCACAGCACCCTCCTGCCCTCAGTACAGTACAGACACAATGCCAGGGTGATTCATGGAGCTCATTATTGAATATTAATGCCTTGATTTCAGAAGCTGCTCTAACAGACAAAAGCAGCCATAAAACACACCAAATGTGACCACACACTACCTTAGGGAAAAAATCCAACAGTCAGAAAACGACCAACATGAAACACCCAGAAACCGAGATGCGAACAGCAAACAGAAAGAGTTGCTTCATTCAAACTGAAGACTCCCCACAGACTACAGGAGGCAATGAAAGAAATAAAAACGAGACTCAGTCTGGCTTTGAATCTTATTTTCTCTTTTTGAGCTGCTGCTGATCTTTTCCCCCCTCAAATTTCAATCAAATATTCACTGGCACTGCTTTCAGTGCAAATAACCAACAGGCAGCCTAAGAAGTGTGCCACAGTTCTGTTTCACAGCTCATATAAAATATCACTATTTCAAAAATCTATGACTTACTGGGATGTGTTAGAACTTGCCAGTCTTATGATACTGTACCGTAGGAAAGCAGTTCCCAGTTAGTAGAAGAGAAACTAAATGCACACATTCTTGCTGCAGTCACTGATATGCAAGTGAAAAGAAGTTTCTGAGAGAATTAAATCATTTCTACACAACAGAGAGCAGAACAGACTTTCAGCTCTATTATGATTTCACTCAGTTTGCCTCTGTCAGTAGCACTGCATACAGTCAGATGAAAAAAATAATTTTGCTTAAGGACTCTTTACCTCCCAATGCTTTCAGTCGAGAACTGTGAGGTTGACTCCAGATTGGACTGAAATAGCTTGTAAGTGCTCAGGTTAAGTCAAGAAGCTCAGATGTACCAGACTCCTTCTCAGGTCAGCAAAAACACACAGTAAAATGAAAGGAAAAAATCAAAATAATTAGTTGATCTCTCTCAATATTACAAAGGGGGAAAAAAGCATGCACACACTCTGACTTTGGGAAAGCTCTTAACAGCTTCAGAGTGCCTGCTCCAAGGGATGGCCCCAGCCTGTCATTCCACCTACATCTTCCTAACTTCCCATTGTGCAATATCAACAGTACCAGCTGCAACATCTCCCTCCCAGATGCAGTCTATACAACACTCCTTTCTTGGGCCCATGCTTCCAGGTCTTTCTTCTATTTCTATCAAAAATACCCATTATTAACCATATCAGGCAGAAGTGTCACAAATTTAAAGGAAGGCGCCTCATGTTCTTCATCTTCCCTTCCTACATCAAAAATATAATGTGAGAAATAGAAGTCACTGGATAATGTTTTTCAGCCCTTTCAAAATCCACATGAGAAATTCATCCATCACTCACTTGAAATGACCTAAACAAAACAGTCTGAAACTAAGCAGCAACACAGGGCAGTCCTGTCAGCTCTGTCCCAGACACCACAGGCTGGCAGTTCAGGGATGGCAGCACAGGTGATGCCAGACACCAGTTATCTCTCTGAGGTCCCTCTCACCTCTGCAGGTCAGCCCCCAGCACTCAGCAGAGTCTAGGGCAGAGCAGGGCAGGGCTCACCAGTTCAGCAGGCACGTGTGGGCATTAGGAAAGGCTACACATCTCATTAAGGGACTGTCAAAATCTGTGACAAGCCTCTCCTCCACTCCCTGCAAATCTGTTAATTATGCTGAGCCTGAAGCTATGCTTGTGAGGCTTTGCCTCCCTGGCACACTGAGTGGTCTGAGCCCCGAGCCCTTTGATCAGAATTGAGCTGGGAACTGCAACTGTGCTTCCATGGGAGATCCCCTTAGCACCCATCATCATATTCAGAACACATTGATAAATCAGTGACAGAGTTGGATTTCAGTTCATGGTCTGGGCATTGGTTCCAACAGCTTATCTGAGGTCTGTTCAATCTTTGCTCTACCCAGTGCAAGGTTAAATAAGCGACCTGCCTCTGTCCTCTGATCACTTGGGAGCCTTACAGAAGATAACCCTTTGTCTAGTACTGACAGCCTATTCCCTCTGCTTAGCTTCTCCCTATGATGAAAGACTGGGGGAGACTGAACAGGGGTAACAACAAAAAGAAGCACAGTCTCTGAGCAGGTGCACTGCAGCAGGTCATGTCTCAGCTTCCCATTGAACTACATCTGGAAATAAATCTGAGGGACTCTGAGCATAACAGTCCCCACACAGGTGGAATGTAACCCTAACCCTGTTCCACTTCTTTAGCTACAAAAAAAAAAAGTTTGCAGCTGGGTTGCTCCAATGAAGGGTAAAAGAGATTGAAACACACTGGCAAGACATCCCAATACTCTCTTTGAGTTACAAACATATAAAAGTGTACTTCCATAACTGTTATGGACACAAAATCAAAAATCTAAATACTACAAAGAGATAAAGGATTCAGCAGCATCTTGGATATACAGCTACCCTGTTCCTCCACCTCAGCAATAAAACTCTGCACATCCAATGAAAGACATTGCTTTAGGAGAATATGGTCTTTGTTGATGATATATTTGGAATATTCTCTTCATTAAAAATAAAACACAGCAAGCTTCCATAATAAGAGTAGCACTAAAGGAATCTCCCACCACTAACCCCCAATGTAATTTTGCAATACAGATTTTTTTTAATGGACTTTTTAATATTATTTCTTTTTGGAAGGATTGCATCCTCAATTAAATACTGTTTTTATGGAAAAAATAATTGCATCATTATTGTTTCCATTTAAATATGTTCTTGCAGTGCTTCAGAGCAGCTCTAGTTTTCTTCTATTGTCTTCTTTCAGGGATAGAGCAACCTCACAGGTAGAGACCTGCATTGTTAAACACTGTACTGAGTCAGGGCTGCACTTCCTCTGGTTTTGATTTGCTTTTCAGCAGAATTGCCTATTAAAAAAAAGAACAAACATTTTTCTTATTATTTTTGCTATTTCATATAAAGAGTGAGTTTCTCTAGACACTGATAAGGAACAACTAGGAAAAGGATGGACATAACCTACTATAAAATCAAATTCTGGAATGTTTGACATTTCCCACAGATTTCCTAAAAACAGGAATGAGCAACAAAAATGTCTTCCAGCAAAATATGAAAACTGAAATAGCAAGTATTTTCAGTAATGTTTTGCTTCCTTTGAAAAACCATTTCTCCTAGAAAACAAATTTTGATGAAAATATTTTAACAAGGCACATAGCCTTTCTATGAGATATAAGCCATGCAGTACATGAAAGGAGACTGATTCCTGGCTTTCTCACTGGGGCTTTCTACAATTTTCTTTTGCTTTCATTTCAAACAAAGGTCAACATAAAGAGAAAAATATTGGAGCTGCTCTCTGCATGTGGGAAAATGAAAAAGGAAAAAGCACAACTGTCAAGGTTCTGGCAGAACAATCAATGAATTAAACACTATTTCTGTGTCTGATAAGTGCCTACCAGTCCTGGTCTACAATCTGGTCTCTTGTGGGATGTGCAATATACAAGTTATAATATCCCTACTGCAACAGTCCAAATCCTTTGATTCTGAATCTCTGTTGCAGATGAGGAGACACCACTGCAGAGTGTCAGCTGCTGACAACAAAATCCCCATGCCTGCACTGGAATGTCCCATCCTGGACATGCCCAGGTTGGCAGCATCAGGAAAGCCAAAGCACTGGCCAAGGCAGCTGCTTTCCTTGGGTGCCAGCAAAGGGCAGAGGCAATCCCACAGCCCTGGAGGGATTGGGAAGTCTCAGTTTGACATTGTCCTTACCCTCATTCTGCTGAGGCATCCCTGTCAAGGCAACATCCCCCAGCAGCACATGGAGGGCTTGCAGGAGTTTGCATTGGGAGTGACAGGTGGACAGATTTGATACGTCTCCAGTTAACCAAAACTTTTGTCTAACACTGAAACATCTCTGAATAAAAACAACATCAGCACCCTTAGCAAGCCAACCCCACTGAGCTGGCTTGAACTGTCACTGGGCAGATCACTGCCTGTGCCTCTGTAATGAGCAGAGAAGCAGAGTTGAGGTGGCAAAGTTTGGAAGACAGACATGCCTCTTACATAAGCTCAGCTTTAGACAAAATCCAATAACTAATTTCCACCCAGCACACAGAACTCTTTGCAATTCCATCCCACATAAGGTCAATATCACTTTCCATTTAATTTCCTCTATGTCCAGGATGTCCCTCACTTTCTTCAGGCCACAGTTAATTACTGTAATACATTCCCTAGTTCTGCAGCTTTGATTTTTTTTTTTTTTTCCAGCCACAACAAATCACTGCAAGTGCAATGCAAGCAGATCCCTCAGGTCCAGTTCCCAAACACCAGCTTTTAAGATGTGTCAAAACTGTCTGGGAAAGTTTCCAAGCACTGTATTGGGGCATTTACCTGATCTCTACCAAGGAGTTGCAGTTCCTCCATCAACAGTTTTCCCAGAGTCATATATTCCCTGCCAGATAAAGCACGGGCAGCAGGCACAGCTGGGAGCATGGGATGCATGTCTAGCAAGCTAGGTGAGGACCCCACTGATTTCCTACCAGCAGCAGCACAGCCAGATCATGATGAATCTCCCTCCTTTTGGCACCAACATTGACAAGCACTTGAGCACAAAGGGACACGAGAGCTCTGGCTGGGTCCACAGCACCTTTGGCACTCAGCTGCACTGCCCAAGGGCCTGAGTTCCACTGACACTGTCTGCAGCTGTAACCCCCTCGGGGTGGGCACAGAGGCACTGCAGCTTTGCCACTACTACAGCATTTTCCCTCCTCCAGCCCAGCTTAGTGCTGGTTTCCCAAGTCTCCAAGAACTGGCAACTTAGCTCTGTCTGCAGCAGCTCCAGGGAGGATTAACCCTTCCAGCAAGATTGACCCCTGCTGTCCCCTATGGCGCCCTTACACCGCCTCAGCCCTGCAAGAAGTAATGGATCACACTCATCCATTCAGGTGGTTTTTGTAACTACAGATCCAGCTCTGCTCAGCAGATTTGATGCTCTTACAAATGTGAAAAGGAAACTGCCTGCCTAACCTCTTATCTGTAACTCACCCCTCATGTGACACACTAGGGAATGGTGATTTTTGTGGAGGATTTCAGCTCAGCCCTGACCACTTGAGAGTTTCTGCCTGCCTTTTCCCAGGTCTTTGTTCCTCATCTCCACTCCTTGGCTTCCCCTTCTTGGGCCACCTCTCCTTCCTGCACTTGCTCACCTCCACTTCCCCAGGCTGCCTTACTTAGGCCTCCGCAACAGCCTGAACTTGAACAGAAAAAATGGAAAATAAGCCCAGCTGCTCACTGAGAGGATGTTCTCTGCATCCCAGACATGACCACACTGCTTTCCTGGACTGGGGGTGGCAGGGGATCCCCACACTCTGCTCTAGCCCACAGAACACACATCCCAAGTTAGACTTCTTGCCCTGTCATGCTGGATGTGTGTAAGGAAATGCAGAGTTCAGTTCGGTACACACATTAGTTACACAAGAAAACACCCAACCCCATGCTCTTCTCAAACTAAAGCAAACCTGGAGTAACTCTGCCAATGCTAAAAGGCTAAGGTTTTCTGGGGTTTTTCCCCCAGTCTCATATTGACTTGGCATGCACACAATTTCACCAAATTCAGCAGTTACATTAGCACAGAGAAAACCAGAAGGAAAGAGGAGCTAACCTCAAATTTAAACAGGAGAAATACATGAGTATGTGGGTCCAACCTAAAATCTGATCTGAACCACCCACATATCAGCTTCCCAGCCACAGATTTGTGGCACCTTTGGCACTTCTGCACTAAATCAAGGTGAACATCTAGGAGCCAGATGGGAAGAAAAGGGCTCTGCCCAATGGCTCCTGAGCATTTCATCACTTTCTCCATAGTACTTCTAGCTAGCATGTAGTTTTAAATATAATCCATCAACTCTAAGTATCAGATGTCCAGAATTTAATTAAACTCAATACAAAGCAGCAAGGAATAATACCCAGAGAACAAAGAGATAGTATCTGTCTCTTCTGTTATGCTGGCAAAAGGGAAACGCTTTATTATTTTTGTCCCAAAATTCTCCCAAAGACATATATATATATATAAAAATATGAAAATAACTGACACCTCTGCAGGAATGTAGTACTTATTCTGTAGTTGAGATGATATTCATTAAGCAATTATTTTGTGGTTCTTTGATGGCATTGGCAAAGGAAATTTTTCTGTATTTTTGTGTCAAAGCAGCACAGATGGGCCAGTGTATAAAAATCCCTTATGGATGGGGAAATGAGCAGTTGTCAAAAAAAGCCGAAATGTTTCCCCATGGCCAAGTGGAGCAGGGAGCTAGGAGGTAGAGGTGTCTGCTTGAGCAGAGAGCAGCAATACCCACAAAGGCAGGTGATGCTCCCACACAGGACACAGCTGCAACCCAGCAGCGCAGTGACCAAAATTCCGAGCCACCTTTGACTCTTCCAGGTGAGCTATTTCTGCCCAGCACAGCTGCCAGTCTCAGATTCAGCAGGGCATTAATAACTGCTAACTGTGTCAGGGAACTCCTGGGACTCTCCATGGCACAGTGCTCCCGTTGTACCTGGGATTTCCTTTCACAGTGGTGCTGTGGAGGAGGGAACATCACACTCCCAGGCACGGCCTCAGACAGTGTGTCTGGCCACAGATCTATCAGCTGCAGCCCAGCAGTGCAGCACAGACTCAAACCCTTCTGATGGGGATTTGAATTGCTACAGACTCACTCGGTAGATGTGAGTCAGAGGACAAGTGATCAGAGGAATGGGTTTACTCTGTGCAGAGAGAGGCCAACCTGCACAGCAAGAACAGGCAGCAAATACATCACCCCAACAGGATACAAACACCCCACCTTTTCCATCCAAGGCAGTCTCCAATACATAATCCTGCTACATCTAGATGTAAAATCAGTCAAAGCAGATGGTTAAATTGTCAAATTAACCAGCAGAGGGAGTTATGGCAATACAACAAAACAACACTTAATTGATAATGCAAAAATAAAATTAAGTGCTGTAGGTATCAAGATATGAATTCAAGCAAAGCATCTTCCTTTTCCCTCTGCACCAATCCTTCCAAACATATAGATAACAGCAGGACAGCCATCCTGCTGCAGTTCAGGTGCACGGAGATAAGGCACACACATAGCCACAGAGGTTTTGCACACTGCCATGAACACACTTGTCTGCAAATAAAGCCCTTGGAGTGCAAGTCTAGGTAATTGGAATGCAGCATCAGATTAAACTCTGTGACTCTCTCTTCGGTGATCCATTTAACAAAAGATCTTTATCACAAACATGACAGAGAGGGAGCTGATGCCACCAGAAACATGCTGTCTTTAGCAGCTCCTTACTCTGGCATCATGTACTTCATCTTTCTGACCCTTCAGCCACAGCCACCCTCTTCATCCTCATACTCCTGATTTATCATCCCAAAGGAATTCTCTGAGCCATGCTTAGCACAGTGGAAACCTGATCAGAGGTCTCCAGACACTGCTGTGATAGTGCTGATAAATAATTAGTGAAGGGGATAAAGGACAAGAAAGGAAATATGAGTTTCCCACCATTCTATCCATGAAACAACACTCAATAGTCCATATACAGTGCTGGTCTATAATATCTGTCCCCATAATCTACCCCAAATAGCTGCTGGTTTGGAGTATAAAGTAGCCACAGCCCTCAGGAAGGAAAAGGGGGCAGAAATCCCAATACATGCAATTGGGTAAAGTTGGACTGAGCTTGAAAGACTGCAGGACTTCTAGGTCTCATAGTGAAAAGCATGGAAAAAACTATAGACGACATTTTTGGTTGCTTGTTTCTGTTCCTAAGGGGAAAACAAATGTATTCTGGTAGCAATTAAAGTAACACATTTTCATGTATTTATTTATTTCGGTTTGAATAATAAAAAGGACACAGATACCAGACTGGAAGCAAGCCATTGGGAACTCTTCTGAGGAAACACCAGCTCTGCTGAGTAACTAAACCCAAAGCAATCCTGCTTGAGGCAGGGGGTCAGGGGACAAACACAGACACCCCATGAAAGGTGTAATCAGCATGAAAATGAGGGGGAAAGATAGACAAGTGGCTCCTCAGAGGATATGGGCAGCCTCAGGGAAATCTTGCCCCTCCAAGGATGGTGAGGGACAAGCTAAGCCAGGGTTTGAGGCTGGCTGGCTAAGTGAGCTCAACCCTGGGGGCCCCTGTCAACTGCAAGAAATGCTCCTCTCATTCAGGGCTACACATTAAAATCACCATCCACGACCTCGCACGGCTGCAAAATACCACCCAGCAATCTCTGCCAGAGCTCTGATTCACATCACCATGATGGGGTTTGATACGTTTGCAAAACGCTTTCCCAGGTCAACAGGCAATTGCTCATCAAAATAATTGAGCACCTCTACCACTCAAGGGGTCGGGGATGCTTGCTGGAGATGGGGCATGAGCAGAGTCAGGTCGTCTCTGTGCCTGGCTTGGAGCTGGCAGGAGAGAACCACAAGGGACACTCCGACCCAGCTCTGTGCCCCCCACAAGTGCTCTCTTCCCAGAGGGGACTGCATCTCCTGCCTTGGCACTTCAAGTCCTAAGATCCTGTGAAGGCTCCTTGCTTCAGTTTGCACTGGAATAAACAGTCCTAAACCTATTCCTCCCACCAATGAAAATTCTGTTTTCAAGACAGAGGGAGGGGGAAAAAATAATTCCAGCATTCCTGATATAAAATATCAGTATAAGGATTTAAACCACAAAGATTATATATAGCCACAGCTATAGTAACTGTATCTTCCAATCTTCTTTTTCCAGCTAAAATTCTGGGACAAAAAAAGCCCCAAGTGTTTCTTTCAGGTCTTTCCCTGGAAGATCATTATTTGGAGCCTCCCGGGTTTAGCAGCTGCCCACTCAACTGTTTGAATTCACTGTGCATGTACAATATTGAGAAGAGAAGAAGGGTGATGTAGAATGGCAAGA
Organism: Parus major; assembly: GCF_001522545.3. Classification (NCBI taxonomy): domain Eukaryota; kingdom Metazoa; phylum Chordata; class Aves; order Passeriformes; family Paridae; genus Parus; species Parus major. The sequence continues at coordinate 11,088,723 of NC_031781.1, forward strand.
AGAGAAGAAGGAAGAAATGTAATCATGTGTTGTGGCACCACAACAAACCTGGCAAGATATTTTGCAATTACTTAACATAACAAATCAAAACACACAACAGCATACCCTCCAGGTGAAATTAGAAAAAACACATTCATCTCCAGGTATCATCAGATGAAAGAGTATTTGCATCTTTATCTGCAAAAGGGCTTTAAAACAAATTTAAAATACCTTTTACCCTACACTATAGCAATGCAGGGTTTAAAAATGCTGTGCTGCTTTCATGTGCCCCCGACATTCTTTGATGCACTCATTAGTGACTGGGCATTCTCATTCCAGAAGAGGCTTTGTCAGGAATAAAATTTCTCCCATGTGGGATTGTGCTCCTGGAAAAGCCTAAGTGTTCCCTCCATTGTGAAGAAAGCAGCAGGATTCAGTGTTTCTCACTGACAGGAGACTGTTTCCATAGACTTTGCCCCCAAAGCCTAGAGGGAGGCCCCTTTACCCTTTCCTTTCATTCCTATCTCAGGGCAAGGAGGCCAGAGCTCTACAGCTGCTTGTCCCCACAGTGACAGTAGAAAGACCCCTGCTCTTTGCTGTCAGTGCAGACACACAAATTTGGACAAGACAGACTCCAGTCAGTGTCAAAAAAAGCTGATGCCTTGCACTGGAGTGTCTCCATGGTCCAGCAGCATCTCCCAGAGCAGCACATCTCAGAGGCAAGGAGGCTGCCTGTCCTGACTGCAGCCCTGGCAGCTGATTAGCCCTGGCTATGCTGCCTGTCCCTCAATACCCATTCCCCCTCCACTGTCCTCCTACCACACTACCCCAGCCTGTTTTGCACCAGTCCCATACATCTGACAGAACTTCCCTTGCAATTCTCACCCCTCCTCCAAAGAGACAATGCAAAGATGTTAAATCATCCTCAAATCCCTGTGGCAGGGGAGCAATGCCATATTAATGAGGCAGCACCGACAGCAATGAGTACACTTCTATCCAGCAGTGCCATCAAAAGCAGCATGAGGCTTTTACTGAATCCTGAAAGCAATCCATTTACTTGAAGGACCCAACCTGCCTCTGTGGATTTGTGCAGAAGATTCTTCATACCTTGTGATTCCAAAGTCTGGCACAGAGATGGGGCTGTTCATTGCTAAGTCCCTGGGGACACATCAAACTCTTGACACCACAGGATTGCAACACATTTAAAGCAATCTGGTATCTTACACTCTGCCATCTGAATTACAACACTGCCTTCCAGGCTGAGACACAGAAAATACCTCTTCCACACCTTCTGCTGTATCTCCTCTACTCCTCTTGCTAACCAATATGATTTACCAGTAGTTTGGGACCTACCTTACTGCCTTGCAATAAGAAAATAACCTCTTACTTGCAATCAACTACTAACCTTCAAAATCCCTTGACATAAACCACAGAGATGTCTGATAGCAGTAACTGTTTTTAGTAAATCAAGTGGGCACAAGACTTTTCCGGGCAACATCATTTTTAGCAGCCACCTGTGTTTTGGATTTTTTGGAAGGCTGGAGTTGTTTCACATGACTACTCAACCGGGCCATCTTTAAGCCATTTGTAGATATTTGTGTTCAAAGCAGCAAAGTACAAAATAAGCTCTGATTAACACAGTGATTGTTGGATGTGAGGCGCAGGGAGTTGGACTTGATGATCCTTATGGGTCCCTTCCAATTTGAGATATTCTATGATCCTGGTGCCTTGAGTACTCCAGCTGCAAAGCAACAGAGAGAAATAGGAATGTATTTCCATCTGTGGGTGAGGAAGCGCTTCAGAGTGAGGAACCCATGCATTTACAAAACTGTCCATAGAGGAATTCAGTTCAGAGATGAAGGATAGCCCAAAAGTCAGAGAATTTGGGTTTCAATCTCTTCCCAACACTTAGCATGACTGGAAGTAAGGCACCACCAACTTTATCTGCAACAGAGAAACTTTTTCTCTCCATGAACGGTGAACGTGACTGGACACTGCACCATTTTAAAGGCCAGATTAAAAGGCCATCAGGTAGGTGGACAGGCAGACCAAGATCTTCATTGCCCTGAGGGAAAAGGAGCAGGCACCACCTTCACCCATAACACTGGCTTTGCCAAAATGAACACCTGGATGCATTACATCACCTAAATGGCACACCAGAGACAGAGCACATGTGCATGGCAAACCTTAAGTACCTTTCCAGTAAAATTCCGTTTGCAAAATCTATCTTGGAGAGGATGGCAGCTTCACCTGAAAACTTTCCACAAGTGCTGGCTTGGTTGTTCCTTAGGTTTAGCTGTAATAGCTGTAACCAGATTTTCATTGTGTTTTCATTTCTTTCCTAAAACTCTTCTTGCAGACAAACAGCACAAGTATGTGCACCCGAGAAAAATGTTGAAGAGTCCACAACACTTCTGTTTTAAGTTTAATCCCCACAAGCATCCACACCCCAAATCTGAACTGACCACAGCACAGGAAAAAACTGAATACTATGTCACCCATGCCACCATTCACAGTTTGGATCTGCAGACTAAAGAAGCCACAGAGAAAAGAAGACTGTAATTAACTAATGGGATTAATTCTGAGACAGTGCATTCTGCTTAGCAGAAATAAGCAGAGGGGAACAACCAAGGGATTACTGGCTAAAAGCTAGCAAAGCCCATTTGCAACAGACAATTCCACCCATCAAAGGCACATATAAATCAATGAACTGTTGATCCATCGCCTCAGTTTTCCTGATTATTTCTTACAATGCTTCAAAGCGCCTTCGGAACTAGAACTCCCACTCTGAGTTCCCCAGAGATCATCTGCTGTTCAAAGCAATCACATCCACAGAGGACTTGGAGTTTGCCTGCTTTGTTTTTAATGATGTACATCACTGTTTAGATAAATTATAAACCAGTTTCACCATTATCAATCATAACAGTGACTTATTCAGTCCAGCAAAGAAACATCAGGCTCTTTTGTTTGGTTTTGCTACACTTGAAGGAAAAAGCCACTGAAGTGTTCTCAAGAAGCACTTGACAAAGAGAGAGATAAATTAAACTGTAAATAGAAATGGAAATGCGAAGGCAGAGTCATCAGTCACTGCAGCTTGTACAGAAGTTTATCAGTCAGTCCCAAGTTGGGAGAAGCCAGCAAATGAATTTGGCAGCATTTTCAGCCAATGGCAAAGGCATCGAGCAAAATCGCAGGGGAACAGGGCACCTCATAAGCCATCTCACTCTTTCCTGTCACCAGAGCACTTCTGCAGGAAATATTTTGAAATTAAAAAGAGAATACATACACAAGAAGGAGAAACCAAACCAGCAAAAAAAGTAGACATCCCAACTTGAATTGCAGTACCCAAGGCTTCCAGATTAACTGGTTGCCACTTATTGCCATGCCCTTCTAGAAAGGTAGGGGAGATTATTTGGTTCCTCAACTCAAATCCTGCCTGTGAGATTGAGGCCCCTGTGTACACCAGTGCCTCACTCACTGCCACAACAGGACTGGAATTATTTCAAGAGAGTAATAAAAACTCCATTCTTTGCTGCCAGCTGGACAACCAGCATCTCAGACCACCACAGGTCTTTCATGCTGCCTTGACATTCACCCTCTGTGGGACTCAAACTTTATCAAACCATCATGCAGAGGTCAAGCCCACAGACCTTTACCAGTAACATGCAAAATACATCTGCTGCCCATCTATTACTCACATCAGTTCAGCAAGTGATGGCTCTGTATCCCACTTTGCCCAGGCCATGCCATCAATCCCTGATCGCTCAGGGTCTGTCTGCATGACTCAAGCACCAGCATTATACTCACACACAACCTGACACACACGACTTTGCCTTCCTCTGCAGAAGCACAAGCACTTCCCTAAAACTTTCCCTGAACTCTGTATTTCTGGGAGCTTCAATTATACCTAGCAACCCTCTTTAATTCATGTTCTGAAGCTAAACCCAGCACCACTCCCTGCAACTCACCAGCTGCCAAACCCCCCTCCAGCACCAGCTGCATGTGGAAGCCCCTGCAGAGCAGCTTTTGCACCCATCCTGCATTTTATAGAAGGTGCCAAGTATTTGGGAATAGCTAACTATGAATCATATTATTTTTATTATAACATTACAAAGCTTGAAAGACTTTGTCTTATCACTCTGTCACATCCCTGATCTACAGAACCAGGTTGGTTTCTAAGCATGAACCAAGACCTGAGCTCGTTCCTAAGATTTATTGAATGTTCCCTGGAAGGCCAAAGAACTGGTAACCATGAGGTGCAGTACAGGGCAAAAATAAAGAGAGGAGAAGCCATGAAATACAGCCCCCTGGAGCTCAATTACTTCTGACTCATACTCTCAAATGAGTTCTTTGCCTCCATAAATCAGAGGGAACAGAAACAGTCGCACTGCTGAGAGAGGATAATTATTCTTGTACTGTGTGAGGGGAAAACACACATGCTAATAGTGCCAGCTCATGAGTCTGTGCTGCTGTCAATAGGGAGGAAAACATGCTTTTAAACACAGAGGGGCCCACTTACAGCCTGTGTGACAGTGCAGTACCATCCACAAGCTCTGAGCTCAAGAGAGCCATGGTAGCCCCTCCAGTCTGCAATCCAAGAGCCCCAGGGTGACACAGAGCATGGGGACCTCCACAAGAGCAATTGGCTCAAAACTCATTTACATTCATCAGGGTTCATCCTGCTCACTTTCACCTGCCTGCACCGGGGGGAGTTCACTTCGGCTGTTCATTAGGGAATTAGTGGAGCAGACTGAAAAAAGGGCACAATTTCAGGTGTCATGCATTTTTCCAGGGCTTTTCTTTCAAAGCAGAGAACTTGGCAAAATCCAGGACATTTATGACCTTTTCTAACATATGTAGGTTTTCCTTTAGGAAACACTGCTGGTCCACAAGCAGCAGCACACAAGAGAGAACGTGACTTTGCTGGTGCAAATGCCCAATCAAGCATGTAAGAGCACATTGTTAAATATCTTCCTTTGCAGTATCCCATGCACATTACCAGGCCAGTAGGTTATTATAAGATATTGCAAATCTTATTTGCCTCAACTCTTTTGTCCTGGATTTATTAATTTGCAGATTTAGAGAGAATTTGTTCAGCCTATAATTATCAGCTTATTTTCCCCATCACATCTTTTCATTACAACAATTCAGAAAAAGCCAATAGCAGACAAACCTTTGACCAATTTAAAAAAAATTGTTCTAGTTTACAAATTTGGCCTGACAAAGAAAGTTATATTGTGTTTTTTCTCAGACAGCAGAAGCCAACTTACTTTGGGAGTATTGTGACTACCAGGTCCCCCACCAGCTACCCCAGCCACTCCTTTTTGCCTGACCAAGGCTTAATTTTCTAGCTTGCAGTTAACAGCAGGACCTCATGGGAACTAATAAATAAGAAAGAGTAGAGAGTAACATGTGCATTTCTAACAGACATTAGTACTTAATTAGTACTTATTCAAAATTTCAAGGCTAGAAAAACAGAGGCAAACCATCAACAAAAAGTGGCAGATTCAAGTCTGAATAAAGGTTGTGCATTGAAAAGCAATCTGGGATCTAAAAAAGGGCTGATGTTCTGAAAAAGAGTATCACAAAAGCATAGGGCAAGTCCTCTTGCTCACCCCTTCTCACATCACCACAGTAATTCTGGGGGAAAGTTAACAGCAGCCAGGGGTAAATCCAAGGACCTGAAGCCTAATGGAAGAGCAGATGTAGTCTCAGCCTTGTACAAAGCCAGATACACTAAGCATCCATTCAGTCTAACATTTAGGTGAGCAGACAAACTCTGTTCATTAAAACACTCATTTATTCTCAGAGCAGCTATATGTCCTTAGCACATACAAGAATCAATTCAGATGTTTCTACCACGCCCAAACGCTAACAAAACACCAGGTAGGATCTTCTAAATAAGACCTGGCATCTACCTGGTGAGTTTTGACCCAACTCAACTCTACGGGACCTTCACTGTCAAGAAATCACTCCATGGTAGAGAGAGCAGACCTGTACTGTGGCGAGCAGCAGCCAAAATAGCGTGCACAGGGTGTAGCCCAGTAACGCAAAACTACAGCAGCAACCTCAGAGATAATTTGTGAAATGCAGACAATTACATTAGAACTAAAAGAGACTTAAAAAAAAAACCCTGACATTGTCCACAGCCCTATTACTGGCAGGCATTCAGATCTCAGAAACATTTCATTCTGACAAGGTAACACTTGCCCTGAGCAAGGAGAAAGATCTCAGCTTGATGCAACAACCACTGAGATCTTAAAGATATCTGTCCAGATTGAAAATGAAATTAATTTGAAGGTTATTCCCCCTTCCAGAGCTTCCTTTCAAATTTTTTCTTTTTATTAACAGAGATAAAACCAAGGTACCATGCTTGGAAGTGTATCTCATCTGCTTTGCTTCTTCGGTATAGGTATGCCATGGCATAGGCAGTGACAAGACACAAAGCCAGTGAAGTTCCCTGCCTGCCAGCCTCACTCTGAACAGATTTCAATGAGGCTGATGTAGCTAATTATCTCCCACAACATGTTGGATCTGCAAGACACCCAGGTCTCCCAGGGAATGCTTCTCCCATGACCTCTGAGCTCCATTGGGCTGAAGTTGCAGTCTCAAACCAAGCCAAAGGAATGGCACATGTTGCCAAATGGCACCGGTGCCTTGATGGCCAGACAGCCACGGGCTGAACAGCAGCACTGCAATTTCAGTACACACCAGCCAGGGAAGAGCATCAATCACCATCCTACCATGGTACACAAAAATCAATTTGTCTCCAGTGATGCACTCATCATTTTCTGTCCCAGGATGCCTTTCTGCCAATCCACCACTCAATTAACCTTTCATTAAAGGCTTCCTAGACATTTACGAAAAGGCCACAGCACCCATGATTAGAACTTTATTTCACTCTGTACTCTGCTACAACTGCACTCCCCCACCTTGCAAGCAAAACTTGCAACCTTGCCCTTCACCTGACAGAGATGGACCACCAGAAATCACTCCCTATTTACCTTCACCATCTCTGATGGCTTTTACAGACTTCTGCTGTATTTCACCTTAGCCATTCTCTTTCATAGTCTAAGGAACCCTGGTTTCCTTGAAAATTCCTGGTAGAAAAACAACCCAATACTTCTGATTTAACCCTGCTCTGAGCCTCTTTCCAGTTCTCTTGGTTTGTTCCAGAGCCAGGAGACAAAGAGCAGGAGGCAGTGCAAGCATGAGCTTACACAGCTGCAGCATGTTTTCTTCCTACTGCCTTTACTAATAACTTCTGATGTTCAATTTGGTTTTGATCAGTGCTGAGCAGTGAGCCAAAACTACCACTGAGCTCTACATTATAATCCAGAACCTCAAGCCCACAGAGCCTGTTGGCATCTCACAGCTCATTGCCTTATAAACATGGAGAATTACTTTTATGAGCATCACTCCACATATTCCTATCTTGCAATTCATCTGTCATTTTGGCATCCCATCATTCCGTTTCAGAATATCCTTCTGCACACCTCTGCACTTTGCCTGTCTTTTCCATCCCAAATATTTTGTTGTGATGCCAAAATTTATTTCTTTTCTTTTTTGCTCCTTTTTCAAGTCTCTGGTTCAGATTTGAAAGATACAAAGTCTCAGTGTGAGACCTTGCAGTATTCTGCTGGTCTCTCCACCAGGAAAATGTATTATTTACTTATACTGTCTGTTCATCTTCTTTTAACCAACTATTCTTCTAAACTCTCTCCCTCCCTCTTTTCCACTGCTGCTTCATTTCCTTAAACATCTTCTGGGAGGAACTTTGATTAATGTCTTTGAAAAATCCAAGCAGGCTTTACCAACAGAGCACTCTGCTCCACATGCTTGTTAACTCCTTCAAAGCAGCATTTTGCCCTCTCCTTCTCCATGTGTGTTTGCAGCTGTTATCACTTGAAAGCAAATACTGAGTTTCATGGGACACTATTGAAGGCAAAGCTTATCTAGCTTCAGGTGTTTTAAAAATTCATGCAAAAGGAAAAATTATGTCCTAAGTGTCTCTTTTGTCATCTCACAGACACCTCCTGGACTCATTTGCTTTTTATGCAAGGCCAAAAAAACCTTAGCCCAAACGTAACTACCAATACTAATGCAAACCTTTTATCTTGAGTCTCTTTCCTTCACTGTCTCAGACAGTACAGAGTGGCCTCAATCCAGGTTTAATAAAGGCTTATGAATGTCGAAAATATTTGTTTGAGCACTGACCCCTGAAACAAATCCAATACATCCAGTTGCTGATACAGACAGCATTTCAGCTCCTAAATGCACAGATCCCTTTCTGTAGAGACCTCCCATTCCTCACTGAGCTTTTCAAACCCCTTTTTCACCCTTCTCTTCACAAAGCTGTAATTGCTTCGCATTTGCAGGGTAGGGTTTTCCAAGTATCCCGGGCAGGAACTAAATGCCACCATTTACAGTGATTTAAGTATGTCTTTTCCATGAAGCCCACTGGAAATCCCACACTTCATGCTAATATTCTTCTTCAGCACAGCCAGTAAAAGTCCTGCTTTGAGGCACCTCCAGCAAGTTGATCTTGATGGGCAAAATAAATGCATCAAGCCAATACCACTCTCACTATTCATCACTAAAGACTCTATGCCTTCCTGTCTGGGTACTGAAGTTTTGACTCCACAACATTCTGTGTTTCTCAGTTTTGCCAGTTCCACCTTCATACAAGACCCTTCAGGCTCAGTTTTGGAGATAGACTGCCAGTTCTGCAAATGTCCCAGGCTGAGCCCCAGCATTCTGTAGGACAAAGCACTTCGGGATTATTCCTGTGCCATCAGAGAGCACACATCACAACAAACTATAGAAAAAAAAGGAGCACAACAGTGAGGCTGGAGAGAGAAGGTGATGTAGGTGAGGAGCAAGGAAATCTCAAGAAGAATCTAGTGCTGATAGAACAGCTCCAAGAGAGAGTCCAGCAGGGAGAGGAAGAAAACCACCAGAACTTTACCATGCCTAAGGGGGCTGTGGTGGCTCACCAGGGTGGCCACAGAGTGAACTGATGTTTCTGTTGCTCCTACAGAAAGGATCATGAATACCACAATGGGACAAATAGATGGGGAAAGGTCCTTGAAGCTCTGTGCATGTCCCAAATCCCACCTTAAATGCAAATCATTTGAACAAATTTATTTTAACCTGAGAAAACATCTGTTGATACAAAATGCTGGCCATTTAATTTCTTTTTGTTTTCCCTTACAGTTATTTTACAGTCAAACCCTTCTGTAGAAATTGCTATTTTTCACTAGAGTCACATAAACACATGAACCCAGAGCTCTATTCCAGAACCATTTGCAAGAAAACGTTTTACTATGGGATACACAGTAGGGACAAAATCTTTTCAGAAATGTTTACAGTGCGGGGCAGGAACCTTTTTGTTAGAAATACATCTGAAGCTGACAAAATAGAAACCTGCTTCTATAGCACACAGAACAGCTGGGAGCAAAAGTTGTCAAATCTGGGAGCTGGTGTCAAATCTGGGAGCACAGCAGCAATCTACACAATGACTTTTCACACACATTCTCCAACAAGCTGACAGGAGGATCAGGGCTCAAGGATCCAGGGTTCAGAGTTAAACATAGGTTATGTAGTATCACCCTTTATTGCCTTCCTCGGGAAAGATAATGCAGAGGAGGAAACAAGGTTCAGTATTTACATATTTCTTTAGTAAACTTCTATCTTTGACAGTTTCACACTTCGTATGCTGCCACACCTGCAGGATTAATTACAGTGCTTCTCCTTGCTTCTCTCCTACTTTTTTAAGCTAATTGAATAAACCCTAAAAGCAAGCATAAAATCTGCAATTTTAGCAAAGTTGTCCTAAATGTGCCCTTTGGACTTTGCTCCCACTGAAGTGTTATGATAATTTGCACGTTCACATGTCCATGTTCAGCCCACAACTGCACATTGTCTTCTGTGCCAGATGCTTCACAACCACCACCAGCAGAACCACGAGCGTGGCAGAAAACTCCAAGGAGAGCAAAACCTCTGTGTGTGTGTGTCAACCAGAGCTCAAAATTTCACCCTCAAACAATTAGAAAAGAGAAGAAAAGCATCTCATCACAGACTATCATCTGAGTAAATTTCTTCTGATGTATGACCTTTAGCACTTCATACACCCCTCCCCTTCTATTTTTAATACCATCATTTTCAGAAAGCTGATGCATTTCACATGCTTTCATCAACCATAAAAAAAAAATTAAAAAATAAAAGGTAGCTCAATGTTGATATTTGATATTGTTATTTAGCCATAATGTCAACTTTACTAACTTTACAATTTGTCAGAAATGATCAGACATGGGGATCTTTCTACATGAGGAAGAAAATATCATGATTTAAAGAGTCTTCAAGAATATACAAGTACATGGAGCTCTCAGACTGAGAGGAGAGGGCCTTTACCTTGTACCAGCATCTGCCAAGTATTGGGATCAGGATGGATAAAAGGCATCCAGAGTATGGGAATTAAGTCCCAGATCAGAGCTTTATAGACCTCACTATACAGCTTTGGAAACCAATGTTTCATCTTGAAGAAGTTCAAAAAGCCCACTAGCTCTGCATCAAGGGTAAAAGTACACCTAAACTTCCCTCCCCAAAAAGTGACAATTCCAGGTTCTCCCGCAAGAAGTGATTTTTCCTAGGCTCCAAATGTAGTTTACAATCAATGAAGATGATGGCAATTGAAGGAAAGAAGGGCAGCTCATCTCCCAGCCCATGAAATTGCAGACTGCCATCAGATGCTATTTCCTTCAATTCAGAATATTCCCTCCCTTTTTCCCATTTAACAATGGGTCCAGAAAAAGCTAGCGACATCTGTCAAAACCAGATGGCTCACTTGGAGAGTGACTGTGTGTCTGTTTATAGGGAAAGTGGTAGAATCAACAGAGAAGGAGAGGATATTTATGTACGTTGGAAGCTGTTCATCTCTGCAATGACAACTTGAACTTACTCCCAGCTCCACTGCAGGCGGGACCAGAGAGACGTTGCTCCACTGAGGAACTTTATTTGCAATGGGCCACATTTAAGAAAGATATTGTGGTTGTACTGCTCCACCCTGCATTACCAAGGTCTCACAATCCTCTAACCAGGAAATTCCCCTTGGGGAAAGAATATCTAGAGGATTATTCTGTAACTCTCCATGCAGAAGCAGCAAACTACAGGTCCTGGGCCCAGTTGTAAATAAAATGTAATTCTGCCTTTTAAAAGAAAGTGAGGGAGATAAAAAGGAAACATAACTCTATACTGAAAAGAGTAATTTCCAGGGGCTTAAGCTATTGTGCTGCTTGCTTGTGTCTATTTTAGCTGCTGCTTGAGATGCTAACCTCACTACTCCCAGTGAAGCAATGAAAACAACTATTATGCTGGCAATGGGATTTGCAGCTGAGAAGACATGCGTGTTAAGGGAGGAGAGGAGTCCTGCTAGGAATAACTTCTTCCAGTCCCAGCAGCATCCCAGAACCAGCAAAAGTGTATTGTGCTTTGAACTCAGTGCATCAGCCTGGGTGAGTGGGCAGACACTCATAGGGACAATACATCCACCAAGCCACTAACCACACAGAGGACACAGCACAGATGTCACAGCAAGGACAGCCTCTTAAAAGGAAATTGGATTGAGGACACCTGCTTTTGCTCAGAAACCTTCACTTTTACCAGCAGATGCTACCAAATTAATATCACCCAGAGAAGAGCCCTAAGCCTTTAGGAATGTCACTGTATGACCAGAAGTTACTTTTTTTCTAACCAAAACTTGTTCAGTTTGATGGAAACTGGCGAAGAGAATCAAAGGCTTCATGTGATTATGGTAGGACTCTGATCATGACAGTGGGATATAAGCACTGATGTGCTGACTGCAGACACCACACAGTCAGGAAAAGCGGGGATCTGAGTTGAATGCAGCCCCAACAGCTTCTCAAAAGCCCCTGTGCTGTCAGACATTGACACCAAGTATCCACACTCAATGACACTGCAAATTAAGTGAATTTAGCTCTTGCAAACGGTGCCACACTGACAGAGTTCAAGTGAAGCAGCTTCTATAAAGACAGAAATATACAATAAATACTGTTTCTTTCCCTCTCTAACTGCTGTGTACCTCCCTGTCTCTCTGCTGGGAAGAGGATACCAGGACACAAATCATTTCCTAACTAGCACTATTTGCTCTTTAGGTTAAACAGAGAGACAGATTTTGCCACTTTCACAAAGATCCAGTGTCACTCCAGGATTAGCAGCAGCCACACAATACCAGGGACCCTCACTCAGCACAGCCAAGCCCCAGCAGGCACTGGGACCCTGCCATCCCCAGCAAATCCTCCACCAGCACAGGCTGTCACACCAAGCCAGTGATGGACAGGAGACACCTTCCATTGCATCTTGCCTGTTTCCTTGCTGATTACAAAAAGGGGTCACAGCAAAGACACTTCAGCAGCTTTGCTGCGTTCTGCACAACTTTGCAACTCCCCATCAAGTTTTGAAGGCTGCTCTAACTCACTCTGGCACTGTTATTTTTGCTGCCTGTGCTGGGCATTGCTAAGAGACTGTGCAAGACATTGCCTCTATAAAAAAAAAAAAAAAAATTAATATTTCAGAGTATCTTCTCCCCCCTAGTTTGCCAGTGAAACAAGTACTACTGCATTTCCAGAAATTTGTCAACTTTGAAACAAGAGCATCAACCCATCGGAGTTAGCTATCAGGTGCTAAGGAAGGCTGCTCCAGCCTTCCTCTTTCTCAGTATCAGGACAAAGGATTGAGCTGCTAATAGCACAAAACAAACATGTCAAAGTTTGTTGCAGCACAGGCTATTTCTTCTGGCCCCTCTGTTTCTGCACTGAGGTACAGGAGCTGTGCCACAGGAGGTTGTTCTGTACTTCTATCCCAGCTACAGCCACTGAGGGCAGGAGAGATGCACCATAAAAGTCCCTTGGGGCCACCCCACAAACACCAACAAAGAGCACTGCAGAGCCTCCTCTCCCAGCACCAAGTTGCTTCCAGGTCCCCTAGCACATGGCTCCCAAAAGCCAGCAAGCAACCAAGCCCACACAGTTCAGATCCTGAACATTAACTTTTCAGAGGTCCAAAGAGTTCAGGCCTGCAGGGTCAGGTCAAAGAAACATTTATTTTGTAAGTAAACTAAAGAGTCACTGTTCAGAATTACTTTAAACTGAGAAGATGAGAATACCATTAGCTAATCTAATTTAACCTGATCTGTTTGAATTTCATTATATGTGGCTGCACTGGAGACTCGATAATGAGACTCCAGTATATTGGGATCTTGACGGCTTCTAACTCAATCTCCCAACCTGATGCAGACAGCTGTAATCGTGTTAATTAGCTGAAAAACCTGTGATGTACTTCAGCTGAGCTTGGGGTGAAGAGAGGATTAAAATGAAGCCAAATGAATGAGAAAGCACCACCCTACCTGCATACAATTTACAGGATAGGAGTAACACACCCTGTGTGTGCACAGATGTCTTCCCTTCACTCAGATGGGGGAGGGCATTGCATAGGAACAAAGTACCCCTGGCTAAGATCAGTTAATTAGCATGATGAATTAAATCATGAGACTGAAGGTAAAACAGTAATTTTCTTATTTAAATAACCCCCCTACAAAGTCCTGTCAGGCACTGGAAGTTGCACACCAAAGGTATTTTGGAAAACAATCAGATCAATGTTAATTCTAAAATTAGTTTATTTGGGTGTTTCTCGTATAAAGAAACCATTGCTCTCACATTTGGCAGCACTCCCACAGAGATCAAGAGGATGCCAGCTTGAATAAGCAGTGAGACAGCCTGGATGGCAGCTTTTGGTCCTGATCCCTGTGCTCAGGGGAGAAGGGCCCGTGCTGCTCTCCGCTTACACCGCAGGCTCACAAACCAGGCGCGAGCTCTTGATCACAGCACGTGTCATCGTAGATTTTTCTGTCAAAAAGAACCTTTGAACTTCAGCTCCACAAAGGCAGTCTGCTGAATAAGTGAGATCTGTTGCTGTGCCCACAAATGCAGTTTGTATTGGAACAGGGGAAGCACAGGCACACAGAGTATCCAAGATGCCAAATCTCACACCCTGACACCTGAGGAGAGCTGGCTCAGAAGCCACTGTGCATCTGAGCTGCTTCAGGGGATAAGGATGAAGGTCCTCCAGCCAGCAAGACAGAAAACACCAGTGGCAATTAGTAAGACTCTTCTTTGGATTCAACGCTTATGAGTCTCTTGGAGGGGGTTGCCAAGTTTCAGCAGTTTGGAAAGAGGGTGAAATGTTACAAAACTGCCTGGACTCTCCCAAAAGAGAAATTCTAAGGCCAGAGTCAGGCCAATTTCTGGATAAAATATATATTTGCAAGACATCCATAACAACCTCTTCAACTCTCCACACCATGGTTGGCTTCCCAGGTCTCCTGTATCTCCTCAGGGAAGCCCACCAGGACTGCCCAGAGAGCCTCTCCAACCCCACTGAGGCCCAAGGCATTCATTCAGGCCAAGTTTTCTACAGCCCAGTGACACCTGCAGCACAAACAGACATCTCTGAAGGATCCAACCATGCCAGTTAGCTTCTTGGTTAGTCTGCAAAGGCATTACAGAAACTTTAATGACTTGAGACAAAACCAGAGCATTGCAATGGTTTTCCAGCTTAAGGCCTTATACTTCACCTTCACTGCAGCCCCTATAAGCCCCAGAGGAGCCTATTCCTGATGAGCTCATCAGGAAGACACAAAGGTACAAATTACCCCAGCACACTCCTGCATTAGTTAATATTCTCCTTTGGAGCCTGCAGCAGTGGAGATATAGAGCTTTTAATGCAGTGCAGGAGCATCTTTCACTGACAAGGAACAGAATTTAGGCAGGGAGAAATCTTTTAACCTTCTTGCAGCCTCTCCCCTTTCCCACAGCTCTACTGGCACCCAGAGCAACCCGTGGGGCAGAAAGAAAACCTGAGAGTAGCATCTGAAGCCTTTGAGAAATACCATCTCAAACAACATACAAATATTAAATGCACCCAAATGGTGCAGGGAAGATCTTATTTATAGCTGGGGGGAAAAACATAGAATTAATCCTGATGTCTCATGGAACAGTGGGTCCCATTTAAATTCTGAACTGTTTGTGGTTGAACCTACTCAAGGCTTTCCTGCTCTGTGAAAAAAAAAAAGTCATATTGATTTCAGAATTGCTTTAAAATTACAAGTGCTAGCAATAAAATTAACTGCATGAATTTCAAGCATTACATTTTTCTTGCAATTTCAATTATCGATTAAGTACCATGGCTGAAGCATTAAGCCTTGAAATGTTAAGAGTGATTATTACTTTGGTGCTATGGGGGTTAGGGGTCTTTTTTTACTGGTGTTTCCTTGGTTTGTTCATGTTCTTCTAAATTTTTAGAGTACTGCTTATGATGGATACTCTGGGACCTGTAGTTCAAATGTCATCATATTCAATGTCAGCTGAGAGAAATTGTTATCAATTCATGTGAATACAATGAGTTTTGAAAGCAAAGAGTAGATAAAACATCATCTTTTACTGGCCTGGCAGAAATAGCTTTGTAATTAGCAATGGATGGCCTTTCTGCTTTCAGCATCCTTGATCAGCCAGTATTTATGGGAAGAAGCTGCACACCACTCTCTGGGTGTTCCAGCAAAATGAGGTGTTAGGGATTTATTCACAGAGAAGCAAACAGATTTTCCAATCAGCATGCCATGCCAAGTATGTTGCTGGCATAACTCCACTGGATACCCTGGATTTTTTCTAGAGAAAAGTGGCCCTGGATTATTAACCATAAAAAAATGCAGATTGAATATCATCTTTGCCAGCTGCAGAAAACCCAAGTAACTCACAATCTGCACTGGGAGAGTGAGAGCTACAGGAAGGACAACAGACATGTTCCATAGAAAAAATGCAGCCCCTTAGCCTGAGGGCTGATCAGGCTGGGTACAACAATCCCTTTGCAGGGGTGCTGCACTCACCTCCTGACACTGCCATCACCAAAGCCCAGCAGCTTTCAGCTTGGACACCTGCACCTCCCTAACACAGCAGAAACTAATCCCAGATAGGGACCAATCACAGCAATGGTTTATCCACCCTCCTGTTTATCTTTCTGGAGCAGGTTTGGAACTACTTCAGGTGGGAAAGTTGAGATATGGATGTGCTTAACAAGAGGGTGTGTGTATGTGCCTGCCAACACCTATGAGAGAGGATGAGCGCAGGCAGAAAAGGTTTGTGCATTTGTTTATCTGCAGCAAGCTACTGCAAGCTGGAGCCATAAGGATTTCCAGTCTTGCTCCACTGCATGCAAGTCACATAAAGCTCTGCTTGGCAGCTGCCTTCTCTGACAAAGCTGGTCTCTGAAGGTTGGCCTCCAACACTAATTTCCAGTTCTTCCTAAACTAAGCTGATAAGCTGTGCTGAACGTCACTTCTGAAATCACTCAGCAAAATCTCACAGTGGGGCAGACAGTTTCAAAATCATCTCAGTGACTTTGATTTCCCTCTTCCCTTCCCTTGTGCTGTACAGAACATATAATTTCCACAAAAATCAAGAGCCCATTTCCTCACATCCATTCAAGGTATAAGTCTAACAAATGCCAGCTCCATCACTGACTGCAAGAGCTGCCCCACATATGCTCTGCAAGCAATAGAACCCACACAGGTAGAGCTGTATCATATCCCTAAGGGCATACAAGCAGCTATAACCCCAGCATAAGAAACCAGTGCTTTTCCCAAGAGTTTAACAATACCCTTTTTACTTTATGTTTGTATGGTAAGACACCCCAGGTGCACATCAGGGCTCTAACAGGTTTTCATGCATTTTAAAAATACACAAGGAAACTAGAGCAGCTTACAAGAGCATCCCATCTAAAGACAGGATGCTTTTGGACATGAAACCCCCATGGCATGACTCCAGCCAGATAACCCTCACAGCAAGGAGCCAGGGCATTTCACCAGCTAGACCTGAAGTCAGCACACCAGGGTATGGTGCTGCTGCTTACAAGACCAGAAAGCTTAACAACTTCCTCACAGTGATAAGGCGAGATGTGACATCCCAGAAGAAGGCCACATACAGGCAAGGACTTGGCGATAACATCACAGCATGGACAAAAAGCAGAGCCCAGTCTTGGGTTCAGGAGACAACCTGGGCTCACTCCTGGTTTAGGCTTCCCACTTGCTCCAGTGTGGGAGAATGGGTTGTAAGAGAAGACAGAGGTTCTGTGGCCAACCCCGTCCCTAGTGAGTTGCAGCTGTACTAATCACCAAAGAGTGGAAGCCTTACCTTTAATAGGTCACAGCTATGTCTAATAAGGATGTGTGTTATAAAAGAGTGAGCTGGCTGGTTGAAGAAGAGAGCAGGGGTGTCAGTGCTGCTGCCTGGGGGAGCTTACAGAGAAAAGCTACAGAAGTTTACTGTATAGGATAATAAAGGGCTGACACTTGCCACCATCTCCAGCATCAGTCATTTGAGTTCACCATCAATGGGGAAAGGTATGAAGGTTTAGGATAATAAACTGATGGTGTCAGTTTGGGTCCACCATCAGTGGGGGAAATAATTTGAGTCCAGGGACAATTAGTGCCCCATGTGAGGAGCGAACACCAAGCACCAACACTCCAGCAGGGAAGAATTGCAGACCATGCCAGCACCCCCTCCTTCTACACTGTCTCTCAGGGTGGATGATTTGAGTCTAATCCATGAAACCTCGTCTGTTTCTTAGTGATAAATCCAGTTTGGAAAACTAGCACTTTAGAAATTAGCAATGTCAGATCTCGAGGGTAAGCTGTAAATCTCCGAAAGGCAGCAGCACACAGCGCATCCCTGCACAGGCACGTGGCAAGTACGACAAGCAGGAAGCATTCCTTCGAAGGCTGAGTGTTAGATCACGAGTCAGGTCTGAACCCACATTCCCCTCTTGCTTCCTTGAGTTTCATATTTTGCCTACTCCACAACTTGATCACTCATGCCCCACAGTATTTCTCTCTTCCCTAAGCATTTGGCCTTTCAGCTGGAGTCAGGGGTACCGTGGTGATTTAGGGCACACACAAGATAAAACCATTTAAACCAAATGAAGCAGGACTGTTGTTCTTGCACCATTTGCAGCTGCACTGTGGAACTCACAGCTAAAGGATGGAGACAAGGCAAAAATCACAGGTGGGATTCAACAGAACATCACCAACTTGCAGCCAGTTCTCCAGGAGCAGAACACCCAGCCAGGACTATGAGGCAGGAGCAGGGGAAAAACTGCACACAAGGAATGAGCACCCAGTGCACACATCGACACTGTCCCCTTTTCTCTGGCCATCCTTTAGTACTAGCAGGGATCAGATAACTCAGCTAGATGGTCTGACACTCTCATTCTTAGTAGTGAGACCATAATTCAAGTACATTCAAGTTCCCTGAAGACAGCAACTGGCCATTTGAACACAGGTCTGGCTGCTAAATAAGCAACCAACTAGAAAATGAAAAACCAACTGAAATAATCCCAAGGAATATTTAGAACTAATGTGAAAGTCTGCCCTATAGCTAAGCATAGCAGGGGATTTCAATTTGATTTATCTCAGGAACATTAAAGCACCGATTAGCTCTGTTTCTCTGGGGAGAAATCACCTCATCATTTACATACTTTGTTCGTATAGTAGGGAGGGGAAAAATTATGAAAACACATGTGAAATATTTGCATGTGCCCAACTACCAAAGATTTCATAATGAACACATTAGATTAGTGTTTTTTGATGCAAAGAGGATTTTGTTTTAACTAGAAGCGTAACAAGGAATTATAGCAGCTGTGGCTGTCATTATTCTGCTTAGCCTGTTAATGGAATTAGTTTGCTAGAACCAAATTGGTTCAAAAGATTAATTAAAAACAGGTGCTTCTGTGCAGTAAATTCTCCACACCACACTGAGTACTTCCTGTGCCTAAACCACCTCCACTCCTCCTTGTGACCTGCAGAAATTCCCTTTGCTCTTCTCTGGGACCAATTAACAGTAATAAAATTAAATTCAGAGTGCTACCTGTGTGACAGAGCATGTTGCAAGGACCACCTTAAGAGAAAAAGCCATGTCCAATGAACTATAGGGAGGCTGGTTCTCTATGGGGGCCTTCTCCAGAGGATGGTGTTCCTTTGGGAATGTCCTCCATGTCACTGTAGCCCTCAAGAGGTATGCTCTTTGCATAAGACATCTCCAATGGGATTTAGAAATTAACGTGTTAGTCAACAAGGTCTGGAAAAGGCTGAAAAAAAAGAGAGGGTGACTTGAAGAAGCTTTCCAATAGTAAGCAAAGAAGTTTTCTATTTAGAGGGTTTGTCACCATCTCTGCTGGTCACGTGCAGCCCAGAGCCAAGACTCCAGCCTGTGTCAGAGCTATGCTGAAGGCTAAACTTCTGCGGGCAAGGACTTGAAATACTGCTCACACAGCAAAACCCATGTGGCTTTGGTTCCTACAGTGCTCAGTCCTCATTTTATCCAAGGCACCCTGCAGTCTGTTCTATGCAGGAGCAGGACCTTCCCCTAAAGAGACTGCACAAATCTCCCGTGGCTTTTGCTTTAAAACCAGTCTTATGAATCTTGGGAGAATAAAGAGAGGAAATAAATTACTGCCCAAGAATGTCACAGTTGTGCTAGGAATAGATATTTGCTCCTGCTCCACAGGGAATGTAGAGGTCAAGTTAAAAAAAATTAATATTAACAAATATTAGTGAGAGATCAGAGAGATTCTGTGGTCAGGGACAGAGCACTGTAACTAAATACATTTCATAGCCTACCAAGCAGCAAAACACGAGGATGCTTACAGCAGGATCTGTGTGGCTGAGAAAGAGATCCTGAAAAACACTGAAGTTTAATGAAATTAAACTACATTTCAAAACCTATCCAATTCCTCTTGCATGACTACATGGCTCCCTTCCTGCATGGGTATGCTCACTTTGTGCATGTATGTGATTTGTGGTCCATTTCCTGCCCTGTTTGGGAATTCCTGTTGTTTTGTAGATCCCTGAGTAAGATACTTACTTATACTCTACATTACCCTTCCTTCCTGTCATTAGCAATGCATACACATTCATTGGCAGGAAGATGGGTCTCATTGCTCTCAGGATCCCATGCCCAAGCTACCAAGTCCCTCTGTCCTTCCCAAACCAAACAGGTTCATTTGCAACCAAATAAAAAAAAATAAAAAAATTAAATGCATTGTATTAAACATCTGAAAACAATATCTCAAGAGAATTTTTACAAAAAAAGCTCAGGTTCAAGCTGAACATTTGTTCAGCAGCACACACAGCCAGGTCAATGTCAGTGATTTTATTCACTTCTTTCATTTAATCATCTCTTTATGAAGTGCTGAGTTGCTAACTACATTAATGTTGGTATGGAAAGCTCACATCCTATTGCTCTCCTCAAAACCATTGTAGCAGAAAACTCCTGCTGGAAAATACAGTAGGATAAAACAAATTAAATACTGCACCAGCAGTAGTTACTTTATGCCTCATTTTCTCCTTCATTTCTTTTTTTCTATAGTCCAGTCTCTCTATCCTTTTCTCCCCTCCTGCTCCACATCTTCACAGCTAAAATAAGAAATATCCACTGAGTGCACTCCTTAAAATGCAGTTGCTGATTTCCCTGATCTTTTCCTCCACAGGATAGAACTATGTTTTCCAGATAATTAGAGATGCACTTACAGTGACAAGAGGGTGCAGTGAAGACTTTTCAACTTAAAAATAATAAACACAAACTACCTCCTTTTCATGCAAGATGACAGTTTTCAGCTTAAAGTTTCTTTCCCCCCCACCCATTAGAACATCTTGGTCCAACATTCCAAGGAAACTCAGTTGTGGGGTTTTTTGGTGGCAAAATGATGCTTTTGGTTTTCTAGGGGGTTTTGGCTAAACAAAACAGCAACAAAAAATTCAGGGAGTTAAGTCTTCAAAACATGAAAAAAGTTTCAGTTAAGGGAGTTAGGTAACACCCATATGTTTCATACTAACATTCAGCAGGCACTGCACTCATTGTTGGAGGATCTTAATCTCCCTTCCCTCTCTCCCTACCTATTTTTCTCTGGGCTGAACATGCTGGAGGGGGTTTTGTCCCAAGTGCTCAGAATATCTTCCAGCACATCCCCACACCAGAAGCCTCCCTGCTTTTTTCCATATTTATAGCATTCTCATGTTGTTTTCATCATTTAAGTGGAGTTTTGACTTGCATATAGGTGGCTCATACACCTCACACAGGTACATACTGCACGTGGCATAGGCTCCTCTTGTGCCACACCATCTCTGCTCTGCTTCCTTCCTCTGCCTTGATGGCAGTTGGCAACACACTTGAGATCCTGCTGCACAAAAACACTCCCTGGTGCTAGAGGGAGGGCTGAGAACATTATAAATATCCTTTTTTTCTCTCCTTCATTAGCTTCTCTACAAGTACTTCTCTTTCAACAACATCAAAATAATCAAAATCACTTTCCAAATTTTTTCACTCATTAAAAATCTAAATGCATTTTAAGGGTGAGCAGAGCACGCCAAATTGGATTTTTAACAAATGAACAAAATTCAGTGTTTTGAATTCACTCATTCTTTGCTATAGCATTTCCAGAAGCAAAATCTATTTTTAGGGGCAAATTGTTTTATCTGCTCCACCTAACATCCAGATGAACATCTGGGCTGTCCCTTAAGACTTCTTTTTCCCCTCTCAACTTCCACAAATTGAGAAAGACTGTACCATGCAGTGTCTTTCAGGGTATCTTTGCTCCCTCACTCCCAAAGGCTTTCAGTAGCCTCATGTCTGCTGGGTCATTGGCTCAACTCTTCCTTGCTCAGCTTTCCTCAGCTATTCTGCAAGATGTCAGCTTCACTTCAGCCAGTCAGCCTGGCCCGTTTCCAACACCTTCTGGAAATACATCAGCCAAAGGCTGTCCTGTCTCTTCTGACACGCTGCTCTGAGATGTGGAACTTGCCAGTCTTCAGATTTTACAGTCAGCTGGTTTTTTTTCACTTGGTTTCCACCAGTAACTCCATCCTAGAAAAGGTGATTTGGCCATGTCCACCACATCCCTCCACAAATAATCACACAAAGAAGTTTCTGTGGGTTTTTTTTAATGTCATTTCCCTTAATGTCCACAAATCCCCTCCCATTGATGCTCCTGAAGTTCTGCTGGCTCCCACTTCACCACCCAACCTGAGTTCCTATTCCTTAGCCATGGATGCACCTCAGAACTCCCTGCACATGGGTTTCTTTCTCCTTAGGCACTTTAGTACTTTGTTGCCTCTTGGGAGAGTGACTTTGCTCATCTCACTAAGCCCAAGTGCCACTCTCCCACTGCTTTTGCAGGTATGACACAGCTACAAAGAGAAAATAGGGCACAATAAAGACTCAGGGTTGTTCCAGGCTGAAAGAAGAGGTAGATGACAGAGGAAAAAAAGCCTAGAAGCCATTGGCAAGGTGGACCCCATGAAGGTTTGATGCCCCTTGAAAAAATCTCCATCACACATGTATCTGGCACCAGAGGCAGTGTGGGAGCCCAGTCTGGGTCCTCAGGGCTCAAAGGTGATTCCTGAAGTCCCTTAAAGACAAGGATCAGAAGCAGAGATAAACTGTGAGCAACCTCTTTTTAGGGGCTCATGGGATCAGCCTTGAGTACCAGGACATGAACAGCCCCACAAGTCCCTGTGGGCTTCTCTCCCTGTTTGTGGGCTTGTCACCGAGTGGAATGTCTGCACATGGTACCTCAGCTCATTGAGAGAGTGCTCCCATTAGGAAGGATGTAAACAGAGCATGAAACTATCATCAGAGGCGATTAATGTCTTCTTAATATGTGAACTGAGCTAGAAACAGAGCAGGGAAAAAACCCAGAAAATTAAAAGCTTGTGGGGTCAAAAATGGTGCCCTTGCTCACCCTCTGCTACCCAGACTTTTGGGGACATTAGTAGCAGGGGGTGGAAGAAGAGGGGCACTCCTTGCCTTTGCTGCTGTCTCTGCAGTTAGTCCATGTGATGCCAGGAGGGTTGGAGGGAAAAGGATGCTACAGCCTGCTCTGGCTGCTCTCCCATCTGGTCCTCTCTTCTGTCACTCAAAACCACAGAAATTCATGTTAACATAGGATCTTTGCTCCCTTAAATGGCAATACTCCTTGCTGGAGATGAACAAGCAGCCCTTGGGGCATAGGACTGCATGGTTTTGGAAGATTACATCATTACAGACCACTGCCTCCAGTTTGAGGCCTAGAACAAGAAAAAGCAACACATTTCTAGGCAAAAGTCAGTACTCAGAATGACTGAATTCATAATGCCCAACTTCATAATGACCACCTGAGCAGGTCATTATTTTTCTAGGGCAGCAAGCAATCCAGTGCCATTCTCCACTAAGCTGTAGGGACATGGTCACCCAAGGAAAGGATGGCAGCAGTGGGGCTGAGCCGCGAGGCTGAGCCACCAGGGATGGAGTTTACTGTAAACGCAAGGCACAGCCCAACACAAGTTCTGCTCTGGGACAAGGATCAGAGGCAGAGATGGTAAACTGTGAGCAAACTACTTGTAGGGGCTAATGGGAACATGAGATGGGATTTCCTGAACCCCCTCAGGGCTTGTCTTTATATAAAAGCTGCTTGCATTTAATTACAATCAGTTACATTAGCTACATCAGTCGATTTAATTAAATTGCAAGGACACTCATAAGTTGATTTAACTCTGTCTCAAATGGATTTAGCAAAAGTTGGCAAGAAACTAAATCAACATAAACCAAGATTAAATCAACTGAAGAGCATCCACACAGGATTTTGCAGCAATTTAGCAAAAACCGACTTGAAGACCCATTTTAAATGAAGCAGAGTAACTCTGACACAGAGAAAGATGAACTTCTGGGATGAAAGCAAAGTGTCTAGCACTCCAGCAGCCCTGTCTAATAGACTTGAGCTGTGAGGAAAAAAAACCCAAAACCTTCTTTTTCCTCCACCTCCTAGATTTGGTATGTTGTTTTAATCCACATATGATTTACTTAATTCATGATCTTCAGACATGTTTGCCCAACAGAATTCAGCAAGCAGCTGCCATTTCTGGGCCAGGGACACAGGCTGGAGGTCCCAAATCATCCCCTATTCAGCAGAAGGCTGAATGGGGAGAACACTGGTATTTAAGACAATTTAAAAAGGCTGTGAATTTGTGAGCATAAAATCATCTACTTCAAATTAATTCCCAGCTTTGAACACACCATTTGTCCAATTGGTAGCTTTTAGCACTGAAATTTTCAGTACTAACAGGGTCACACAGGGGGCAGATAACAAGACAGTCCTGCTGCAGGCAAGTTGCGCAGTGCTGCTCAGTCCTGCAGCAGTGGCTCCAGGAGATGTGATGAACTCTGCACATATTCAGCATGCACCTGAAACATCTTACTCTGCACCAAGAGCAGAGTGATAGGAAGGTAGAAATGCAGTTTTGTACATGGAGAAATCAAGTGGCCACTGAAGAACACCGCTCCATGCAGGCAGCACCAGGTGAGTTACCCCTTACCTGGTGAGTTACCAGGTGAGAAATCATGCCAGAGACACCCAGAAACAGCAAAGCCCAGCAAAGATTCATCAACACAACCACTTCAATTAAATTGCTTCTTTTCAGCTCCAGGTTTGCTAGGACTGACCCCTGCCAGCCAGTACCAACATCTTGCTTGCACTGCAGTGGGTTATCTTTTTCACAGCTGAATTTAAACTTGTCATCACAAACCAAGAACGTCTTCTGTAGGACCAGAATGGTCCTAACAGCTTTCCCAGCACGCCAGATGATTTATGATCAGCTTAATGATACTTTTTATACCGCTGTAAAACCAGGATTACAGTTCAGTGACTAGTAAGAGTTAAAGTGAAGATGCCACAGTTTCCTTAGTGGTTTGATGGCTATTATAGCAGTCATACTCTCAGAAATGATGAGCCTGCCATAAAGTTTCAAGATCACCTTTTATTTCATTGAGGAGACATTTCCAAGCCAAAGCTCTGTAGTAGGGAAGCAAAAGAAAACTCACAGCCTGAGAACAGTAGTTTAGAAAAGAAGGAGTTTCCACACCACCTCAAAGTACGCCAGCCAAAACCTGCCCCCAGATCATAAAAACAGCAGAACCTCCCTGCACAAAAATCCCAGAAGCTGCAAAGCTTCTGGCTGTAAAGGGGGTCTCATCTGTGCAAGGAAGGCCATATGGTCCAAAAAATCTGGTCCTGTTACAGCTTTGCAATCTGGAAATTTTAAATCTCTCCAGCTCTCCACGTCTAACCTATAAGATGCATCCCACTGCTTTGAAAAATTTGTTGGTAATAGGACACCTCAGAAATACTGGAAAGCAAGCAATGTTAGAAATTAGACTCAGCATGCTGGGGAGAGTCAATTCAGTTTAAACATAATGAATGCCTAAATTCTAGTATTTACACACACATATTTACATCAGAAGTTATACTTCCATATTTACCTTTCTATGAGTTTTTTAATTTCATAATTTACAGTAAAGCTAGTACCTGGAAATCTTTTAATTCACTTACCATGAAAATGTTATTTCTGTCTCTGGCCATGCTATGTAAGATCAGGTGTGCAGAAAGACAGCAGCAATGATGCACTTTTTAGCCACACACATCATGGCTCAGCAGCTGGCTCAGTAATGACAAACCTGCAACTCCTAGGAAGGTACTCCCAATAATGTCTGGTTTGCAGCACACTCCTTACTTACCCTGATGTCTTTTCCTCTCCTAGAAGGAGATTCATTTAACTTCATGAAGAAAAAGTCCTACCTAAATAGGGAAAACAAAGCACAGAAGTTGTTTTCTGCCTGTGGCTGATCTAAGGGATGTATGAGACATGGGCCCAGGTATGGATCAGTTTAATGGATTGAACACTGTGTGAATCTCTCAGCCACAGAGGTTTGACCTGCTGTCCCAGATCTATCACCTGATGCCATTTCACTGATTTTCATGGATGATTTACTAGGCTCTGAAGGACGAAGGCTTCTCATGCTGCTGATGGAAGAAGCTATCCAGGCCTTCTTCCCTATTTGGAGCAAAAAGTTCTATCCTTCCTTCCTCATTACAGATATCATTAAAAGGGGAAAGACAAAGATGATGCTGCACACAGAAATGCTCTGTTGCCATATATAGCAATGTCATTTCTTAGCATCTCTGCTACTGCAAACAGCTCCCCAAATAGCAGGGGATGATGCACTGCACTCAACAGGCTGGTGGCAGCTCTGTGTAGTGTCACATCTCAGCTCAAGGACATCAAGAACTGAAACAAGGGACCAAAACTAGAATAACTGAACACTCCAATTTGTTCTTCCCCAGACTGGCCATTGTGGTACACATTTGCTGATATCTTTTCTTATTTATCTCCTTTTTGGGGTAGGTTCCCTGTCTTTTCTTTCTTTCACATCAGAAAAGGTTCATCATGTCATTAATTCTTCTTCCATCCTCTGAATACTCACTAATTCTGAAATATGTTTTCTGGTATGAAGTGACCATCACCCACTGGTCCAAAGGTTCAACAGATGAACACAATATGTATCTTGACATAACTGGATTAGCTATTTCAGATACCACCTACCATGGGTTACTGTGTTTAACACCCCAGAAGCCTGATCTGGTAAAACAAATGTCTCAGGAAATCCTGGTAAGCCACAACCAGAGGACCAGACTGCTGCAATTCACAGCAATTTCATTCCCACAGCATCACCCAGGGTTCATCTCACAGTCACTGCAAAGGAATCCAGCAATGAGATGGGGGCAGCCAGCACATGACCCAGGCTGTCATGTGCATCCTTTTCTGCATGTGCCTCATGCCCAGCACCTTCCCAAGGGGCTTGATTTTTTCATGCCCTCCTTGTGCAATCAAGCCTTAAATATCAAACAGCAGCCTTCCTACTTCTTTCCCCAGGGGCTTATTTCATTGTTTAAGTGATCCCCCATTACAAAATGCAAGGAGCTGTCAGCAGCACAGCTAATACAGTCATCACCCAAAAGCCAGAAGCCCTGTTCTGTGCAGATATTTGTATGTTATTAAATAATCTTTGACAGGATGTTAAGGTGGCAAGGGACTGAGATTTGCTAAAAAAAACTCCACCATACACCCAAAAAACCTGAAAAGAGGGAAATTAATTATTAACAGTCATGAAACCCCCAAGAGAATAGCAACAAATAGTTTGCTGCAGTCTTCTGCAGGAGGTACCAAACAGCAATGAAAAACTGCTTCCATGCCACACTAAGGATGGGAAGCACCAGCACTGTTCCTTCAAGGCTGCTGCCCCTTCAGCAAGGTCCATTACTGGGTCATTTATCCTGGGACATTTGGCTTGCACTTTCCTCAACAGCTGATCTTGTCTGCAAAGTGAATGCTCTGCTAGCAAATTCTATTCCAGTCTTGTTTCCTCCAGTTACAATGAGGTTTTTCTGCTGTTGGCTCAGAGCAACAAATCTCAGTCACAAGCCTAGAGGCATCCCTTCCTCCCACATTAATCCCTTCAGAAGGGATTCAGTGGCACAGGACTGGAGCCCTTAATAAATACCAAGCATCAACACATGCACCCAGCAGGGCAAGCCAACCCAGGGCTGGGTGCAGGCACTGGGAAACACATGCCAAAACCCTGGGCACTGTCCCCCAGTCATACAGAGCTGGGCACCTCCATCAGTGAGCTCAGAAACACTATAGCCCAGCCTACCTGTAACCACACTTCCTAGGATTTGGGAGGAATACTTACCAGGAAACATGTCCAGCACCACAGCATCCTGGCCACTGATGGGGCATCCATGAGGAAAGGCTCCATGTTAGAGCCAGCACAGCAGCAAAAATTGTGGTCTTTCTACTATTGACCATGCAGGAGCAGCCAGGTACATGACAGAGCTTGTTTCTCCTCATGGATGGGTCCACTTTCAGATGTATTTCCCTGGGGAGTTAACTCATACTGGAATGAGTTAAAGAAAAGCTTCTTGGTGCATCCTGCCTGCATCCACTGCAGTGGGGATTATGACTGGGAGATGCACTGTATGCTCCCCCTAAGCAAATACAGGACATTGACATGTGCTAGATCTGTTCAGCCACAGAGCCATTTACAGCTTCCACCAGGTGCTAAACACTGGGGACTCCCATAACCCAAACCCATAAGCATGACTGTAGTTTAAACAGTTGCTAGAGAAAAAGGGTTAAAATACAAGGTGGGACCAAGAATAAACTTTTTTGTCCCAGATAGTGAGGTGTTTCCCCAGCCTCCTTGAGAAGCGCCATCCATGTGCCCTTGGGCAGGTTTGGCTCCTCTTCTGTCCAGGAAGCTCAGATCAATATCCAGGAATAGCACTGACCAGCTTTTAAGAGGAATAACAGCCACCCCACCCCTTCACTAAACAGCTGCACACACATTATTTGCAGTTGCTGCCAAATCCCTGAAAGATTCACTAGGGACCACACTAATCAATTTTTATTTCTATTAAACTGATGCCTGAAGCATGCTGGAGGGAGCATGGGCAGAAGGGACTGCCCTAAATGAAGATCTGTAAGAGCCAGCACAGCAGGGACTTACACCAACTAGCTGGTCTTTTGGGTACGCCAACAAAGATGAAAGAGGCAATCTACCAAGACACTGTTCCAACCTGGGACACCACATGTTTCCATCTTTCCTTTCTCTCTGCCCTTAGCCACCATCACAGACCTTCTGCTTTGAAAGTGAGATCACTGAGGACTTGATAAGAAAGGTTAAGATTTAATGGACTGACTATTTGAATCACTAATCACAGACTCCACTGAAAAACAACTCAAATTTCACTTTTATTCAAATCTCTAGTTCCATCCCTTCCTGCCTCAAAGTCAGCAAAGGGCATTCCTGGCTGGGGACACCCAGCCTCCCTGGATGTCTTCACCTGCCTCATTAAAACACATCAGTCTTACAGAGGGTTTGGGCCTTTTTGTTCCACACCATCACTTACTCCCAACCACAGTCTGTGCTTGGCAGGGAGGGTGTCTGCCCCTCAGGTGGTCACCCCAGCTCCCCTTTGCAGCCAAAGGGTGAAGCAGCCCCTGCAGACATGCTGCCCATGCATGTACCAGGCATCTGGATGGGGCAAAAGGAGATAAACCACTGGTTTCCCTTCCACTATGAGGAAGGGGGCACACAGGCAAAGTCAGGCAAACAGTTCCCATCCAACAGCATTTTCATTTGCAGTTTGCCAACAAGGAGAGCCTCCAACCATCTGTCTAGAATGTAGTGTTGGGGAAATATGAAAAAGGAACCCAAGAATTAAATGACCCTTTCCCAAAACCAAAAAAAAACTAAAAACCACCAAAACCCAAACAGCACCAACCTGAGAACTAAATGAGCTGTTGCTGAGCTGCTTGCAAGGATTTATCTTGCATTTCAGAGTTTATTTTAGTACTCGGGTGCTCCCCTGTTTGCTCTGCTTTTTGCAATGCAGTGATTTGTGCTGCTGGAAACTGTATCCACTGCAGAGGCAGCACTTGGAGCAGTCTGAAGGTGCTTTACTATTTATTCCCTTTTTTTCTGTTCTTTTTTTTTAATAGATTTCTGGTGCTTTGCCTGAAACAGCCTAGGCACATAGATAATGTAAAATGATGGCTTCCAGAGGCTCCCTGCTGCAGGTGTTCAGGATGGAGGTAAGGGGATTCACAGAACAAAGGTCCCTATCTGACCTCACATCCCTCCCCCAGGTTCAACTTCTGAGTTTCTCTCTGCTCAGGAGCTCTTACAAGTGCATTGCCCTTAAGTCCATCTGTCAGTCTTTCTCCTCCAAAAGCACTTCAGCACTCCTCCTCCAGTTGTCTTGGGATTTCCCTCACTGCTCACTAACTGGCATTTTGCCTAGTGCAGTTTCTGGTCATGGCCAAGATGATCAGCACCAGTACTTCTGCTTATCTCGTTTGCTGTGGTCTCTTCTTCTCCAGCACTGATATTTACCCCTCTCACACAAATATCTGCAACACTCAGGTAAGCACTGTCGTTCTGGAATTCCAGTGTGAGTTTTTCAGTGACAACTCCTCCTGCAGGCTAGAGAAATTCAGGACATCTCAGCCCATGACCACGCTGCCATTTGAACAGCAATTGCATGCAGAGATCTGTAGTAGCAATGGCATTCCAGGGTGTGGGTGGTAAAAAAAGAGACACTTTTATGCTTGTTGTGTCCCTTGGGATAAAGACTCTGATTGCAGCCATCACTGTTGGCAGAGAGAGAGGATTTCAGGATTTCATCTGAAATCTGGCAGTACTCACACAGTTAATGCAGTGCCCACACCAGCACTGCACCACTGGGAAGAGCTGGCAGGTAACACCTATGCTGTTCACAGGAGTGCTTTAATGTGATAATTATATACAATTTTATATATACCCCACTATCAGTTATTGAGAGAGAGAAAAGCAGCAGCCTCCCAGAAGACTCTGTAGGCTGGGAAGAAGGAACAGATGTGTTCAGCTCCACATGTAAATGCAAGACTACAGCCTGAATAATGCAATTCTTTAGGATCTAAAATACTTACACCAGAAGACTTTGCTAAAAGTTCCTTGTTCCACACCATAAAGATTTGTATTCCAGGGAATTTAGAGATGTGGAAACTCTGTGTCCACAGAGGAGCCCTGGGCAAGTCCTCATCCTCTCCTCCAGGAGCATTGCTTCCCCTTGCCCAGCTTCAGCTCCACACATACCACAAGCTCTCTAAAGTAATTTGAGAGCCCGTGACAACCAGACACTGAAAATTAAAGAGAAAATGAGTTTTACTAACATTGGGAAGAGCTGATAAAGCAGACACTCCTAGTTATACACACACATATATATAAATAAAAGTTTATATAATAGCTTATTATACGAGCTTCTTGTAGCAGCTGGAATAATCCTGCAGAATGGGAATTCAAGGCAAGATGGGGGAGAAACTGGAGAGGCATTTGTAGAAACACCTGGCAGACACACAGCAGCATCCTCCTGTCCACAGGGATGACCACATAAAAGAGAGCAGGGCTCACTCCACCACTTGCACCTTCATTGGCCTCTATCTAATCACACTGCTGCCATTAAATTTGGCATTGGTGACAGTAAGATTACTCCTACATCAGGCACAGCAGACAAGAAGACAGTCTTTCATTCAAGTGACATCTGCTTCTGCAAACACAGATGTCTGCAGGCAAGATTTTAAAACACACATCCACATAGAGGGGAAAAAAAAAAACAGCCATACAAATGACCACAAACACATAACATTAATTCCTCCTTCAAACCATGCAACACTTGGATGCATCAGAAAAGCTGTTCTCACATAGCTCAGTTACTATCAGGGCAGGTATTTCTTCAGTACTTCTGATTTTGTACCAACCACATACAGCAATTACTACTGGAAAAATCATGTTGACACTTTTACAAGGAAGGTATTTTTATAAAAATGTGGGGTTTTTTACTCTAAGGAAAAAGAAAAGCCACACAAAATCTTTGCCTTGTATTTAGTAACAAAAAAAAACACTGAAAGCCAAATTTCTCACATCAAAATTAATTTTACACAGACAACTTCGTATCAATCTGCAGCAGAATAGCACACACAAATAGGGTGAGCAAGAGCTAGGATTAAATGTTTTCCTGACAAGACAAATAGATGGTGCAAGAGGGGAAAAGGGCTCATTTATATTTATATCATCACAGGTAGCATTATGGATATAGCAGAATTTTTTTATGATGCTTTGTTTCACTTTGAAAAACAACAGTAAGAAAAATGACAGTCAAACAGAGAGGACAAATACGATAAGTTGCTCTCACAACTGGATTTGGGGATATGTCCTATTTTAAAATCTGTTAAGCTTTTGGAGGGAAAGAAGAAACATACCAAAACACACGAAAACCATCACCAAAAGAGCCACCCTCCAAAAAACCTCTCATTAAAAAAAACCAAATACAACCTGAAAAAAAAGCACACACACCAAAGCCAAGTGTTTAAATTCAAGATTCAGATGAGTACTTGGTTCCTGTGGAACTGTAAACATGGAAAACAACCACAGAACATCCAAAAAAAGGGTGGCACAAAAGGCGCTGATAGCTCAGGTCTAAATTTAAACCTTGAAAGGTTAACTACAGTCACAAAACAAATTACTAAGTAAATCCAATTTCAACAACTTTCTTCTCTTGATGGCTCCATCACCAAGCAGCACAGAAGTGCTTTCTCCCTTCATCCCCCTTTTTTCTAAGTAAAAAAAGTTCTAATTTATACAAGGAACAAATGCAGTCCTCATGCATCCCCCATACCTTGCTTTTCCTATAAAGTCATGGCAATCAGAGAATTTTCCTGAGGATGTCTCAGGAGTTCAAGACCATGCTCTCCTCACCAGTGTTTTTGTAACATCTTTAGGCTTGTTGCCATCTTAAAAATTCACTGAGCATATTCTCTTTCTCTTCAGAAGGTTATTAAAAAGTGGGTTGACTTTTAACAGACCCTCAAAAGATGCCAGGAGAAATTTCACTCAATCTATTTGTGGATAGTGACAATTCATCACTATCCAAGTAAGACAAATATAGTTTTCCAGCCACCACATAATAGCTTCTTCCAGTCTGTCTTTTTAGAGCTCATCTTCCCTAACTCCTCAAAGGAAGTTAAAGACATTAACACAAGCACCAGCTCGTGATGACTGAGAATGTTTCCTGTAATTTATAATCCCAGTTTTGCTCCTAGTGAATTGGCCAATACTTAATATACAACCTTATCTGAGCACCTCCACAGCAGAGCTTCATAAAAACACTGAGAGATAACAATCACTGAATTTTGAAAACATAAATTACAGACCTATAATGGAAGGTTTAAGTCTCCAGTTCCCTTGGAAAAGAAGAGAAGCTATAAATTAGATTAAATAAAAGCTGCAGAAGAATACCTCTGTGCGAGACTTCACTTCATATACCCAGAATAAATTTCCATTTAAGACAGGGGAGATCTGTTTACTTTCCTTAAAAAATGGATGTTAAAGAATAGATCTAGCTAGAGCCTGATGTATTATTTCTTCATATATCTTACTGGATGGCAAGAAGACTACAATTAGAATTAGTTGTACGTCCAAGAGATAAAACAAACACACTAGAAGTTGCCCCACAGACACATTGTCTTTTTGCTAAGACCATGGGTAACAACTTCCCAAGACATCTTGGCAAACAAATACAAAGATCCAGATTCCTTGGGAATATTTAGCTAAATTCTATTAAAATCTACTTCTCCATTTCTACCTGGACCTCAAAAGCCAAAGGCTACAAAGCTGTAAGTCCACGGTCCATGGAGAAATTCATTGCATTGAAATGCATGTAGTTTAAAAGCAACTAAATAATTTGAACTGCCAGCATCTAAAAAGAAAAAGCCATTATTTTATAGTCTGGAGGTGTCCAAGGTACTTCAGAGAATACAAAGAAAGGCACAGTCCCTGTGGACCTTACAATCCAATTAACTTAATTAACCATGTTATTCCCCTAGTTCCTGGTAACTCCTTAAATCAATGAACTAAAACTTAATAGCAAAGTACATCACTAGCAGCTTTATTGATCATATCTGCACACAACACTGACTGAACTCCCAAAGTTCAGTCTTCTCTGTTTTATGCCAAAGACTTGGCATAAAACAGAGAAGACATTTCAGCACCAGACTTCCACTTTATTAAACTAAAACCCTGTGCAGGTACCAGAGATAGGAAAGAAGTGATCAAATGGGGACTGACATTTAAATAGTGAGAGAGCAAGTAACCATGGGCTCAATGTTGGTCTACAGTGCAAGAAGAAAAAAAAACATGACAGTATTATTCAATTTTAAAATTTAATTTTACATTTTGTTCATCACTTCTCAAAGGTGAATCCCAGAGTATTTTACAAAGGAGACCAGACCTCAGTTCTCCACATCTCCACACCTCCTGTGGCAACCTAAAACCCAGAACAAGCAAGCAGCTCCTCAGGCTGGGCAGGGGATTCAAAGAAGGTAGGAACAAGTTTGCCAAGAAAAAGCTTGCAGGTAAATTGCCTGCTGTTTAATTCAGATATCCCCATGCAAGGGGATCTCTAACTGGAGAGGTGCTTTACACCAGCTCCAACTGCACTATCCACCACTGCCACATCTCCTCAGCAAGGGCTGAACACCCTTTCCTTGTCTGTAACAACTACAGCAGGACTAATAAGGATTAAACTTAAATTTCAACTCACTAGAAGTTGTTGGCTTTTTATGTATATGGTGTGCTGCTTCTTTACACATAAAAAAATATTGAGCAAAACAGCAGCCACACACAATGTAGAGCAACAGCAGGCACAAGGAGACCCCTTAATCCCCTTTTACCAGCTCTTGCCCAGGATGATCTATTACCAGCTCCTAATGGCACTGAGGAGGTTGTTCATTTTCAAATAGGTCAGTGACTCATCATTTTAACTCACTTCCCTCCACTAAAAATCAATGAGCTCCTGAAACAGTATTATCCTGGATGATTGGTGTTTTAACATCTCTCTTACAGGGAACACAGACCCCAGAGGTCCCTTGTAGTGCTGGGTCACCACAGTCAGCCAGGAAGATGGGCTTATTCTCTTGGTCGGAAACAAATACCTCCTGCAAAGATTTTTTGTGGAGGATGAGTAGATTTGTGTCTCTCTCCTCTTGCATTGAAGTGTGAATATTATACACTGGAGGAGAGTTGCACTTCCCAATACCTCCATGCAGTCATGGCACAGTGTACCTCCATCCTCTTGCTTACTTGGCTCCATAAATTTGTTTTCCTGCTCCTCATATCCATCTTCAAACTGTTGTTTTTCATTCAACTTCAAATTTTTATGAATAAAAAAGAGGGAAATATATTAAAAAAACATCTCTTCATGGACCTCTGCTCCTTTACTCACATAATACTCCCCAAAATACTATCAGCAATATTCCCACAGCACAAATCAAAATTTATGTGTTGTCTGATAAGGTCTGTTTCAACTCTTCCTCCCAATACCAGCTCTAGTTTGTGAGCCTGACTAACTCATCATGTCAAAATGAGTTAAATAGCTTGCCAGTGGCTAACCCACCCAGCTGGTTAGTGGCAGGCTGAGGACGTGACAGGTAGATAGGTGTCACACACCGACTGTCACATTGGCTCAGAGCAGTGACCCATCACAGGAAATCTGCTGGGCTTCAGCAGGAAACTGAATGAGAAAAGCTGTAGATGGGGAAGAGTTTGCAGTGGAGTGCAGTGCCCAGACATGAGTTTGAAAAGCTGTCACAACTTTAGGGGTGTCTTCCTCGCTGTCACTTACTTGGTGTTGAAGTTTAACAGGTCAAATGCTGGACTACCTCACTGTACAGGGCCACAGCTAATAAAAATATTACATTATCCTACTATACTGAGGGGCTGTGAAAAGCCTTTAGAGCAAATTCACTCTAGAGTTAGAGTCACGTTAAAAAACTTGCACATGGTCATATACATAGGGAATTCCTCAGCTCTTTTAAAGCTGCAGAGGCTGCCATCATCACCTGCTCCTCCAGAGCAAGGGCTGCTTTGTCAGTGGTTTTGCTTTACAGGGAGCTGAACAGGCCCCCCTCCTCCATGGGGGCTTTGCCAGCACACTGATCACACCTGAGCAGGAGGGATCTGCCTGCAGAGCAATTCAGCACTGCCCTCCCTGCACACTGCTGAGCAGCACCTCCAGCCCACAGCCAGCTGTGCTGGAGATGGATTTCTGTAAGAAGCTCACAGCTGCAGAGGGACATTACAGTGAAACAAGCCCCCTCACTCTGCACTCCTCCAGTCCCTGTCCCTCACTCCCACCTCTGTGCTCTCCAGCAGAGCATTGAAAACAAGAACTACCGATGCAGCTTGCAATTAGAAATCATGGCATGAATTTGCACAAAAAAGAAGCACAGAAAAATGACACCCCAAGGACTCAGACTCACTGAGTATGTCAGTGGCAAGACAATGAAGTAGTCAGGAGTCTGCACCCCCTTGCCCTGTCCAGGAGCCCCTGGAGACAAGCAGCTGCTCCAAGCAGCAGTCAGGGGAGCAGATGGGCAGAGGACGGTGCTCCCTGGCCAAAAGCCATCTTCTCCCTCTTCATCATTCAGAGACAGAAACTGGATGGCCTTGGCTGCAGCGCTGCCTGGCACTGAATCTCTCCAGGCAGAACAGGACCCTTGGCAAGGGACAGCCCCAAGAGCAGGGGAGGGCCAGCTGCCACAGCAGCACGGGCTCACCACAGAGCTCTGGGAGCCAAAGGCAGGCAGTGCTGTACAGCCCATCCCCGGGCAAGGACATCCTGCAGCCAGCAAACCCTCAAGAAAGCGGCATCCCAGCTTGGTTTGGACACATTTTGCTTTCTGATCCCCCACCCACTTACTAACAAGTCCCTGTATGAGCACAGTAACAGCGAAGGAATTATATTAAAGTAGGACAGGATACACCAAAAAGCCAATTACAATGGATATTCCAAGAAAACAACCCAGAAGCCATCTCTAGACATGGCAAAACAGCCTTGGCAGGTGGTGGGTGGAGGGAAAGTAGAATAAATACAATTAAAGAAGCAAGACAGTTCAGCTTTGTGTTACATGTGAAATGCAGTCTCCAGAGGCTGAGGAAGCAGCATGACTGACTAGGGCAAATTTTGAAATTCCTCAAAGGCAGGTTGCCTAGATGTGCAGCCAGAGCCAGGCTGACAGAAATGCTGCTAACAGCACCTAATTTGCTAGAGGATTATCACTTGGTGTAACGGATGGAAACTAGATTAGATAGCTGGTAAACTCACAGCACAGTTCATTACTGGAGGGAGAAATTCTTATCCACATCAACAGAACTTCTTGTTCTGCCCAGTCCTATGCGGCAGCCGATTTGCAACCTTGTGCCAGAACAACATTTTCTACCTCATTTTTGTTCAAATATTTGGCACAATTTATATAATTATGAATATGGAGATACTAAGCAGAGGAAGACAGCCATGAAGTTACACCTAGTAATTGCACTTCCATATCCATATTGATCTGAGCATCAAAACCTTTCAAAGTGTAGTCATTATCCATGTTCTGCAGACACGAAGACTGTGGCATGCAGAGGTTTTCAGAGTGGCACAGAACCCCTCGGTCCCACTAATCTCAAATGACAGAGAAAATACCCCATCCCTCTGAGAAACTAAATGATAAAACTATTTTGCTGCAAGCCCTGTGCTCAGTCAGGAACACAGGCACAGGAACAAAAGGCCTGTGGCTCAATCCCCAATACCAACCAACTGATTAGTAAGTGCCAGCCACGCTGGAATTGCTGCAGTCACCACAGGGTTGCAGCCTCATCTGTTGGGGAATATGGCAGCTACTTCATGCAGCCAGATGCCACTGCACAAGGTCTTTGGACAGGATGCAAAGGATGCAAAGTCCGTGAAAGATTCTGGAGTAGCAAAGCATGGCCAGAGGACTGGAGCATGCTCACAGCATCAATAGCTCATCTAAATGCCTGCCATGGGATTTGCAGCATGCCTGAACTTTGCTTTTGTTTGAAACCACTTGGAGGCAGCACACCAGGCTCAGCACCCTGTGGGGACAAAGCCCAAGCATTTTACCTGCAGCTACCTCCCAGCTGAGAAGGAACTTCCACATCGTGAAGGGGAGGACCAAAGATGGAGGAAGGTTGAAAAAATGATGCTCCCAAGGGGAAGAAGAGTGAGGCAGCAGCACCCCACCTCACACAGATCTGCCTGCCCTCTAATCTCAAAGGAGAAGTTTTGTGAGGGTGTTTTTACAGACATGACTGCATGTACAGTGTTGAGACTGACTGCCTCCTATTTCAAGATGAAAGAAAACAAAAGAACATTTAATCTGGAAACAAAATATTCACTCCCAACAGTGCCCTCTCTTCAGGATTAACACATAGCCCTGAGACAAGCTGCTATGAATACTAACATATCCTCCCAGCTCTTCACTAAATTCATCCCACTCTGACAGCCCCAGAGAATTTCCCCTGACTTCAAATAACCAGAAACTGTGGATCTGGGCAAGATAGTTTTAATGAGGGAGTCCCCAATCCTGGAAACATCATCATTTCCTGAACACACATAGGAAAACTGAACCAGAAAAGCACACTGGTACCAAAGTAAAAAGACAGAAACTTAGCATCACTAATTTCTGCAGAACTGTCACACTGCCTGACAGTTTTCCTTATTATCTTATTTTTCTCCTTGTTTCTTTGCATCTCATTTGTTGCTAAATCTTCAAGGCCTCGGCTGCAAGGGGATGCAAATGAGGACAAGCCCTCCACCCCCAACTCTACAATCAACACCCTGCTCCTGTGGTTACTGCTCCCATCAAACTGGTACCAAAGATAACACTGAATTCCTCTGTGTACAGACTCTGTACATTCAACTCAACTTAGCCTTGAGAACAGAGAAGAGAGTTGAATTTCTTATAAATTAAAGACAGAAGAAAAAAAATCCAGTGCCTAATCTCAGCTCCATCCCATGAGACCCAAGTGAGATCTCTCAGGCTTCATAGAAGTAGCAGATCCCCTCTTGGGCTGTATGAGACAATAATCAAAGATGAGCAGGGAATTTCATTTCTTTGTACAAATGAATGAGGCGTCACCAGGATGACTAACAGCATCACATGTAAAAGAAAAGACAACAACACCTATAATCCAAATATATACCATGAAAAGCCTCTGACTGGCAACAAATCAGCAGCCAACGTTAATATAATTGTAAAACAAAACCTCTGTAGTGCTTTGTTCACAGCTGAAATTCAGTCATTAAACAAAACATTGCGTCACTTCATAGACAAAGAATCTAGCACTGAATTTACCTTGAAGCCACAGAAAGCTGTTTCTCTTTGTCAAGACACACCAGCTTAGCTAGGAGGGTCCCTATCACCTCCACTTAATGTAGATAAGGCATGGATCTAACCCCAAAGTACCTTTCAGTAGCACAGGTAGAATTAGGGTTATGCCTAGGGTTAGGGTTCAGAAAACTACAAAGCCCAGAGCTCCAAGCACACAGCAGCTACAAATGGCATGCCAAGGGGAATACAAATCTGTAATAACATAGCTCCATCCATACCTTACAACAGGGCACCAGACTAGACTCAAGGTGCCTTTAAGGTCTCAACCTAGGGTTAGGGTTGCACCTAGGGTTAGGGTTCAGAAATCTACAAAGCTAAGACCTCCAAGCAGACTGCTGCTACAAATGGCATGCTAACCCTGTTCTAATGCACTGCATTTCCTTGAGCTCAAAGGCCACAATAACCCCCTTCTCCTTAAATGCAGTGTGGTCTTGATGCCACATACCTGAATCTGTTTGGATATCTTTTGAAAATCTTCCAACTAATTTCTCAGTGGAAAGCACTGTCAGTGAAATTAGCCAATTTTGCTTAAGCCAGAAAGTAGTTTTGGTTGAAAAGTGAAAGCCAGTATTTAGTAGATGTCAAGTTCATCTAACATTAATGAGAGCAAGTCAGTAACAGAGAAATCACCATAATTGCTAAAACAAATAAATTTTACAAGTTTATTCAAATTCCTTTATTTTCCAAAGAGGGGGAGGAAAATTGGAGAAAATAAAAAGGTAATTCATTCTTTTGACAAGACAAGCAGGCTGAATAAAAATTCTACTTGGATTTTAAATGAAAAGTTTCATTACATTTTTCTCTCAATGGACAGAGCACACAGCAAGACAAAGAACAGCACGCAGACATTTCCAAGAGGGAATGTTGCATTCCATTGCATGGTTCACCCAGGCTAAGCACTGCAGAAGAGATGCTCCCATTTCCAACAGAGACCACCAGCATGGGATCTATTTTCTCAGTCCAATGCTGCCCATGTTCCACTCCTAGTTACACCAGTGTCAGTGCACAGTAGCTATAATCATTTCAGGGACACAAACACATATTTAGATGGTATGACTGCCTTTGGTACAAGACATGAATGCAGGAGCAGTTCCCATACACATGGGACCATCATCAACATTCACTGGAACATGAGACATGGCCTTTCTGGGAAAGGACACCATCATGGGAAAAAATTTTTCACCTTCCTCAAGACAAGAGAGATTTTCTCTAGAAAATCTAAGCCTTCTGTGCATAGATCACTGCTCTGAATGTCAAGGGTTAAGTCTGGCATTTGAAAGAAATGTGTCCATTTATGTGATCCAGAAATGCCTGATTCACTGTCTTGGAGCTTGTCTACAGAGTGGTGATTTCAATAGCATTCTCGCCCTATTAATTATTCTACTGTATTTATACCTCTACATTCACTTCATTTTCAAAATAAAGGCTTTTATTCATTATCATGAAGTCTAATAATTAACAAAGCAGTCAGTAAAATGGGACACTCGTAGCAAGGCCTACACTGTCCTAACCATAGAAAGTGAACCTGGCACTGAGCTCATGGCCCGGTGGGCAGCCTTCTTTTGCCTACCCCTGAGCAGCTCTGCCACTTGTGTCTACTTAGACGGGACAAACAGAAATGAAAAAGGCACTGCAACATTCACCTCAGACTGGCCACACATCTTGGTTTAACCTCAGCCATCTTCCTCTTAGTGCAACCCAGAGCATCAGAAGATCTCTGGGTCAGTAGCTGCAATCACAGCTCAAGACTGGAACAGTTTCAAAGACCACATCCATTTCTTGGGAATTGCCCACGTGTTTTTCCACTGCACTTGGCATGAGTCCATAGAAACACCAACAGGTTTGGAGGACATCAAGCATGGCCTGATTCCAGACAGATCTGGCAATTCTTCTCACTCGGAAATTTTCCTGGCTACCACAATTCATGGTTTCCCTCAAGGTCTTCAGCATCCTGAAAAGTTCCCCCCCACACTTTCCAACCTTGGCAGCATTAAAGGAAAAACATGCCAAACCACTGCAGCTGATGCTTTTGTCAGCACTGAGCATCATCACTCAATACTGCTAATAAAACTTCTTCACAAGAATCCCCACAGAGTGATAACATAAACAAGAGAGCAAAAGCCACCATTTCTGTACAGTTTCATAAAGCCAAAGTTTGCAGATATGGGAGCACATTCAGGTTGTAAAATCTGGCAGATCACTTCAAAAAGCGAAATAATGATCAATCTTTGTCTTTAATCAAATTTCAATGAGGCTATGGAGTCATTCCATAAAACCTTTGTGGCCTCATCCCCAAGCTGTGCAGGGCTTCTCAATCAGAACTAAGTTTTCTGACTGCTGAAGCACAGGATCAAAAGCAGCAGCCCAAACTCAGACCACAGCCAGCAAGGAGGGGAGCAGGGCTTGGGTGCAGTTATTACTCACTCAATGGGTGCCAAATCCCCATCAACATATTAATGAGCGAAAAAAGACCCCATCAAAGTCTAGCAGGATTTGCTCCAGCGTTCAGTCAGGTTGATAAGTGAGCATTATCCCTTAAGCATTACCACCACAGCCTTCATGCAATCCTAATTCCCCACCACACTTCATTGGAGGGTCAGAACCTCTATTTTTACATTTTGTTTAAAAGCAGTGGCCTGTATAATGAGTATTACCAACATACAGCAGCCCATAAATTACTGAGCTCTGTGTGAGCAAGTCCTCATCTCTGATAAAGCTTGGACACACTGTAAGGCAAGAGTATCACATGCAGAAATAAATTAATGCACCACATACAGTGGGCAGATGTAACAACCCTTCAGCTGTAACATTTCAACTGCACACTACTTAAGTGACAGCTACACAGCCGAATTTCTTTACTGAAAATTAAGTGCTAGTATAATAGGTCATGTCATCATAGGTTTGGACAAAAGGACTCCATAAAGCAATGTATTAAAACAGAACAGACTCAGCCTGGCACTGAAAGATGGTCCTAAGACAACCTGATAAAAACCAGAAAACCTTTCCAAATGACCAAATCACTTCTGATGTGTCAAGCACAAGAAAAAACACTCTATTTTAGAGAGCAGAATAGTTCAACTGATTTAAAATTATGCACACTGCGCCATTTGCAAGATCAAAATGTTTATAGGTAAGTGAACTAAAGACAATTTACATTATTTTTAGCAGTTATTCTATTTTAGTTATTCTACACATCACATGCATATCACAGACAACATGGAACCCAATGAAAGATGTTACTTTCTGCTAATCATGCAAACCCAGCAAATTTCCATCTTAGTGGGATGGTCCTCCCTGCTGCATGTGAAAATGTAAAGAAGAATCCCATTTCTTGTCATGGACATAAGTTTCAGAGCTATTAAGCAAAACATCCCAGTACATTGTTCTGAGGACTAAATAAAAACCTGATGTCCGTAGCCCAGCTGTTATAAGCCTCCTCAAAAGAGACTGTTGAGATATTTTTACCTTCCTATTATAAAAATTTAAATAGCTCTGCCAAAACCATGAAAATCCACCCCCCTGCTAAATTTTCCCCAGGGTCCCACTCCTGCCAAACTGTACCTGCAGCAAGACAGGCCAGCCAAGAAAGGGAGACCTTGCAATGGGTTTTTACTTTGTTGACCTCATCCTGAAAATCAACCTGCACCATGAAAGATCTTCCTTTCCATGCACCACAGGACACCTCTGCCCGTGGCTGCACAGCAGCAAAATGCCCCTATATGCTCCTACAGCTGTTTCCAAGGTAACGAGCAAGGAGCTGTATACAAGGGAAAGAAGCAAATAGCAGCAACATAACCCTGCTATATTGTCACTTTTTGAAGCAGGTCTGACTTGTCCCTTTCCCCCCTTTCCACTTGCCTCATGATTCAAGCAAGGGTTGGATAACTCACTTCACATTTTATAATCCCATTACCTCAATCTTTCGTAGGGTTTGGTTTGGATTTTTATAAGGCATCATATTGGAGTTTTAAAGGTGAGAGTCAAATTTTCTGCTTTTACTCAAGGAAAACCATCTGGGAGAGGAAGGGGAATTGTATCAACAACCTAAATTTACACTCAAACTCGGTATTCCCTCCCCCTAGAAACTGAAAAACATCTCAGGTTAAGCAAAGGGTGTCTGCCCACAACCTTGGCCCATCTTACACAAGTTCTATGCATCTAGCTAACACTGTTTCACCAGTTTGGATAAAAGTATCTCCACTTCTTAGTCTGCAGATACAGTTTATCCTTCCTAGACACACAGTTTCCACATCCACTCAGATGTGCCAAAAACACAGACTTTCCCACCTGCCCACATACATTCTTGCTACCAAAGCAGAAATTAGCCTTTGCTTCTTCTGCTACTGAAAACCTTGGAGCAACAAGAATGCAATTCAAATCCTGCTGTCCTCACGTAAAGGACAGCAATATGAGGGGCAGAAACTGGGATGGAAAAGGGTCTGGCATGGCAAAATAGTTCTCATCACTGTTTCAAAAGAGGATGAGTTGTCAGGGAGAGAAATCAGCAGAAGATTTGTCACACAGCTCTGCACACACAGTGAGGGACAGAAAGACAGACCATATGCTTTAACCTCTTCTTTTAGGTCTGAGACAACCC
Source organism: Parus major (assembly GCF_001522545.3). Lineage (NCBI taxonomy): Eukaryota > Metazoa > Chordata > Aves > Passeriformes > Paridae > Parus > Parus major. Next base: position 11,132,069 of record NC_031781.1, read on the forward strand.
CACAATGCAGGGAGAAGCTGATCAACCCCATGATTTTGGAGTAATGGGTCTGTTATCGATGCAGGCTGAAGGAAACAGATTTTCCACCAAATCTTTTAAAGTCATTGACATCAATTCCTTTTTTCCTTGCATGAAACAGAATAAGCAGTAGGACATCCCACATACAAGCCTCTGTGGTGGAGAAAACCAACACATTATATAATGAAGCATTTCTGCATGCTGGCCAGAAGTCACTCCCATCTTCTAGGAGACAGAAATTTTAAGGCAAAACATGCATAAAGAGACTCGCTGTGGGTGGTATTTTGAGATGGCAATCATAGTTCAGCACAGTTTGTGTATATCTTACATTTCCCTATATGATTTACCATGGCTGACCTTTTCTACCAACCGTGATTAATGAAGCTTCCAATCCATCTCTGAATGGCTGCAAATTGCAAGAGATGCTCATCACATTAATATTCAGTAACCAAAATACACCACTCTTCTAATTACAATTGTGCTCCTGCTGAACGCCAGGACGTTTCCTTTGGAAGCTTAAGTACTGTGGTCCTCAGAGGAAGTGAACAAATTGATGGGCCAAAGTACACATGCCTGGGGGAAAAGCTCCCCAGTTTGGGCATAAATGAACCCCCAAACCTATCACAACCACAGAGAGATGCCAACATGGTAGACATAACTTGCTCTGAATAAAGAAACACAGAAGTCAATATTTCTTCATAGATTGGTTGGAGGTTGATTTGCAAAGTCAAAATCTGAACAGTGCAGACATTTCTTGCAGTGTTGTTATAGAATGGTTTGTGCTGGAAGAAACCTTAAAGATTATCTAGTTCCAATCCTCCTGGCACAGACAGGGACACATCATGAAGCAAAACCTTCTCTGACATACCTGTTAACACTGCAGTGCTACAAAACATTACCAAATACTTCCTCTGCTGCCCCTGCAGAGTTATATGCTATAACACAACCATCAAACCAGCTGCCTTATGGAAAAGGGAAAGAAGTTCCCTACAAGCTCAGCTAATCCTCCTCTACACAGCATATCAGCTCAAACCTGCAAGATTTATCCATCCTGATAAGCCATTCTGTGATTAAATGGCACCTTCCTAAGACTGACTATTCTTTGAACCACCCACAGAAATAAATGCAATGTACTCCAAGGGATGCACACCAGCCACAGACTCACTGCAGTGCTGGGACTGAAGTCAGAGGGAAGGGGGATGAGAAGGAAAGGCATTACATAGAGCCAGAGACAAGAGCCAGTACATACACGTATGAAGTCAGAGAAAGTAACCCAGCAAACACTGACCCAGTACAGCTGTACATCAAGAGGTCCCTGCTATGAATGTTTAATAAAGTTCCCAAAGCCACCCCAATCCAACGGTGCAAAAGCATCTGTTCCAGCTGCAGCAAGGCAGTGTTACAAAGCACTGCACCATAACAGGGCTGAATTCATGCCAACAGGTCTCAGTGCATTGAGCAGGGGATTGATTCACTCTTCTACAGGACAAGATTTTTAATAGCGCTATCTCAGGAGGCTCCAGGAGGAAGCCATGGTCCTAGAGCAATCCAGCAGCAGAAACTGGTGTTCTCCCAAAGCAGTGGGAGCCAGGAATCAGCATCAGAAAGGCACAGCAGTTGATGACTCTGTCCTAACACCTTGCAGGGGATCTAACAGCACAATTTCTCTCTGTTCTTATTAACCAGCAGGTTCAGAGAATTCCACGATTCTTGCATTACTCATACAAAATGCTGTAACAGTGCTACTTCATATATTTAAGTCTGTTTACAGACTAGAACAGTCTAGAGAGGTAGTCTGGGAAGGGGTCCAAAGGAAAAGCCTGCCATTAGCTACTTTGCACCAAAGCAGCAGAGTTTCATAAAAGACACATTCCTGCCTATCCCGGATCAGCTCCTGCTGTCCTGAGTCCCATGAGAGCACAGGAGAAATGCACTTCATTTCAGAGACATAAACTTTCCCCACTCCACTCTCATCCCTGTTCATCTACAAAGGCAGGAGCCAAAGTGCAACGTTTAAACCTCCCTTATGCTGTGCCACCTTGTGGATGTCTTCTCACGACTTTTATGAGCCGCGGGTCCAGCATTTATTTAACATCACACTCTTGAGCATGTAAACAAAATAATTCACAGTCACTGTGAGCAACAGTAAGCGGCACAATGGGAATCATATTACCGTGACACGTCCTCTGTACAATTTGGAAACCTTTTATTCCCCAGATGGAGTTGGCACTGGGAAAAATTACCAGCTGAAAACAGCATCACCAGTAGCTTTAGAAAGTTGGGGCTCAGATACTGCAAGCCCCTCTAAATATCCAAAAAGGACCGCGCAGCCACCTCGCGCTCAGGTTTGCCTCCACCACTTGAATAAGACAAAAACCCAAAAGCAGAAAACAAGCAAGCCCGGGGATGGAGGGGAAGATTGGCTGCGGCGAAGTTTATCGGCACGAAGAGCATCCCCCCTCCAGTCCCTTCATCCGCGGAGATCCACGCCAGAAGAGGATCGCGCCCCTCCCAGAGGGACACACATCACCACTACCACCACCCCAAAGAGAAAAGGAAAAGGGGATGCGGAGGGTAATTCAGACCCTCTCCAGCTCTCCTTTCCCCCCGCCGCGCTCACCGTCCTCTTGCATCCGCTGCAGGCACAGGGCGAGGCTCTTCCTCCAGCCCGGCATCGCGGCAGGGGCAGCGCTGCCGCCCCCCGGGGCAGCGGCGTGGCTGGAGGGGCCCGGGGGGCCGGCGGGAGCTGCGGAGCACGGCCGGGCTCCCCGGCGCTCCTGCGGCCGGGCGGTGCATGCGGCGGCGGGGCCGGGGCCGGGCGGGGAGCGCTGCCCGCCCCCGCCTGCGCACAGCCCCGGCCGCTCGGCGCAGGTGCGCTCCCCCCGCCGCGGAGGGCGGAGAACGGCAAACTCGGGGAAGGGGGGGGAGAAAAATCGTGTCAATATGTATATATTGTCTATTTTTCCCCCGGGAGGGTCGGCGTAGACAAGATGGGCCGCGCCTGCAAACAGGCGCCAGGCTCCGACCCACACCGGCGCCCCGCGGGTCCCAAACCCCCGGCTGGCGTTGGACAGATGCGTGGCCAGGAAAGACACGGAGAGCACACTGCTCCCGTTCTACATTCTCGTTACAGCTGGAGCCTGGCGCCGCTTCCCTTCACCGAGCGGCAGCTGCCTGGCAGCCCCACACAGGTGCGTGCACTGACGCGTGTGTTTATCCTGAAGGTGGGTTCTCGGGTAAATAAAGTTGCACAGAAGCCAGGATGATCTACTTCGTTTTCTTCACTACCACTTGCAAGCAGCTGAAGTGTATGGGGAAGACTTAAAAGCATCTTTTCAATTTCATAATAGTCCAGAGGTTTCGGCACTTTCACATGGACACAAAGGAGATGCTTATTGCATATGCCATGGCATCTGTGTTTTTAATTTCCTGGGGGCAACATATCTCTGCAATCACTAGCAGCTTTTTTTGTTCTTCGTGAGGTCTTTTATTAGCTATCTGGTAGGTCTCATTCTGCATCTCTGCCTCCCTTTGTGAGAGCTATTGTATTATGTGCAACATCTGCTATAATCTGAAATATTAGGGACCAAACTCTCCTTGGGATAGCATGAGCTAATTCCAGTTTCAGAGGCTGATGTCGCACACCACTCAGGTGGAACAGGGCAGCTATAATAGCAAGAGAATACATCCATCTCAATGCACCCATATGGACCTTGGCTTTTCAGTTCAGTTTTTCTGTCCCTACCTGCATGAAAAGCAGTTGCAGGAGAGCCTAGCATCCTTCCAAGGGGCAGCAGCTTCACCCTCTGTGCTCCACTCACATCTGAGAAGCATTTGCCATTTAGGGAGCTGCCAGGCAAGTGTGGCATGGCTGGGCAGCAGAGTCTGGAAACATTTTCAGTACCTGGAAATGAAGTTGGCTCAACACAAAGGTACTTGGGAATATTCTTGAAGCAACCTCCTAAAGCTCTGAGAGCACCACGGGAGAAAATCAGTTTCTGCAGGAAGGGGCAAAAGCAGAAACCCATGACTAGGGCAGTCTGGAGGATGAGAATCCTAACTGAGGTACTTGAGTTAAAGGCCTACAGTTAAACTAGCTTCTCCCCCTGCCCCCCAAATTCTTGAAGAACAATGTGGGAGCTGGGCTGCAGAGGGTCTTTTGAAGTTACCTTTGTAGCATGCTCTTCCAGTGAGTTAAGCTGGGATAATCATAAACTCATGAGAACAGACAACCCTCTTCATTTGGCCCTAAGAGTTTGCAACACTGCAGAGGCAGACAGCAGTATGCAATGCCCTAGGACTGCATGAGAGGTTCCCATCACAGAAAGAACAGGACTGTACAGACTGATTCCCCTTCATGTTTCTAACCAGAGCTACCCATCAGTTTAAAGGACAGTGATGGAAGTGATGGCACCTGAAGGCTTATTCCAGCCAGCTGGAGCAATCACTTCTGAGATTTCCTGAGGACTATTGGCAGCAAGAGCACAGATACAGCTCAGACCTGCTAAACCCCACTAGTAGCACAGAAAAAATCACAGACATGAAAGTATAATTTTGCCCACATTTACCTTCAGACTAAAAGCATAAGAAGGGATTGACTCCCCACCCAGCTACAGCTTCTTAAAGAGCTCCTTTCCTTGTGCTAAATACAACACATCTTGTTCCCCAAAGGAAAACACAACACCCCCTCCACCACCACCCCTTCCATGCAATTACTTTTGGGACTCACCACAAATCCAAACTCCACAGCTAGATTGCATCAGGGCACATCATGATAATTTATAGAAAGTTTGTGATGGGCTCCAAATATTCTGATAACTCAGGAGCTTTGTCAAAAAGGACTAATCTGAAGCCAGGATGCATCCTGGGGAAAGGAAATTATGCTTCTACAGTAGTTAAAACACAGCACACAGAGACAAGTGCTGTCGAGTTATATGACTAACTCAACCACCCACACAGGCAAATCACCTGCCCTTTATGTGCCTTGATTTCCTCAGCTGTATTTTATAATTGCATGATGATATCCAGATTCTGGGCATTAGAAAAGGATTTCCAGAAAAGCGATGCTTATTGATCTAATATTGCCCTCAGGAAAAGTAATGAGAATCTGAAACAAACATGATAGAGAAAGGGGCTCTTAAAAATAAGGTTAAATTGACACTTTTTGTACCTAAAAGCTCATCTAGTTTTGCCATTTACACCAGCTGTTCTCAGAAAAAACTTTCCCTGAAGTGTCTTTAGACTGTTATGGCTACAACAATACTGCTTTTTAAAGGACACTGCTACCACAGAAATAATTAAACATTAAAATAGCAAGCATATTACTAGATGAAAAAAGCAGCTCAGAGGTCTTAAGAATTGAATTTGACATCTCCATTATTGTAGAAAGAGACAAAGCTAGCGTGGCGAGATTTTCTCAAGCACGAACTTCAGTACTCACATGGGAAACTGGGCTAGAGAAAATGAAACCTACCTAGAAGTACCAGTAGGGAATTCATAAGCAGAATCAGTGTAAGACAGATGTTATGGTACCTCTTTGGAGGGAAGTCATGGAGGGATATTTCAGGCAGCTGGAAGTCCACAGAAAACTTCAGAAGTGAATAGCCATGTCACAGAGAAATCTCTAATCTGTCTAACTGAAATGTCCAGCTGCAGGATTTTAAGCACCACTGTGACATCGATACTGCCGCAACTTTAGAAGGCGCTGCTGTCCTCCCCAATCCTGAAGAAGTAGTTGTCAAACCAAATTTATGAGACAGGGATTCCTCTTTGGCCACATGCCCCAGGACAGGATGACCTGGTTTGATCAAATGAGGACATTACTCTGCCCTGCACATTGGCTGTTTCAGCAGCTGGTGGTCCTTGCCCTACTGAGGAACACAAAGTACAGCAAGACTGAAGTCCCAGATGCTCCTACGCTGGGCAAAATGAAAGGTCTTTGCCTTGCAGTGTGTGCAGCCTAAATGGGCAGTATGGGTCAGTACAAAAACCCGAGTTTTCCTTGCATGTATATTGGGGTATCTCTCTAGGGCTGGAGGAACGATGGGAGGTCTTGAATTACAGTTTTGCTCTTAATGGGTTGTAGAGAGCATGGTCACTATGGTCCTGGGTAGCTTCAAACTCTGCCTCTCCCTCCCAGAAGTTTTCAGTAGTACATGAGAGGGGACAGTTGGCTCCACTGTGCTTTAAATATCACTATAGCTGTAAGAAGAAAAATATTAAAGCACCAAGTTTTCCAATATCAGGATCTGGCTACTGAGCAATGGTTCAGGCCTGTCACAAGCCTTCAAACCAGGATTTACAAATGGGATTGATCTCACCTCTCCTGCATGCTGCATGCATGTGGTGGATGATAGACAGTGATGCCACTTGTGTGGCGAGAGGAGGCTTCTATGTAAAAGTCCCATTTTCCTGCAGGGGTTAAAGGAGAATGTCCAGGCTTTTTTGTTTCCATTTTGAACTCTTTGCCTCCATACATCTCCAGCTCAAACTCTCCTGTCATGTGTTCCCTCAATCTGAGGGTCACTCATTTCATCATCTCACAACGAGAGTAATCTGGCTTCCTGCAACAAGGAAAGTCAGTGAAATGAGTCAATCTTCACTTTTGGCCCCAAACCAAGTGACCTAAGAGCTCCTCTCTTGTCATTTCTGAATCTGTGAGGATCTGGCCCTTGGGAGACCCTTAGGAGTGGTGTTCTGTCCCCTCACCATTCCCTGCAGTTTGAGTGAAGATGTACCACTAGTGAGGTGGCACCTTCAAGGCTGCATTATTTCAGCAGTGATCTGGAGGCATCATGAAGCCGTCTGGGGAAACAGAGAGGACTGTGGGCTCCCTCCCCTCCATATTGACCTGGTGCTATTGCCAGGCAGCATTCAATAGTTAAGATCAAGCTAGAAATTACTTTGACCTATGTAATCCTACACAAAGGAAATCTATTTAGGTGTCTAGAATAATCTTTTCCTTTCCCACTCCCACTCCTAGACTTAATTAAGTAAAAGATAAATTTTCTTTCTCTACCAAGCCAGGGCTACTTTGCTGAGTGCTGAAGCAGTGCACCCCGTACCCTCACAGCTGTACATGGAGAAGGCGGGGACTATAGGAAATTTATTTTCATCCCACCATGATATGTTAATAGCACATGGCTGCATTAATGCAGAACCAGTCTCTACTTTCACCTCTCAGGTACATGGAAGGGTAGTGGGGATACAGAGCATCAATCTCTGTCACAACACAGCGTCACGATGGGTTTGTCTCACTGGCTGCTACACTCGCTTTTATACCCGTACACAGCAGTGAGATCATGGAATTAATAATGATCCTGTCATGGTAGAAGGTTAAAGGCAATTTTAAAACGGATTATCTTCACTTTGCTACCACCAGAGGTTGATTAATAGCAACTTTACTTACTAATCCAACTTGGTTCTGGTTTTGCCTTAAATTCAGTCAGTGCAAACAATTTACTTTTTTTGTTGCCTGCTTGTCAGACACTTTATACTATGGATTTCCACAGAAGTGTTCATGTCCAACTAGGTTCTGAAGGCTGGAAGAAATCTGTCATTTTGCCTCTTCTAGGTGATACTCATCTCTCTGAATGGCTGAATATCTTTTGGATAGATGTCTTTGGATTTCACTGACACAAGCATGCATCCCATTCATGGGCTCTGTGAGGATATGGTCACCTCTGTGCCCTGTTTGTGCTGGAAGGGAGCTGAAATGCTTGCTCCTTGTTTCTGTCCCAAAGGCATACTTGGAGTCAGCTCAGGAGCTGGTTCTTCACCTCTTCCCTTGGAAATCACAGCATAAGCACAAAGGGGCTTACACCCACCCCTCACCTCCTTCCAAAGTCATCTTCCTCCTACAGGAATCCTTCAAAGTATGTGTGCAACAGGCTCTGAGTGCTGAAGCTGTGAGGCTGCCTGTGGCCAGCCAACCCAGGGATTTCCCTAGTTGGTTTTCCACTCTCTGCAACACCACTCTCTGCAGATCCCTTTCCCTGGGCACAAGGCCTGTCTTTGCTGACCTGACTGCTGGGCTGGTGCTAGTGCTGAAGCTTTGGTTTTGCTTCCCTTGAGGGTTCTTAACTTTGCTGTTTAGAGCAAGTCATAGACACCAGTCACTTTTTCTGCCAAAAACATGACATTGGCTGTCCACCTCATTCCCAAACCTAATTTTGTCACTTACTGCCAATGCCCCACCACAGAGATTATCCCCATTTACCTACCAGTGACCCAGAAACCTACAGTATGGTGCTGGGAGGATTACAGTGTAGCAAGATGGAGAGGCTTTGCATCTTCCTCACTTCATGCACCAAACCATCAATGTTAAAGCAAGACTCCAAGGTCTGTGCCCCTTAGCGTGCTAACAGGAGGGTTTAGGGCCCTGCAGTGCCCCCAGCTCCGTTGCAGCAGCTGCCTATTGATTTCCAGGCTAGTGAAACATGTGAGGAATTCAATATCCAAAGCAGCCATGCATGCTACATGTTGCTCTGTGTACTAACCTCACATCTAAGCAGAAAGCAGTCTGAAGCTTGGCAGCTAATACAACTGCTTAATATGGTTAATATTTGTTTACAACTGTGCAACATGAGACAAAACTTTTGGTCCCATCCTGTATTAAAATCTCCTCAATTCAGCAAGGACACAGCTGCTGTGTGTTCTGGAGTGTTACTTTGGAAGACAGAAGAATTTAAAACAAGATTGAACTCGGTCACAACAACAAAGAGCTATTTTTTAACTGTTCATTGAAGATGGAATTGCTGGAAGCATGTTCTTTCTCTTTCAAACCAGCTTTCAGGACACCCTCCTTCTCTTTATCATATTAGTTTTTCCCCTGCACACACCACATTTTGCCTCCGACACACACACAGCATCACTAATAAAACATCACCATTTGCACCATGTCCAAGTGTTTACCTTCATAAAGCCACAAAACCCTCTCAAGCAAGAACTGTGCTTACCACCATTTACCCACAGAAGTCTCCACACCATCCCACTGCTACATAGAGGTTTTCATTCCAGGCATCCACTTAGCAGCAAGATTTGCCTCTGGCAATGTAAGGTTTCATCTCTGCTCCTCATTGCAGAGATGCCCCAGGGAAATTTTGCAGATCACTTAAGTGAAAGAGCTATCAGGTATAGGATAGTTGGCTCTGCACCACCCAGAATGTCAGGTACCAGACAGCCTGGGAAGGTTTCCCATTAGGACATGCTCTACATTTTGCTTTGTTTTCCTGATTGACAAATTGTTCTTTATGGGAAAGGATCTTTAAGCTGTTCCTGCACTCCCAAATTGCATTTTTCTTGGTTACCAGCTGTGCAAGTAAAAAAAGTCGATCACCAGGGATTTGTCATTTCTTCCAGGAATAGCTCTGTGTCTTTTAACAACCATGAAAGAAATACACAATGAAAGTTCTTCTGTGGCTTCTATTAACATAACTGCAGTAACTGTCATGCCCAGAAGTCCATTCAGAACTACAGTGGCAGGGAAAAGCCAATCCCAGTTGCTCTGGACAGACACTCGGGGTAGCAGCTGGCAGGTTTGACTTCCAATAGTTTGGCCCTGCTGATCCAACAGCATCCAGCATCCTATGAACCAAAAGTTGTGGAAAACTAATTTGTGAGGTGAGTTACTATTGTGCATCATTGGCAGATGGCTCAGGACATGAAGACAGGCTTGGACCCAGCCTTCACACGTGCCACAGTCTCGGGCTCCCTCCTTAACCAGAGCTGGCATTAAGCACTCATCCATTCCACCAAAACCCACTGCACTTGATAGTAACCAGAGAAACACTATCCATCCATCTCTCAGTAAAGCCCACGACTGCTTGAATCTCATGAAAACTAACTTCAGTATTGCCATTAGAAAAAATGTAGTGTTTTTCTTTGTTCTGGTTGATGAACAGAAGCAGTTCAAGCAAAGAGCAGGGTGCAGAAAGCAACAGTACATCTCTGTCAGCATGTGTTAAAAGTCATTACTATGACTGTCTTGACTCCTCATTCCTCTCATTGTGACCCAGCTCCAGCTGTCAGTGGTATATTAATGACTGCAGTCTACTTCAGATCAGAGAAGGAGGCAAGACAGTTGCAAATCACTGATATTGACTATTGGTCTTAATGGAAACACTGTGTAATTTTGCATGCACATTCGAAAGGGGTAGAAAAATACAATAATTGCCATTTCGGTGTTCTGATCTCTCCCAAATCAGCAAGGAAACAAGCACTGTAGGCAAGAGCTATAAAATGTAAAGCCCCTTCACTTCCTTCCAGTGTGGGGTCCCTCCTCCAGTGTTTCACAAAATACTGGAATTCACATTTTGTATGGATCCTTGGTATAGCTGAGGAGCTGCTTGGCGCTCATTGAGGCCTTAATAAAGAAATCATTGGACTTTTGCCTGATGTAGTTATTCATTTTGAAGTATTATTCTAGTTCTCATTCTACTTGTCTATATTTGACTAATAGCAGCAGCGCCACACACACTTTCAAGCTCTCTCTATGCAGAGAGACTCAATATTTCTTTTCTCAATTATTGCTAAAATAACATCTACAATCACTCTAAGCTTTCATGATAAATATAGCAACACTTTGGTGCCTTCTGGGCTTCTATTTTAAGTAACATTTGTATCAGAAGGCCTGTATGGGGAGTAACCTTTGTATTAGTGGCTGAAGTCCTGTTCAGTGACAGGATAGGGATCACTCAAGCAAAAGGAACATGGATTTCCTTGGGATGTGTGTTTCAGTGTCCCTGGAAAGCTAACAGCCCTTGTGGAGAACTCCTTACCTATTTAATCTTCAACCTCAGCCCTTGCAAAGCCACTGTCAGGTAGGAGATTGAAAGAATGGCTGCTATTTCTGCCAATTAATGTACAAGCACTTGCCCAACTTTTATTGCAGAGCTGGCCAAAGTAGAACCCAAAACTCAAGTCCCACTAACTCTCACCAGACTTAAAGTGGCAGCTGGAAATCTGGGGCCAGCACTTTTTGCTGTTCTGGGTTCTCCACTTGTCTTATTTCTCACCTAACTTTACATGTATGAGACCAGAGGAGTGGGGAGAAGAAACAAATTTACCCCTCCAGTGCTGGCGAGACGGCAGGGCAGTGCAGGGGAGACAGTTTTATGCGGGGTCAGCTCTGCCAAGCACTCACGGTCTCGCTGAGAAGGAATTGCAGAGCTGCAGTAACAGTCTCGCAGTGCCATCTACCGCCCTGAGATCCCTGTACCAGCCCGAGTGGCACTGCCGGGACACTGCTACAGAGGGGAGCCGGGACACAGCCACCCACAGCTATTCCTTTCTTCCTCAGACGCTGCTCTCTCTTTTCCTGGGAAAATTACCTTAAACAGCCTTTCGAGCATCTCCTCAAACACGGACAGTGCTCAACTATTGTCCTGAAAGACAAGTTAGGTTTTTCACTTCATGTTTTTGGAATAAATAACAGGATGATGGAAGAGTGAAAGAACACTTCATTGCAGATAAATCTCACCGTAGAAGATAAAGAGGAATCCAGACTGGAGTGGACCAAGGCTTTGAGCTACAGTGGAGGAAAAAGATTTCCTTAGTTCTAAAACATCTAACAGCAGCTTTTCACTACCAGAGTAGTGTAAGTAAGAGAGAGATTGCATTTTCAAGATAGTTTTGTTCTCTTAATAAATTAATCATAGCTGCCACTTAGCCATCTATGCAGGCAGATGGTGCATGACTGCTAGGTAATCAATGCCCATATGGTAGAGAAACCCCATCCCCAATTATGTTGATTTAAATCTCTTTAGTGCATCAAGGTAAAAATGATCCCATGCCAGAGATGTGTCCTGCCCAAGTACGCAGATTTGACCCTTCCAATGCATCAGGAAATCACACATACAGCAATAATTTCTTCTATTATGCCAGCCAGTTCGCTGCTCAGTGTCAAGAACCATCTATAAACAATAAGTGCACAAAAGATGAAGATGTCTTCATGTCTGCATCTTGAAGTGCAATTCAAAGATCATTCACAACCACAGAACAAGGATTTATGTGTATACATACATATTTATTTATTTATTCATTCTTAAGACAGTCACATCCTTTGGATTTCTTGCGTTTCTAGCCTGAGAAGACAAATGAAAGTCCTTAGCCTAGAGATTTCTGTTGGTAAAAAACATACTGCTTTGTACTGAACTGAAATCCCACCCAGTTCAGATTTTACTGCCACAATTAAAAAAATATCAACTGCAATTCAGCGTTATTGTGCAAAGACAAGTAAATCTAAATTATTCTCTCTCCTCCAAAGTAGCCCAGTAATGTGCTATAAGACCCAAATCTCTGCCACCATGTCAGAAAACCTGAATCTGCTGCCATGAGCCTGCTGGTTTAAAATAATTCAGCTCAAACAGGGGGATATAAACAGAAGCATTTTACAAGAAGCGATATAAACATGACTTACATCATCATTGTGACACTAAATGAACATAAATAACAGGGTTTAAACTCACAACTAGAAAGTAGCCTCTTTGGAAAGCTACAGCTACAACGAGCATATCTCTACCTAACACAATCAATAGCCCAGTGTTTCCTTTTAGAGAAAAACAGACCATAAAGTAGGTACATGAGCTTTAGAGTTCCCAAATGTTATGCTCTGGTAGATGCTTTTAATAGACAACTTTACCACCATAAAAGCTCTGTTAGACCAGGTTCAGATAAAAGATAGAGCTGTAAGCAAAGAAGGTGTGCATTCACTAAAAGCATCTAGACCAGCACTTTGGAAGGGGAACAGATTTCAAGCCGAAAATGTGCTTTCTTATGGGAAAGCTACACTGTGGATTTTTTTCTTTTAGAAAAAAGTCATAATTGTTGAGCTGGATCCTTCAGCTTTAAGAATACCAATGAACAGAAAAAGGAGCATTGAACTCAACCACTTCCCATGGGCATCCCCTCGATTATAATCTCTCTTTGCTGTCATATTCCCTTCTTGCCTTACCTCTGTCCTGCATTCTCCGCAGACAAAAAACAAGGCATTTTCTCCAGCCTGGCATCCCAGACCTAGACACAAAGAAAGACAAGTCTGTAGTGTCTCGAAGGAGTTTGCAGATGTGCAGCTGGAATACAAGACCCAGCTTCTTTATAGGGCTACACCTTGACAAAGAGGCAAGTCCATCCGTGCTTGCAAAGACAGGAAAACTCTGCTGCATGCAAAAGCCTGACTGAACCATCCAGGCTGCTTTTTGCTGCAGGCGTGGAGCAACTTCGCATGTCCACAGCGGAAGAAGCAGATGGTGAAAGAAGGGTGGACAGATGAATGGATAAATCACAAGGAGCTGAGCAATTCCTTAAAGGGCATGTTTGTCTTTTATGCCAACCACACAGAAACCACAACAAATGCAGTCCAATGAATTAGAACTCCTGTTCAGGGGATGAAAATATCCACAGCCACCCAACAATGAAATTGATAAGCCAATTTCCTTTGGAAATTTCTTTTTTACATCTCCACTGTAGAAAATATATCTGTTGGTATCCTTTAGTACAGGAAAAGAGTGAAAAACCTATTCTTTTTGAACTCATGCTCAGTTTTTCTTTCTTATGTCCATCAGACTTAAGAGCATGCACACATTCTCCAAAGGATGAAGGGTCACTACGCCCATTTGCAGCAAAGCTTGCAAAAATGCTAAAAAAAATCATGGCTATCAACAGTTTTCTAAGCTAATTCTGGTTGCAGTAACTATGTCACTCCTACAGATTCTGTTGCAAAATCACATTAAGCCTATTTCTGATTGAAGCTGTTGGATGATCTTAGGAAATCCCTACTTTCAAGCTGTATTTGAGAGGAACTCCAATTTCTATACAACAAGCACATAACATTGTTCCCTATCTCATGACATATATGAAGAGAGAAGATAGGACAACCCTGTAGACAGAAGACATGATTTAAAATGCATTATAAAACTGAACACAAAATACAGGTTCTAGAAAGAACAGGACAAAGCTCCTTTAGATCTCCATTCAATTTAGCATTAAGTCATCATCAGATTTTTTTTTCTTTTTTCTTTTTTTTTTTTTGACTAATTTTTAGTTTGCAAGCAAAACTAAGATAGCACAAAAGCAATCTGGCACTGCAGCTTGTGACCCAACAGGAAATCCCTTGGGATTTTCCCTCCTAGTCTGCATGCCTGCCAATTACCCATTAAATGATTCTAACTTCAAGTCTTCCTGAAAAAAAAATCCACAGTGTCCATCTAGACTTTCTATCAAAGGGCTTTTGGTTTCTTTTTTTGCTTGTTTTGAGGCAGCAATTGTATATTTCTGAAAATACAATAAAAAACACAAAAGTCTAGACCTATGTTTCAGGTCGCCTTAGGAAAATATAGAGAAGAAAGTAAAAAATATGCTGGGAAGAGATGTAATCTTTTCTGGGAAGGAAAGAAACACATCTGGACCTCTGATGCTGCAAGAAATAGTTTGCAAACAGTTTTGCTTGTTACACAGTCATTTTTGGCCTCACACACACTAAGACACACAAATTCCACAAATGCAAACTATAGAAAGCAAAAAAAAAAAAAACAACTTTGGTCTGTTTTAAAAATATTTTTATTGGCATAACACAAATTCTTTCATACTATAACTTCTGAGATTAAGAGACTGAAAAAAAAAAATTAAAAGAAAACCAGAAGGAATTTTTGCATCCCCCAGAAAAACACAGATGAGTTGTCTTATGTTGAGTGGCTCTGAAAGTGTATGAGGACACAGTGCCCTAGCACTAGGGCTTATCTCACAAAATGTCCAGCTGTTATGTACTCAGTTTTATTTCATCTTAAAGCCAAGATGTGAAAAATAAGTCAGAATATCAAGGCCTTAGGGTAGGATGAAACCTTAGTATGTGAGATAAGAGAATCAGTCTCTGAAGAACAAAACCCCCAAACATCAATATAGTTTGGTCTGGGGTTCCTGCAGGTTTTGGTAGGGGAGTGTAGGAGAAATCCACACCAAAGCTTTGCAACTGATTCATTTCAGATTTGTGCAGCATCTCTCACCAATTTTATGAGATAGTGAAACACCACTTTTTTATTAAAAATCCCCTTATAACAATCCACTATGATCCTAAATATTCCTCAAAAATAATAAACAAGCTTTTTGTGTTGATGCAGCTTTGTGGAAACAAATACAATTAGACCTCATGCTAAAATGAGCAGCATACTAATTGGAAATGCTGAATCAATTATTCCCCAGGAATTCAGGGCTATCAGCAGTCTGAGATCAGATGTGGTAGTTCGTACAGCTTTCACAAATTCCTGATAAAAAATAAGCACATCAGAGCCACACTGAGCTTCTACTGTACATGAAACAGATTCCTTTCCTTCCCCACCTCACTTCTTTACGTTAAGCTGATTTTACTTCACAATTTGAAGTGTTCTTATTCCTCCCTCATTGGCATTTTGTGAATTTCTGTGGGCTGGATTCAAAAAATGCACAGAATAGCCCTTCACAGATTAGAGTCGACATGGAGCCTTTCTGAGGGAACCATATGTGTGAAAGCCTGTCAGTTCTTAGGCTGTAAATCCAAGACCACTGAACCGACACGCGGTGCTCCCAAAGCACTGTCTGGGTGTGCTCTCAGTGCCAAATCCCAAGCCCAGGGGAGCCCGGCAGCAGAGTAATCCCACAGCTCTGGCAGCAGCAGGGCTCCCCTCTGTCCTGGTCCCTGTTTTCCCCTGCCTGCTGATGCTACATGAGAGACAATGTGAGCAGAAGGCTATCTCACACACATCCCTCGCTTCTACACAGCATCAGTGACCCTGACACATTCCCAATCCAGGCATGCCTAGCCAGACCTCTGCTACCCACAGAACAATCCACTGCTTATTGAAATAACACAAGTGCCAGCTTTGCAATCCTCACAGCAGCATGAGCCAGCTTGGAATTTCTAGGATTAATTCTTTATTCCACATCTTGTGATGTAACTGCACAGATTTTCCTTACAAACTTAGTGATGAATCTCATCCTCAACCAGAAAGGATCATTTTGAGAACCAACCCTGGCGTGGGTTTGGGCTGTTTTTCCTTCTCAGTGTTGTCACTAGGTGAGATTTGAACAAGCAACAATAAATGATTTGTTGAAGCATGATTTAATTAGAACAGCACAGATGTTTTCATTCATTTGTCCTATTTTTCAACAACACACGCTCCTCTTCTTCCACCACAAATTAAAATACTTTATGGCTCTGATATGACCTGCACTTCTCTGTGTCTGATATCTCTCACCAATTCCCCTTTTTAAACAGCCAAAAGCAAGACAGCTTCACTACGGCCAGAAATTGCTCTTTCTCTATTGCACACTTTACACTCCCTGGAATACAGGTGCAGCTTTCTTAGCAACTGATTATCTCAGTCAGCTTTGCAATTCTTTGTCCATAAACCATTAAACACGGGCCTGACCCAGCTTGCAAAACAAAAGCAATGTATTTCAAATCTCAGAACTGTGTCTGGTGCTTCTATCAGCTGTCACACTGCCAAGCAACACCAGAGCACCTTATATTTTCTCCACTTTATTAAAGACAAGTGAGACACAGCTTCTTCTTGCAATCACAGATAGCTAAGATCTTCTGTATTTCAATTAAAACCCATCAGACAGTTCCTTTTATTCATGGGGATGCAAAAACTCTGAATCTTACTCACCAAGAGCACCTGTGCTCCTCTCTGAGGTTACATAGCTGGATCTATCACATGTAGGTGAGTTTGCA
Organism: Parus major; assembly: GCF_001522545.3. Classification (NCBI taxonomy): domain Eukaryota; kingdom Metazoa; phylum Chordata; class Aves; order Passeriformes; family Paridae; genus Parus; species Parus major. The sequence goes on from NC_031781.1 coordinate 11,148,792, forward strand.
CTTGGCTGTTATGTTCAGGTCTTATCTTTGTGGCACTCACTTATCAACTAAGGCAGGAAAGAGAGTTTTAGTTTGAGTTGGTTGGGCTGGGCTTTTTCCTGGTTGTGTTTGGGGTGTTTTTGGTGTGGTTTGTTATTTCGAGTTTTCTGGGGTTTTTTTCTCTTGATGATACCAAACCCCTCACATTTTGAGGTTCTCAAGGTTTTGATATGGGATTGAGTCAAACTTTTCTTTTTTTTTTAGGTGTTAATCAGTAGCTATAGCTGGATGGTTATGCTTAAGTAATTGCATTGTGAGCATCTTATGTTTGGCTAATCTGTTTTAAGAAAAAGAGAAGACAACCCCCAAATGAACGGGCTGTTGGGATGAGAGGTACCAGGAGTGAAGCCAGAACTGAGCAGTACCTGGAGAAAGGTGATTCTGGCAGTAGGAGAGAGTGACAACTCATTGACCACCTACTTAAAATGGGCCCCAGACTCAAACAGAGGGAAGAACTCTGCCTGCAGAATAATTAGCAGGAGAAACAAGAGATTGAACTAGCAAAGAGGGGAGCTGAGTAATCTGTAACCAATGAATGTTGATGCCTTTGTTTATTACATTGTATAAATAGTGTGAAGTTTGAATGATCAGTGAAGTAACCTTCCGTGGTTCACCACCCAGCTCCCCACTTTGCACAAACAAGAATGAAAAATAGGAATACCTGGCCTCAGCATGTGACTTAACACTGGCACCAGGTAATGAGCCCACATTCAGGTCCACGTTGATGCCAAGTTTGAACCACGTACTCCTTCATCCAGCGCCAGCCCAGCTCTGGGGCAGCCTGCAATGCTGCCAGTCCCTGCCACAGCGGCCACCTCAGCTCAGGGCATCCCCAGCTTTGCCACAACAGCAGCCGCTCCAGCCCGGCTGCACAAGGACATTTCCAGTGGGACACCTGAAGGATTTGTCCCGCACCTGCCAGAAACGCTCGTTGTCACACTCAGTTTGAGCACGGGGATGACCCAAAAGCAAGGAAGCCCCGGCCAGGAGCGCTTTTCCCCGCCAACCACACCAGGCCGAGTCCCCCTGACCTCCCCTGACCTCCCTAAGATGGCGGCAGCGAGCGCCCGCCCATCCTAGGCAGCACTGTCGCGATAGCGCCGCGCTGCCGCCGCCCTTTACGGCAAAGCCGCCCGGCGGGGCAGGAGGCGCTGGTGGGGCCGGTCCCGCCATGGACCGGAGGAAGAAGCCGCTGGACGTGGCCGCGTCCTCGGTGAGTGACTGAGCGAGGAGAGGCAAAACGAATCCCTCCGCCTGCCCAGAGGGCTTGTAGGGCTGTGAGGTGTGCTTAGCCGCGGGGCTCCCGCAGGCGGGGTGGGCCTGGCCGGAGCAGGCCGTGAGGCTCGACCCGGCGATGCGCTGGTGCCAGCGCTTCCAGGGAAAACAGCACACCTGGGAAGTGCTGGTGTTCTGTCTCCTCGCCTTAACCCCACCGCCGTGTGCCGACACTGCAGCAAATGCTGGGTTAAGGGCTGAGGTAACACCTGTGTCGCGTATCGGGTCTGTGACAGTGTCGGGGCCGGGATTTTGTCCCCTCGCTTTCTGACCAGGCACACGCCCTGCGCTCCGAGCCCGAGTCTGCCGGGCCTGGATTTGCTCGCGTTCCTGATGTAATGACAAGATTAGGCCATAACAGGGAAAAGAGTTTTTCCTAAGGAGCGGGTCTCTGCTGTGGCAGATTAACTTTCCACCCTTAGGGATGATGAGGTGCTGCCCCTCACCGCTCTCCAGCATGCTCACGAGAGATGCTGCCAAACACTTCAGATGAAGAGTTATGTAAATAGTTCATGTATGTTAATAGTCACCTGTGAAATATTTTACATTGAATTTTTGGATGATCACATCAAACCAGAAGGGAGAATGGGTAATTTTTAGGACATTGCACTTTGTTGTCCCAGGGATTTGAAAAGTACCTGCTTTAGTGATTGGGACAAATATCAGTACCAAAGTCTTCCACTTTCTGGGTTTAATGTACATTTCTGAATTTTGTTGTCCTTAGGACTTGCAGAAAGAGTAGTACAATGTTCTCTTCCAGACTAGTTTTGTAATTCCAATATAACACCCCTGTCGATCATGTTTCTTAATAAAAGCTGAGATGAACCTTGGTCACAGATGGCAATGCTACTCATACTTTTATCAATTCTTTTCTGAGACAGGATTTTTTCATTATCTAATGGTTAAAAGTTCTCTCTTCATATTCAGTAGTATTTTTCATTACTCCTAAATTTGTTTTCCATTAAGAGGCTGGCAAAATCTAGACAGCTATGCCTCTCTTATCCTCATTATGTAGCAAAGGATCAAAGATATCTTTGGGGATTGTTTAAATCCCTAATCATAATTTGCACTCTGTGGTTCTTTATTTTGTTTGCTGTAAAAGGTGATCTTGGTGATCAGATCAGTGCTTCAGAGTTCCACATGAAAATGCAATCAAATGTTCCTATAAATCTAAATAACAGATTGTTTCCTAGGGATACATTATTTATTGCAGTAACTGATGTCTGTGATCTGTTATTTCTGTGTTGTTTTGCTGGTGATGTAGCTGGTAGATCTCAAAGCCGAACTCTTCCGAAAGCAAGAGGAGTTCAAGAAAGAAAAGCTGCTGAAAGATGCTGGTGTCTTTGCAAAGCCCAGAACCTTTAATAAGGTATAAATAATCTTCCATTGTCGTTTTTTCATTCTTTTTTCCTGAAAGTAAAGAAGTTAATATTCAAATCTAAATAATAGTAAATACTCAGAGCTGTGTTTCTAGTCAAATATAAAATGTACATGATGAGAACATTCTTTGAAGTTCATTTCCAGGTGAGATTCCTGTGCACAATGGAAAGCTTAGTGTTGTGCTTATGCCTGTCTAAATCCCCACTTAATCTTCATTCCCCAAGGATCCACACCTTTTAATTATAGGAAAATATGTTTCTTTTTTTATTTAGAGGATTTTGCATGATGCTGCAGGATGGAGAATAATAGATTCTTCCAGAGTCAGTGAACATCCTTGATAAATGCTCTGCTATCTGTTTGTGGTATACAAGAATGAGTACACAATTATCTCTCTTATTTTACTCTATACTGCACTTTGGATTTTGTTCATTTTGTAGCTTTCTAGAATCAGAATGTGCTGTTCCCTGCCATATTTGAAGCACATGCAGCATTTACAGTATTATGCTGCAAGCAGGCCAACTGATTGTATTTTTTATCTAAAATAGAGGCAACAGAGAATAGAAACAATTTGTGGCTTTGTTAGCCACAAATTTAATGTTAAAAAATGTTAAATGTTATCCACGTATTTAATCAGCAAGATTGTATGATTGGCTTTTTTTTAACCTTAGCATCTTTGTCAGAATAGATTTTGTCTGATTTCTAGGTGTCTTTGAGTTTTTTAGCTTCTCAGCCTGCCCTTAATTATGATATCATCCTGCAGCTGTGTTAATTCAGAATATACCAGCTGTATCCTACAGCACAGGAATAGTCTTAAGGCAAACGTGTGTAAGATGTTATTTACAAAGTTTTCCATGATTGACGTGCATTATTTGCATTATAGAGTTGAAATATTTTTTTTTTAATTGATACCATTTCAATATTTTTATCTGTTTGTTACAAAATTATTCTCCGCAGAAACCGAATATCTGGGCCAAACAGAACACCGGAGTTGTAAATCGAGCTGCAAAAGATGTTGAGCAGAAGGCAGAAGAGCAAGATATATTGGATCAATCAAGGTAGCTCATAGGCTCTGTAAGAAAGGAATGCTTTGCAAAATTTGTTTTTTGGTATTGAGAAAAGCACAGAAGTTTTTTGGATTAGCAATTCTCATTAGACCAGCCAGTAACTCCAGCATCATCCATACTTTTTGCCAGTAGTGGACAAACTGCATCCCAGCAGTCTCATGCTTTCATACCCTCACATTATCACACCTGTCTAAAAGTGTCAGGTTACTTTATTTTTTTAAAAAGTCTTCTTTAGAATTACCAGCCACTGCAGTGAGATGTCAAAATTCTATAGCAAAGTGTTTCTTGGGCTTGGCAGGAAATGGATCACTTTTTCAAGAATTACCTAATTTTCTAAATGGCTTGGTTGTACAAAAAGAAATATGTTGAAAATGCCATTTATAAACCATTTGCTGTGCTTCTGTAAGTAGTTTCTTGCTCTTTGAAATTCCAGAAATTAGCTAAGGTTCTCTCTTCAGCTTCCAAGATTAATTGTAACTTTGTGTTATCTCTTTTTTTTTCCCTGTAAAACTGTCTTTCAGTATCTGCAAATAATGGTTTAGCTTCTAGTATTTATCTGACAGATGACCATACTTAGATAAAGGTGGAATTATTGTAACATCATGTTTTTGTCTACTTGACAAATTACATTTAAGATTAAATTTGTAACTTCACTAAAATTATTTTCAGTATAAATTCTGGAACTGGAGAAGATAGTATCTCCAGAAATGCCAGTGAAAGTTCAAAACAAAAGCCAGGCATGTCAGCTTCTAATAAACACCTCAAGCACTCCCAGGATTTTCCTCTTCCATTTATCTAAGGTCACTTTAAACTGTGCTTGGAATTGGCAGGATTGCAAGGTTAATCTTTTTTTTTTCCTTTTTCAGGAAGAAGCTTGAAGAGAAAGCAAAGCTGTATGAGAAAATGGTAAAAGGCGACTTTCCAGGTGAACAATACTAGTCCAGAATGAGTATTTATATATGTATAAATTCTTGGAATTATTATACAAAGTGACTGACATGGCTTCTTCCACTTTGAAAAGGAGAAAGCATACATTTACTGGAGAAAATAAATTTACTTTTGAAGAATAGCCTGACCAAGTAAAGCACTAGGGACTTTTTTCACTCATTCATTAAGTGGGTGGACTATATTCTGGTTTTTCAATACAGTATCTTAGAAAAACAAAAAAAGTTATTCTCAGTTGTGCAGCCTTGGATTGCATTGCTGATGCTCTGTTCTGCAGTCTAATTGTTGGACCTTTATGAGGAGAAGAGGACTGGGAGAGGAGTCTGGCTGGTCCATATGTGAATGTCAGCCATGCAGCTAATAGGGTTAGGGAATGCTAATCTTTTCCTTTCTTCTCTCACACATTCAGTCCCTTTCAAAAAGTAATTATTAAAATAGAATATAAATCTCCTTGCAGGTAATCTGTTTTCTTTACCAATGTCCATCTTCATCCACGTGACCCCACCACTTTCCTCTACTTTTCTATAAAGTACCCTTATGAATGCTTGGCTCCTGCCAATATACCAAATGTTAAGCATCAAAAAAAGTATTTGAGCTGTTATTGTACAAATCCTTGGCTTATGAAATAGTTAATGAGCAGAGAATGTTTTGCTGCAAAGAAAATGCAGCCTTTTCTGTACTGCACACAATGCCCCGAAACTTCAATTCAGAAATAGAAGTTATCACTGTGGAGCCAGTTGATAGCTCCGCGTTTGTTTGGCACTGAATGAGGTTTAAGTACTCCCCAATAGTGTGGTCAAGGGCATTGCTGGCAGCTGAAAAGCTGATTATGGCTATTTGGTATTGATTTTGTGCTCAGTTCTGTTCTTTTCATAGCTGTTCTCTGAGAATTGATTTTCTCCCTTAGATGAAGAAACTGAGGATTTGTACCTGGTAGATTTCACTCAGAAGATCATAGACAAACAGCACGAAGTACAGGAGCTGCATCAGAGCGAAGCTGCTGGGAAGACTTCAGAAAGAGACACAGATGAGGAGGAAATTCAGCCTGAAGCAGACATTCCACCGCCAGAGGACCCAGATGAAGAATGGTTGGTGCTACTGATTGGGCTCATCTGTCCTGGCCCAAACTCTTATTCTTGAGAATTGCATGAGAAAATACTTTTCCAAAATGTGTGAAGTAGCATCTTTGTTTTTATTTTTTGTGTAATACTACACATTGACAAGGAGGTGTTAACAGTCTTTCATTTTTCCTATAGACAGTCCTCCATGTCACTTTCATTTCTACATAGGTAACACTGCAACAGAATCTACATCCAGGATCTTGAGAAATTGCAGTGAGGGCAATACACTATAGGGGTCACAGCATAATCTCCTTTTATTTTCTTGCATTGTTTATGCAAGTATTCATCACAATATTGGTACCATTTTGTGCTTTGATGTGCTTAATTGAAATGTATTTTAGCAAAACTTGAGGATTTTATGGCATTCATCTTCCTTTCTTTAATTGTGACTTTAAAATGAGCAGTCATTTCACTGTACAGGCTTCTCTTAAAGGCAAGAAACTCTGGTTGGAATAAGAACACGATTTTCAGCATTTCTTCCACTTAGCTGCAGCACAGCAAATAGTCTCTGACCATTTTTTGTGTCATTCCAAGTAGCCACTAGTTTTCCATCTGAGATATTAGGAATAATTATGAAACCAGTCCTGACTAAACATTTTCCTTGCCCATTTGTTTAAAATGGTTGTGGAACAAGAGATTTTACTTCTGGTATCCGGTTTAAACCAACAGTAACCAGTACAAAACAGCATCCCCATTATTCAAATACTAAACTGTAGACATCCTTAGAAACTATGTAGAAGACTTACTAAAGCACTGATCTTTAAAAGTTGGGGGTTGGGAGCCAAATTGCCAGTCATACTTTTTCAGATGTAATATTCTTTAGAATGGAGTAATTGAGGCAGCTTGATGCTAAAGAACTTTCTACATTTCAGGACAATAAATGTAGCTCTTAATAGCTTTTTCAACAACTTTAAATCAGGTGTTCAGTACTATAGAGCTGAATAAGAGGCACAATAGCTTCAGAGGAACATTTTGCTTGTGTTTTAGTCAGCCTTTGTTATGCCAGTTGAATGCACACTATCAGTCTGTTCTGAATGGCCTTTAGACCGATAATTGAAATGTATTGTAGCAATTTCATATCTACAAGAAGTCAATGCTGCATCATTATCTTCACCATGGGAAACAAACAGTAGTCTGAGTTCCATTTTGTTGTGAAAACTACATGAAATTGTTACTTTTGAACATTTTTTACACCATTTTATTGCCCTGGCAAACAGGGGTCTCAAAGGGAGATTGAATAAATGTCTGGTAGAAATGTCATATGCCCCATTCAGAACTGTCCTCTTAAACTGGGAGTGTGTTAAGTGAAAAGCAGGAGCAACTGTCACACACAGACTGAAAGGTGACAAATGCTCTTTGGAAAGGGTCACTGCTTCTGTCTTCTGGGTAAGACTTCTGTCAATCTGCAAATAGAAGTTTTGCATCACATTTCTTTTCCTTTCATTCCAGGGTTGATTATGTTGATTTCTTGGGCCGATCTAGACGCTGTATGAAGAAGGATTTACCAAGTCTACTTAAAATGGATCAGGAACTTCAAGGGAAAAGGTGTGGTTTCTGTAATGGAGCTGCATGTTCCTCTCAGTATTTAACATATTTCTTTTTTAATGAGAAGAGAGGCTGTGCTTTGTCAATCCATTCTTAATCCAGAGCTGATGTTACTGCTTCCTCTAGATCTGCATAATTTTCAGAGAAAGGTTTTAATAAATTGATGAAGCAGTCTCATATATTTGTTGCATCTTTAAAAAATGGAGTCCTTGTATTTCTTATAAGTCCTTGTGATATATGTCCCGTAAAATGCCAGGAAAATGATTCCTGGTTCTGTTTAACATGGAAACCGATGATAGTCTTTTAGCAATTCCAAATTCTTCATGATGTTCAAAGTAAATTTGTTAGACCTCCATTTGTTTGGTTTTGTTCTTCTGTTAAACAGCTGTTTAACAGCTCTTCTGTTAAAATTACTTCTGTATTATTATTTGAATATTAATATTTTGCATGGATCTCTTGGGGAAATGCTTAGCTTTTTGTTTCTTCAAATACCTTTAATTTTCTTACATTAAATGTGAAATGTTCCTCTTTGTGATTGCTAGAACCCCCAAAGATGCCATTAACTGATTTTTTTCATCTCCCATTCTGTGATTGGATAGTTACTTCCTGAAGCTTCTGAGAAAGGATATGATTTTGTCTTCTAATAACACGTTCTACCAGTACCTTGTTTTAGAGGCACCTTTGTATTTCTATTTTGATCACGTACCATAGTCATCAACATTGTAGCACTAAGTAGTGTCTGCAATGATCTGTGTTTTGTGGAAACTGCAATAGTGGATCAGACCCAATCATATTTGCACTGTTTGGTACTGACAAACTAGTAAATTCTGCTCTGTAATCCTTATTTTTTTTTTACTTAGACAAGAACCTGATGGGAATACTCTGTTATCTGAAGACATGAGAAGAGAGCTTCAGAGGCAGCAGTGGGAAAAGGAAGAAGAAGAAGCCCTCAGAAAACCCATGGGACCCATACATTATGAGGATATTCGAGAAAATGGTACACTGCCATAATTTATATCACTCACCTTTGTATCACCAGAGAGATCAGTTGCAGAGGGAGCAAGGGAAAGTTATTTCCTGTGCCTGTATGGCAAAGTGTAGGTGTGTGTTAAGCCACATGTGCAGTAACTGTTGAAAGTTACTAGTATGTAAGTCTAGATTTATTTTTTCTTCAAATTGTATTTTTCTCAAATGTTTCTCTACCTCCTCCTGTGTTCTCCATCAGGAAGCTTCACTTGATGTATCATCTAAAGCAAGCCTTTTTTAGCCATCTCAGTGTTGGGAATAATTCCATGCCTGAAAGCAGGGTGCCTGGAGGCTGTAGTTTTTGTCAATTATAAACTGAAGCTAACTTAAACCTATTGTTTTTCTCCTTTTCAGAGGCCAGGCAGCTCGGTGTTGGTTACTTTGCCTTTTCTCGGGACCAAGAGCTCAGGCATAAACAACGGGCAACCCTGGATATGCTGAGGGAGCAGGTATGAGAGTAAAGAGCAGACTGGGCTGCAAGGGCAGAGTGGTTTCAGTGGTTACTGTCTCCGATTTCTTGTACAAGTGCTGTATTAGGTGATGCCTGCAACTGGTTTCTTTTTTCCCATTGAAACCTGGTACTTGATTAGGATTACTTTTAGTTGTTTTGTGAAGGAAGATATGTACTTGTTTATAATAACAAAGGAAGATTAATTCATGCTTTTCATTGTTGTTAAGACGCTTGATCAGAGAAATAAACGTGAACAGCTGAAGGAGAAGAGGAAGGCAGCTCTAGATGCAAGGCTGTCCAAACTTCGAGCACGGAAGATTAAAAAGTTAAGGGAAGCTGGGTTAGAGGAAGAGGCAGAAAAACTGGAGAATGGAGGTATGATCTGTTGCCTTTTTAAGTTAAACACTTGCTGTTTCACCTTGATCTATGGACAGACAATTTCTAATTTATTATTTGTTTAGACATTCAATAGGTTGTATTGTGTGTTCTTTGCATATAATTTTTCTTTGTATATAATATGTATATGTACAATTAACATAACTGTTAGGATAATGAAAGTTGATGTAATTGTGTGTAGATATAAAATCATGCCAGAAGTAGCTTAATAATGCAGGTAGAAATATGGTATGTAGAATGTAGCCTTTTTTTGATTCACACCTGACAGCAGGAATTACTTGGGTTAATTATGCAGGTTGAGATTAGAACTGCTGACACTGTACTGGCTTTTTCTTCCATGAAAATGAGGTAGAATAAGTAGTAACAAGTCAATTTTGATATCATACAATATTCACTGTGACAATTTCAGTGCAGTGTGTGAACTGGAGATACAGCTGACTCTAGGATTTAGGATAATGAATTTGAATTCTAATCCTGTCTCTGTGCTGTCTCCCTTACAACACTGATAGTCAACTTTTACTGTCTGTCTCCCACTGGAAAATGTAGCTAAGATTTCCCTGTGTCAGAATTCCATGCAAGTGATTAACTGTGAAATGTTCTGGAAATGAAGAACAGCATCATGTCACTTCTCTCTGTTATGGTTGTTCAGAAGAATAAGAATGCAAATTGTTTTCTCCAGTAAATAAAATAGTGAAGCTGTTCTTATTGGAAATGCATGGAAATAAATGTTCTTCTTTTTAGCTGTGAGGGTCATATTTTATTCTGTAACTGACAATCTCTACTATCTCTTCCTGTAACACAGAGGTGAAGGGTGCTGCTGAGGAACCAGAACCTCCTAAGGTTACTTCAGCAAGTAGGAAAGTCGAGGTTATCATCCAGGAGAGGAGAGATACAAAGCCTGGAGTGCCTTATGTCCGAGAGTGGGATAAAGGCAAAGGTAAGGAAATGTAGATTCAGGAACTTTGTTGGGAAAAAGCCTGTATGCTGCCACTTTCATTTATATTTTGTGACCAAAGACTGAGAAGCACTGAAATCCTTTCTGCCTCGGTACTGATGACTCTTCAGTGTCCAGGGCAGTGACTGACAAGCATGCCTTGGTGCCAGTAGCTGCTATAATGTCCCCAAAATTTTTCTATATGAATTACTGCATTTCTGGATGATCCTGACAGGCTGGCAGAATGACAAATTCTGTAGTTCATAAGATGTACAGTGTGATCTTTCTTGATATATTCCTGTGGTTTGTGCTACCTGATAGCAAGATGTTTCACACAAACAGGCACAGCACAGTACTAAAACATGATGCAGGCAGAGACCACTTCAGTGCCTGTGTCCCATTTTGAAGCATCTTCCTTGTCACAAAGTGATGGCTAATCTGATGCCTGACTTCTAAGTAAAAGCAAACAAGGAATAGGCAAAGCACATAAATGCTCATCTTCTTTATTACTTTAACAGCACTATTCCTTTTATGTGCAATACTGGTATTTCCAGATTCTTCTTTTCGATTTTATGTTCCATTAATGAACATCACTGTGAGGGAAAACTTCATGGTTCCATTAAAACTCCAAATTTTCAGATCCTATCTCATAAATCTTTATCCTGCCTGACACAAGCTTTTTTCCTTCCTCTGAGGAAGCCTGGTATGTCACAAACACACAGGCAACACTGCAGCAAACACTACACTCAGAAAGCAGAGGACAGCTTACTCTAAAATGCAAAGTGAACTAACTGTGGTCCACTGAAGGAATCTGCACGAGATTCTTGTATTTCTGTGTAGTATGAGGTGGAAAAGGATCTTCAGGTGGCTTTACACAGTTGCATCTTCTTTGTTTGCCGGTTTGTTTTCCCTCCTGTCTGACTGACCTTCAGACCTTGAAATCTATGCTAAATCTACCATTTTTCTGTTTCTAACAGAACTGATGTTTGGACAATGGGAAAAGAAACAGGAAGAACTAAGAGATGAGCGAGACCCAGAATTTGCACCACCATCTGATTACTTTTTGGGACAAAAGAAAGATGATTATTACCGAAGTAGGAATTTGAACAGTTCTGAAACAACCTCTGAAAAACTGGAAACAGAGGGAGCACAAAACCGACAGAGGCCATCGGCGCAGGGCAGCAGCAGCAGCGCTGGAGACGTGCCACTGTCAGCACAGGCTTCCAACAGCAACATTCCAGATAAGCCAGGGTCAGCAGAGCCCGGTGACCATGACACTCAGGGCGTGTCATCAGCAGAGGATGACAGCAGCGACGATGAGGACGTGCTACCACCAGCACAGGCTTATGGCTACGGTGCCCGAGCTGTGCCACCACCACTGCGGGGTTATGGCTACAGCACCCAGGGCGTGCCACCGCCCATGCCAGCCTACGGCTACGGCGCTCCTGAGGTGCCCTTCCCAGTGCAGGCTTATGGCTATGGAGCACCAGGAATGGTGCCACCAATGCATGGGTATGGCTACAGCGCTCCTGAGATACCCTTTGCAATGCAGGCTTATGGTTACAGCAGCCAGGATGTCCCACTGGGAATGCAGACCTGTGGATGCAGCAGCCAGGGTGTGCCACCAGGAATGCAGACCTGCGGCTTCAGTGCCCATGATATGCCGCCAGGAACACAGGTCTGTGACCTCAGCAGCCAAGATGTGCCACCAGGAACAGACACCTGTGTCAGCAGCACTCAGGATGTGCCACCAGGAACAGACACCTGTGTCAGCAGCACCCAGGATGTGCCACCAGGAACAGACACCTGTGTCAGCAGCACTCAGGATGTGCCACCAGGAACGCAGGCCAGTGGCTGCAGCACTCAGGATGTGGCACCCCCAGTGCAGACTGACAGCAGTGACACGCCAAATCAGGAACCACTTTACCAAAGTTTAGATGATATGCTCTCTTATTATAGACAAGTGACTTGAGCTGAGCAAAAAGATAAACAAGAACCATGATCTAAAGTACTGAAATATAATTAGTGCTCAGCAGAATTAATATTTTCCCACATATGGGAAAAATAAGTTTCTGTAAGTACATCAGAATAAATCTCCTGGACACTTAAGCTGTTTTACATCACAGCTATATTTTGTCCCGTTGTTTTTTGCTGTTTTTTTTTGTTCTTACCTCTTTACTAAAATTTAACTGATATTTACACCTGAATTTAAGGGTATATTAATAACTTTCTTTCAAGAGATAAACCCCTTTAGTTGGTTGCTCTCAGGTGGCTTCTGGTTTGGAGGTATTACAAGTTCAGTCACATGCATAGAAACTGTATGGAAATGGTAAGTCCTCTGCTGTCAAATACAGAATGATTCTGTTTCTTACTTAATCTCTTGTCTTTTCTAAGTGCAGAATATTATCTAGTGAGCAGTGGTGTTTCACATGGCCTCTGCATTCCTGAGGTCCATATATAACTCATAATTCTGTGTAGCATTTTAGGGTGGAGATACTGCAGAAATCGATGAATAATGATGGGTAGGCTAAAAATAAACACATCACTGAAGCAGAAGCCTTGACACCTCACATTACTGTCTTACTGGTTTAGAAAATCCTCTCATAATTCTCCAAGTGTGTTTTTCATGCATAAAAAATTACATATACAGCTTTGTTTCATACTTTTTTTCCCTAAAAACTGTGATACTGGAGTCATTAAATATAAAAGCAGACCAATCTCTACCAAACTTTTATTTCAGAACCTTAGTAAATGAGAAGACTCACTTGCCTTGTAGAAAGTTTTTATTTCTGAAGGTAATTTAGATTACTTGTATTTTAAAAGCTTCATACAAGGATAAGACCTAGAAAAGCAGGTTAGAATGGGCAATTGCATAGATTGTTAAATGGCAGAGATAAAACAGTGAACATTTAAATGCAACAGTGAACTGTTTAAAGAGACAAGCTGATGTGCTCCTCTTGTGTGCTTCAGTCGGATCTCAGGCTGCTCTGCAAGCCTGGTGAACAGCAAGATGTTCAGTGTGACTGAAGGATATGCAGAAGAACATATTTTGTCCTCAGATTCTAATTTAGCCTCAATTCCTACATCATTGGCTTTTGCACTGGAATTTGCAGATCAGGAACAGTACATTACAATTATATATTAATTTAACGTCAGAATACTATTCTGAAGTAAGATAATACCACTATCCCAATTTTGAAGAAAATGAGAATGGAAAACATGTTAGAGAAGGTCACACCCAGTTTTCCAGGCTGGCTGATTTACACTAGAGGATTTTCCTCTTCTAAGACCTCACAGAATCAGTATCTGGAAGCTATTCAGAGCAGGATATAATTTCCTTTCAGCTGAACTAACTCTAAAGAGTGGGCAAAGTCTTTTCAAACTGTAGATCTTGACTTGAATTGATTATGGCAATCATATCCTTCAATGGATTTCCCTACAAAGAATATTTGTGTCTATTTTGCTGCTATTTTAATTGACATGTATTTCCAACTGCCTTTTGGACTTTGTTTTTTTTTGTGCCCTTCAGACTGTGATCATTTTATGTATATCTGATTTAGGAGTTATATTGTCTTTGCATTAGTTTAACATTGAGCTAGAGCTGCAGTAAGGAATGAAATGCCATTTATTACATAGCACTACGTAAAAAGATACAATCAAAGTGTTTCTTTGTTCAGCTTCATTTCCACAGCCTAATATTAAACAGGGGGCTCTTGGCAAGGAGGGTGGTTCAGTGCCTACAGCACTGTTGAGCCTGTTGAGAACAGCTCCTCCACTGCAGTGATCTGTCACTTTGCCATTTGGTCTCATTCCCTCTTGTCTTGCTTTTTTGCTGAAATGCTTTTTCCATACTGTCTCATGCTGTGGAGCACACATCTCTGTTCACTGTCCTCCCCTCAGACCACCTCAAATTAGCTTGGCTGGGATCAGCAGCTTCATTCATTTCATTCAGCAATTCCTGGGGCAAACAATTCCTGATTGATACACTGCCAAAGTTTTATTTCTCTCGCATTTTGGAGCGTGTTGTCTCCCTGTCCCTCTTCCTCCTCATTTAAACCACCTCCCAGGTTACCTTCTTTGACACCAGCGGAAATGGGGATGCAGGTGGGCAGTGTTGGTAGGAATCTGCCACCATCAGTGTGCGACTGATGGAAGTGAAGTAAAGCCTGCTTGTGCTCTCACTGAGTGTAGGGAACTGTGAGCACACTCCATCTCTGGTTTTGTTCCGTGGGTTGGAGGTCTGCCCCCAGAGGTACCAGTGGTGCCTTGTGTCACCTTCAGTGTTCTGCACAGATGCAGGGACAGTCCCTGCTCTGTCTAAGGCAGCTTTGTCCTATATTTTTGTGTGAATAGTTTTGTTACCAAAGGTACCTTTATCCAAAATGCAAGAATAATGTAATCTTGAATTTCAGCCTTCACACTCTGGCTGGCTGGCAGGACTCAATCTGATGTCCAGAAAAATACTTTTAGAGAAGACAATTTTCTCAGTATCACCAAGAGCTGATTTATTCCCTCTTGAAGGGCAGCAAGGATCTGATCTTCCTACGAACCACTGGCACGTGAGATGGGGCTGATACACGGGCTAAAATCTACGTGGCTGTAGCTGTGTCAGCTCAGGGGCCGACGCCGCATCGCTCGCTGGCTCCTCAGGGCTCAGGCACAGGCAGCCCGGGAATATAAACCGAGGCCGTACGGGCAGGAGCCTCCCGTGCGGTGCGGGGGCGCGGCCGGAGCTGTGGGGCGGGAGCTGTGGGGCCGGAGCTGTGGGGCCGGAGCTGTGGGGCNGGGGCCGGAGCTGTGGGGCCGGAGCTGTGGGGCGGGAGCTGTGGGGCGGGAGCTGTGGGGCCGGAGCTGTGGGGCCGGAGCTGTGGGGCGGGAGCTGTGGGGCGGGAGCTGTGGGGCGGGAGCTGTGGGGCGGGAGCTGTGGGGCGGGAGCTGTGGGGCGGGAGCTGTGCGGCCCCAGCGGCGGGAAACTGCCGGCTGGAAGCGTTGCGCATGCGCAGAGCGGCGGAAACGGGCCCGCGCCCCGCCATTCCCGCAACCGCCGCGCGGGGGAGGCAGAGGCCGGGGAAGGGCGGGACCCCCGCGCGCCGCCCCGCCCGGTGCCGGCCTTGGTCCCGGTCCCGGTCCCGGTCTCGCCCCGTGGCAGGGGCGGCATGGGCTGATGAAAGGGTAAGGCTTGCGCCTCCCGCTCCCAGGCGTCTAGGGCACCTGCCCTTCTGAAACGGAGCCTCGCGTTTCAGAGGGAAGGAGGTAACGCCCCTAGCCGTCTAAAAATGTCTCTTTAACAAGGAAAACCACTTGGTAGCACGGTGTGCATTCAACAACCGACACCTACGGCCTCTTCCTCAGGAGCCCAGACTGTAGGAGCCCGTATTTCCCATGTAACTCCCCGCAGGCGCTGCAGCCCGAGAGTGTCGCTGTTCTCAGAAGCCAGTCCCTCCCTGCAGCCATCAGCTGCCGTGCCTAACAGCAGGAACAGCCTCTGTATCACCATTTCTCTTCAGTAATAAGGCCTTTGAATTGATTCTTTCCCCTGTGATCCCCACCTTGGGAACAGCATATTCTCTCCTTCAAGTCTCCATAACAAGTATTCAATCACTGCCATTTATTCCAAGAAGTAAGCTATGGTCTCAAAAGCACTGCTCCCCTTCCCTCTCCACCCCAAAGGCATTCCATGAGTGTAAAGGAGCTGTGATGTCAATACCTAGCTCAGGAAAATGGTGTAGTGACAATTTGTAGGACAAAGGCAAGTGTATGTTCAGCAGGCAGTGGGACTATAGGGCACAGCAGTGTTATTAAGCAGGAACACAGAAAGGAGTGTTGTTTTGGAGTGGCTGACCCCAAGGTGCTGGTGATGGAAGTATAACTTGTGTTTAAAGAAAACTTAGAGCTCTTAGCAGAACACACACTGCTATAGCCACATCTCTGACAACTACAGCTAAACCTAAGCCTCCAGATTAAAACTCTGCAGATTTTAACACTCAAGCCTTGACTCCACTGTCAAAAGACAGGAGAAGTTGACAAATGACTACCAAACCATCAGATGCACTCAAGCTGCACAAAGGCACACATGGTCTTCAGTAAAAGTTTCATTTTCAGTATAAAACAGTATGGCCATTATTAAACAAAACCTACAGGTAAAGAGAAAAAATCACATCTTAACAAAAAAGATTTATTCTGACTAAACAAAATGTACAATGTTTCCCAAATGACAGAGTGTTTTCAAGACTCTGAAGTTTGCAGGTCCATTGGGGAACTTGATCACTTCTTACCCTGCAGTTTGATCAAGCTACTTTTTGCCAGACTTCTTTATTCCACCACTGGCTGCCAAAAGAAACAACACAGCTGGTTAGGTGACTGTGACAGAGCTCAGCTACAAATGCAGCTCCTCATAAAGATGAATCCCCCCATTAAACAGCCTGCACAGCCCAGGTCCCCCCTGGTGAACTGTTTCTGCATGTGCGACTACTCCTGTGTGGTTTTGATCTCACGCACCTTGTTTTGAACAGTGATTTATTTAACATTAGGAATTAAGTTTCTCCTGGAACCAAATATGCCCCATGATTCTACAATGGAACTAAATATTCCAACAGTTGCTTTGTTTCTCCATTGATTATTTCTTACACAGCAGGAGCAGTCTGGTCAAATCAAAATCAAGGGAATAAAAGCATTGTTATCCCTACACCAAAGCCCCCAGCTGGGATCAAAGCTCTACAGAAGCTCTACAGAATTCCCTGCAGACTACTGAAGACTGTAAAGTGAAAGAACACAAGGTATTGACACAGCAACAAGTGTAACATTTGTTGTGAATGGTGTTTTTCTCCAATTGTATCAGGTATGACCAGTAGGAAGGGAAGAGAACAGCAAGGCTGCACCAAAACAGAGTGCAAGGGCCGAGGGTCAACAACAGACTGTGCATTGCAACTTGATTCCAACAGCATTGCCCTGCTAAGGCTCTTGGAAATAAGCTGACCTTGCCACAGCAACACAACAATCTTTACTGACTTTGGTATGCATCAGACAAGGGCCAGATGCCTGACATCTAGTCTAGAAAAGGGCAGAGAACTCTGAAGAGATCTGTGAGCTGAAGCACCCTACACAGAATGAGTTTAGGATGGTAAGGGCAGAACAGAGGCCAAATGAATTCTTCTGCATCTGTCTGAAACACCAAAGACATTCCAAGTCCCACACCCATCACACTTTTTGTACATAGATAAATCAGAGAAGTTAGAGCAGTCTGAGATAAACAATATTCCAAGTCAGTGGGACTGGATGGCACTTCCTACAAGAGCACCTAAGAAGCTGTAATGTGAAAATGCAGATCTGCTGGGTAAGATTTACAACATCAATACAGACACTATGTCAGACAACTCACGAACTGTCAGCAAAGCTCCCAGATTTGGAATGGGTTCTGTGAAGAACTGGGCAACTACAGAGCATCAAGTCTGAGCTCAATCTCTGAGAAGATAACAGAGTCTGGAACAAAGCAAATGAATGAACAGTCTTGTGAAAGTTAAGTGGATTCCCATAAAGAGTAAATCCTTCCTCACTGACCTGCTGGGATCCTGAGGTTATCAATGTTTGAATAAAGTGAACTTAGGGGACTTCATATTTTCACACAGTACCTGTCAAGATTCCATAGCAAATGTTATTAGTGAAACTATTTTGTTATGGGATTGTTGGAAAGGTCTCTTAAGACTGAAAGTTTACTGAAAAATAGGAAGCAAAATGTGAAGTTAATGATCTTCTCAGAATGGAAAAGTGGTAATATTAATGGGCCACAGGTTGGAAGCAGGCAGGATCCCTGAACATCTCAGATGGGACCATGGCAAACACTGGAGAAGCAGAAGGTGAGAGCAGACCCACATGAACACTCTCCAGCTGTCACTGAGACAGACTGAGCTCCATGAGCCACCAAGACATTGTGAACTCACTTCATGTCTCACGTATTTTACAGTCACTCAGGCAGAGGGACTGAAGCCAGACTGGTTAACAGTCACTTTTTTTTTTTTCCTGACAAGAATCTTCTGCTCTTGAAGAAACTCATCCTCTCAGAGAAGAAGCACTGGATTTGTTAAACTTGGAGGACTGTGGCAAAGCCTACATGTCATACATCTGAAAAGAAAGCACTGGTGTGCTAAAAAAAGGGTAGAAATGTCCCTGCACATACCAGTGGACTAGGTCAGCATGCCAGATACAGTGCTTTTCCTGCTGGATCAGAACCTACATCATTTGGGGATGAAAATGCATAAGAAAAAAAAATAGCCTCTATTTGTTCCATATCATCTGTACCTGCCATTTATGCTTGTCAAGCAAAAACATTAAATTTTTGAAGGCAGCCAGACCCCCATTTCTCCTGCCAGAATGGCACTTCACTTACCCAGGGGCCCTTTTCCAGCAGCTTTTGCTTTCATCTCCTCAAGTTTCTTTTGCTCCTCTTTCTGTTTCTGTTTGAATGCCAGATCAGTCTAAAGGAAAGAACAGCAGCATTTTTTAACATCTCTTCCACAGAAAAATTCAAAAACAACTGAGAAGCAATGAAAAACGAATTTAATATTCCAGCAGCAATAAACACCTGACTAGGCCAAGGCAGGATGGATGAATAATGCTAAATACGCAGAACATGGCAGAACTATCACCAAGGTTTTTGCTGTACCACAAACTAAACTTTAACTCCATATGTTTGGTCTTTCTGGAATTATTTCCCATGGCATAATCTCCTTCTGAGATTATGATTCCTCTGACTGATAGATGTTTGCAGTAACACCATTCATTAATATGCCCTCAGAGACACACATGAAGCCCAGCAAACAGGCACTAACAAAAACATTTAGATTATAAAGAATGAAAATAAAGTAAGGCTGCTTTCACCTGTAAAAACGCATAATCTTTTTCAAAAATCCTCTCACACATACATAATTTTTGCTGGGTTTAATAAATTTGTATTAATTCCAAGAAATCTAATGAGACTGCTGGCAAACTGTACAGGCAAGGCAGCTATTGAGCCTCCTTGCTGGATGAGTCTCCAAATCTAGGAGAAGTCAGACACACTCTGTCCCTTAGATACACATTCTTCAGACACCAAGGCTGAAAAGAACCCAGATTTTTAACATGGCACTCAGGACTTTGGGGTATCTGAACTGAGGGTCTTGACAAGATTGACTGAGATTCCACTGATTCTTCACCAATCCAGTCTATGGCTCATCCTTACAACTGCAAAGCTTTCCTCTTCTTTCAGTTTAAGCCTGCCTTGCTGCAATGTAACCATATTACTTCCCCTACCTACCCCTCACAGAACAGAATAGTCTGTTCCTCTCTCCAGGTTTTCCTGTCTCCTGCAGGCTAATATGTCTTTCCTAGTAAATCAATCCCTCACATTTATCCACTTCTGTGGGATTTGTTCTTGCAATGTGTTGCTCCCAAGTGCTCACAATATTGCAGGGCTGGGACAAAAAGAAATATTACATCATTTGACACACGAATGTTTACAATTTGGATCCCTGTAAGCACTTTATTAGTTCTACCATTTCTTTGACAATGAACTTTATTTAGAAAGCTATGATTTTTTTCCTTTTTCAAAGAGATATTGTATTTGCTTTTTTCCAAACAGTGGTACCTCATCCATCATGCACTATTCTCAGAAGTAACAGCTGACATCCAAACTTAAATGTAAGGGTTCAGAGTATCTCTAACACTCAATTCACTGGTACTTAATTTATCCAAGATACACAATAATCCTGGGCTCCCGGGACCGCAGTGATTAATTGATTTCTGATCGCAGTCTGATGCTTTGGCACGGGCATTCCAAGCTCCTCCAGTAGCCAGCACTGCTGCATCCACCAGCATGGTGGAACACAGGTGGGATGTCATCATGGAATCAGAGAAACACAGAATGGTTTGGGTAGGAAAGGATCTTAAAGATCATCCCGTTCCAAAGTCCTGCCGTGAGCAGAGACATCTTCTACAAGCCCAGGTTACTCCAAGTTTCGTCCAACCTGGCCTTGGACACTTCCAGGGATGGGGCAGCCACAGCTTCTCTGGGCAGCCTGTGCGAAGGATTCACCATCCTCACAGGAAAGAATACCTTCCCAGTATCTAATCTAAACCTCTTCTCTTTCCCTTTGAGCCCATTCCCTCTCGTCCCGTCACCACCTGCTCCTGTAAATGTCAGCAGGAACCCCGCGGGCAGCCAGGCCCGCCGGCTCCCTCCCGGCCGGGGCTGAGCCCCCGCCGCCCCCGGAGCTCTCCCGCCGCCCTACCTCATCCAGGTCCTTCGTCTGCTTCTTCGGCTGCTTCAGCGGCTTCTTCTTGCCGCCTGCAAAGACAGAGGAGACAGTGAGGGCCGGGCGGGGCCGGGCAGGAGGCACCAGCGGCCCCGGGCCCGGCCTTACCCTCCCGGCCCGACATGGTTCCGCTCGCTCCGCTCGCTCCGCCCGCTCCCGCCGCTTCCGCCGCCGCTTCCGCCGCCGCCGCTTCCGCCGCCGGGCCGGGGCAGGTACGGGGCGCGGCGGGGCCGGGCCGGGGCCGGGGCCGGCCGGGAGGGGAGCGGCGGCTCGGCCGGGTCGGTGGAAGGGCCCCCCGGGCAGGGAAGGGTCGGTGGTGCGGAAGAAGCCGGCTGCGGGATGAGGGTGCGCGGTGGCGCCTCGGGAGTGCCGGGGTGCGTTTGGCCGCGGTGCGGAGCGCTGCGGAAGGCGGGACCCCTGGAATCGAGTCCCGCTCGCCACCGGCTCTGTGTGTGCGGCAGCTTTTGAGAGCTTGTTTGTCCGTGACTGCAGGCAGAGGAAATGCCTCTTGCAAGGGAAGCAAGAGAGGAACCAGGCACGTCATCTCAGATTAAGCTTCCACAACTTTCTTGTGTCCTCTGAGCTCAGGCTGAGATCACGTTCATCACAGTCTGTGACTGACTGCATAGAAATTCTTCTTCAAATCTCAAGTTTCTCTCTTTTTTTTCTATACTTCAGTAGCCTGAATATTTGGTTAAACTCTTCAAGTAGTAATGCAATTAGGAGAGGGGAATTTTGCAGTCTGGAACCGATAAAATTGAGCTGATGTTTATTGTGGCCTGCAATGTAGAGTAGGTGTTCAACACTGCTCTTAACAGTAGATGTATGAGTGATGCTGAGAACTTCCTTCGTGTCCATGTTCTTGTGGGTTTGATCTTCCATGTTGTTACATGTGTAAAACAACTGATAAGATTTTCCTAATGCCTCTTGGTGTTATTATTAGTTGTTGGAACTAGTCAGCAGGGAATGAACCCATGGTGGTCAGAATTTTCCAGCTGGTACAATGCTTTTTTGTGAAGATTAACCACCTAAAACTAACAAGGAAAGCTGTTTTAAAATAATTAAAAATACTGTGCAGCAGTTATCAAGTGTTCTCAATAATTCATGTTTTCATATTATATTAGTCAAAACCTAATATACTCATACACAAATTTCTTATAAAACCTGACTGAAAAAATTTCCTGTTTCCAGTATTTAGAGGAATGTGCCTCAGTAGAACTCTTAAGTTCGCATTTAAAATGAGTAGACAATAAACCATAACTAGCAGCCTGCTTTTGCAGCGTAAGCAAGAATTTTAAGCTCATTTTAAAATGCAGCCTTGTGTGTTAGAATGCTGTGCGTTCACTGCCTGAGACTTTTCTGTTCTTGTGGCTCGTCCCGGTTCATTATTTTGTAGGCAGTCTCATGGGAATACTTGTGTTTGGTTCAGCACTTCTGAGTTTTCCCTCTGTCCTTGTGTTTTGTCTTTGCATCCTTCAACACTTTCTGTATCTGCACAATGTAAGATAAAGAGAATAATCGAGCCACACTTCTTTTTTTATCGAGATTTTGTCCGCTCTCTGCCCTTTTTCCTTTTCTGTTCTTTTGCAGAATTGTGAGTGCCTGAGGCACAAACCACATCGTGCAATCACTGCTCTGCTGAAGCACTACATTTCTCTGAAGTTACTCCTGCTGTTATTGGATCTGCACATGATCACTGTTCACGCCGTGGGTGAATTAGTAATCAAGAAGCATGAAGCATGGTGGGAGTACTTCCTAACAGAAAATCAGGAATCTGTGGCACAATTGCACTTTGTTGAAAATTGTGGAAAGTTCTCTAGGTAAGCAGTGGTGTAAAAGTAGTAGCAATGGTTTAGCCATTCTTGAATTGATTCGTTTTGGCATGCATGTAGTTGAAGAGCTATGAATCAGCCATACTTGAGTAACTTCTCTTCTTCCTTGTAACACTTATTTAGTGATTAAATTCAAGACATGGGGCCTATGAAGTACACATCAAGTGTGTCTTCAGTGTCCTGTGGTCTGCAGTATCACCATTCATTGATGAAGTGGAGTCCAAAAGTGAATTTACACATGGTGAGGACTTACTGCCCGTCAGCACCCAAGAGGCCCGATGCCAAGTCTGCGGTGGAAATGGCCATGGGTCTCCTTCATCGGATCACAGAATCAGGGACTGTCATGGGAAAAAACTCCCTTCAAAAAGTGTCTGCAACATGCAGGAATTGGTGGGACAGATACGAAGAATTTGTTGGAATCAATGAAGTTCGAGAGGCTCAGGGAAAAGTAACAGAGGTAAACTGGAGATAATGTAGAATTTTAAAATGATGGCTAGAGCTATACAAAGCATAAACACTGTCTGTGAGGCAGAAAAGGTTATCCAAGGAGAATTATGTCTTTTTCTGCTTTGGCTGTCTGTGCAGATATTGTGAATGTGTTCTAGGCTATACATGTAGTAAACAGAGCTTATCACATCCCCTGAATTGAAATAGAGTGTGGTTTATTTTGTTGCTGGCTTTTTTCCTGCCCCCACAAAAAAAAAAAGTTGTATAATTAGCAATTTAGGTATTTATGGTAATAAGTCTCTAAAATAACTGCTGTTTCTTCTCAGGCAGAAAATGTCTTTATGATAGCTCGAGGGATAGTACGAGAGGCTCGTGAAAATGTAGAAGCCCAACAGATTAAACTGAAGGAAATTCGGGATCGCTTAGACAGGGTCTCTCGGGATGACACCCAGTATTTAGAACTGGCTACTCTGGAACACAGGTTGCTGCAGGTAATTTGTTGGTACTTGAGCATTGGTGAATATGTTAAAAATTTGTGTGCTTTGTTTCCTTCACTAGTGATTGATTGTCTTTGTAGATGCAGTTTAGTTCTGAAATAAGTGATCAGAGTTTATTTTTTAGGGTACTTGTTTTACTTAGTTATTGTCAATGGTTTGATCCCCTGTTCAAATTTTAGATGTTAATGCTAAAGTAGAGTAGTATATTTGGAGAATCAAACAGAAGATAATGAACGTAGAAAATAAATTGTTGTAGTGGTGACCTGTACATGAGTAGTTAAGAAAAAGCTGCCATTCAATGAATTAACTCTCCATGGGATGAGAGAAACTCTTTTCTGGTTAATCCATGGAAATTCTCTCAGCTGCCTTCTGCTGGTGTCTGGAGAAGTCAGCAGGGCTGAAACAGTGAACATTATGGAGAGTGAAAGACCTTGCTTACTCATACCCATTTTCTGTCATCACGTGGCAGATTCTCATGTGTGGGATCTTCAGCTGTGGTTCCTGATAACCATTTCCATTTCTCAGACTTTAAATGATGTCTCATTGACTTAAGTAGGATTAATAAAGAAAATCCCACATTCAAGGGAAAATTTCTGAAACTACTAAAAGATATTCCTTCACCTGCACTGGGATTTGGTGGTTGGTTTGGGTTTTCTTCTTTTAGTACAGACTTTATAGCTTCTCTTTTCATCACTGCATTTCTTGCAGGAAGAGAAGAGGTACCGAGCTGCATATTTAAATGCAGAAGAATCTGAGAGGGAAAAATTCTCTCTCTTTTCTGCAGCTGTCAGGGAAAGCCATGAGAAAGAGCGCACAAGAGCTGAAAAAACGAAGAACTGGTCTATTATTGGCTCTGTACTGGGAGCCATTATAGGTGTTCTTGGTTCCACCTATGTCAATCGAGTAAGGCTGCAAGAATTGAAAGTCTTGGTGCTTGAAGCACAGAAAGGCCCAGTAAATTTACAAGAAGCCATCAAAGAACAGGCCTCCAGCCATTACTTGCAGCAGAAAGATCTCAGTGATGTCATAGAAGACCTAAAAAATGTGCTGCAAACAACAACATCACGGGGTGTTAAAGAAGGGGCTTTGTTAACTAGAGAAACCAGGAATGACTCCATAAAAATAGATTCTCTTTTAATGCCTTTAAATGAACAGCTAAACTACATTAAACAAGTCAGTTCATGTCTAGGGAGTTTACAACAGCAGTTTAACAGTCTGCAGGAAAGTATCACGCAGGTGCTGTCTGAGCTGCAGAGTGTCAAACTTGCCATCCAGTCCCGACCTACAGAAAGAGTGATGCCAAGGCCTTCAGGGGAGGGCAAGGGCCAGGCTGCTGCTGTGAGAGATGTGATTTTGGAATTGTGTGATACCGAGCGGAGACTGGAAACGCAAATCAAGAGAAGTTCTATTTACAGCACTGCACTGACATGTGCTATGTTTGCCATTACTCTGCCTGTACTCTATATCATACTAAAAGGGAACTGATCCCTAAGTAATTGCCACAATTTACTAGATTAATAAAGGTAAGCTTGCACTCCAAGTACCTGGAGTGCAAGTCCAAATAAAGCTGCTGTAGCGTTTTTCATTATGCCTTCTCCTGTATATGTGAAAAACTTGAAAAGCCTTAGTCGATTACTGCTGCAAGCTCCATGCCAAGTCTGTCACACTGCTTTTTAACAAGCAAAGGAAATGCCACAATTTGATCTGTTCATTTCATTCACTGTTTCACTCTTACTGTCTAGTCTTGTGTATCAAAACAGCACCCAAAATGCCCCTCTCAGCCCCATTGCATCTGCGAGACCCAAAATTACCCCCTTCAGACCCTGAGTTGTACCCCTGGTTGCTTCCAGTGCCCCATGTCACCCCACAGTGGTCCCAGTTGTTCCCATCCAATAGCCCCCAGTTTGCATCCCCAGTGGCCTCAGTAGCCCAGGACAGGCCCTGCAGTGTAATCAGGTACATATCCTGGGTACCCTGACCCACAGATCCCTGTACTGAGTCCTGAGCCACTCTCTGCAGCCCCCAGCCACTTCCCCTTGGGGTTCTGGGGTTCAGACATACCATTGCTGGGACAGACAGGTTTTGGGGCCTGACCCATGAATAGATGTCCCTCTGTCCCCACTGTTCCCCTCTCCCCCAGGTGTGGGGACAAGGAGGAGTCTTTTCCAGTTGTACAGAACTGAGCCCCAAATCCTGCGTCCCCTCAGAGCCGTCAGTGTTCACCTCCTTCTCTTCCAGGACACCATGAAGTTCTATTACATCTTCACCACACACTGCAGCCACTACTGGGCTAAGTGACAGAACCTCGAGATGGACATAACTGATAAAATATACAGTGATTTTCACTCTGGAGCTGGATTTGTGATTTCCTGTTCCAATTATCCCTTTGCTCTGTCCTTGATCTAAATGCCTCATGTATAATTGTCTATATTTTGCTCTTTATTTCTTCATAGTTTGCCGTTTGTTCATTCACAAACCTTTAGGAGTCAACAAACAGCCAGATTAAAATACATTGAAGCTACACATGGTAACCTTTTCCTAGGATAGTTTGTAATGAAGTATCCAAAACATTTCTGAGGCTTCAGTTCTTTGTTACTGATATCTCCATGTCCTTCAAGGCTTTCAGGCAGGGAAGGAGGGAAAGGGTTCATATACAGAGCTGTATTAAGTTTGATGTGTTTATTCTGACAATATAAGCCAATTATGCTTTCTGTACAGACTCCTTAATCTGTCATTCCAAAGGTATTTTGTGGTTTTAGTAATCATCTGTGGAGCAATCACTTTCTTATCCTTGCTAGTATCTCATTGGAACTTGTTGTTGCTTTGTTGCTTTGGGGTTTTTTCCTAATTTTGTCCTGCCTGGAAATTGAAATGCTACTCTACAGCAGGTGCTTTTAAGTGACTACATCAGCAGTAATAGACACAAACGACTCCAAAATAATATTTGGAAAGAAGTGGAAGGTCCAGCTGCCTTTTTTCCCCCTGGAAGGGTGAAAATTGGCTGATTGAAGCAAAACACTTGCCTGAACAGCTAAACATCAGTATCTGTGTGTGGCCTCACACAAGGTTTCTGGCATGGCTCAGATAAGAGATAGTTTTCTCCCTGTGATGGCAGCAGATAGGCAAATCCCATGTGGAACTCCTGCTTCACAAGCACTTCTGTGGGACCTTTGCAGACAAAGGAGCAGTGTGCTCACTTCATGTTGTAATGCTTTGCTGTAAGCAACTCACCTGTCTGGTCCACACTGCTGTGGTGGGACTTTCTCTTATTTGAAGAGAGTTTGAGGTTTTGATTATAAGCTCCTAAGACTGCAAAGTCTTTGGGACAGGGATGTATGTGGCACCAACTTCATTTGGTATCACTGGGTGCCAATAACAGAATAAAGAAACAGTCATGGCCTGTAAGAGAGATGAAAGTGCAAAAAGTTGTCTTGGGAAGTTCCACTGCTGATTTTTACATTGATTATTTGGAGTGTGAAGTGAGTAACAAGCATTTTTCAGGGAAGCAGTTTGATCTTCTGGCTTCAGAACTGGGATAACAATTCCTGTACTCTTATCTGTGTCAAGAAGTGTGCATACAGATCAATGGAATTTTTCAAATCTATAATATTTAATTTAATCATTTCACAAATATTTTTACAGGTTATATTTCTTGCAGGAACTTGATGAAAATCAGGCAAATGTGTTGTTAAAGGGGGAGGACTAGTATAATGATTCTATTTGTTATTTGCCACAGTAGTCACTGAGAATTTTTTGTCCTGGTTTGGGGGTTTTCTTCAGTTTAACTACATAAAGTTTCCCCCCCTTATTATAACCATCTGAATTTGTTATTTGACATCACTGAACATGTGGGTTACATGTATCAGCATGGTTTTTAAATGCTGAAGGTTAGACAGCTAAACTTGAAAGTCAGCACAGCATTCACTGAATTGTATTCAGAGGATTCAAAAATGAGCAGAGGTCTGAGGCCAAACTTGTATACAATAAATGAGAATACAAAACCAAGGACTGTGTATTGATCTAAAGAGATCTGCTTTTTACCTATTTAAAGAGAGTATTATGATAGTCTGTGGCTTTAAGTCTGTGTAAGGTTACAGGAAGTCAGTCATGGACTGTAAGAACAGTCAATGAACAGTAGCAAATAAATCTGTGGAAAATGATTGTTTGAAATACCACCTGAAATTTGAGAAGAGCTGGAAGATGTATGAATCAAGATGAAAATAACTGGATCTTGTCCTTTGCAGGGAGTTTTGAAGACTCAGGAACAGATCCTGTGTGCAGCTGGCAGAGCTCTGTGTTACAAGTAATTACCATGGCTCACTTAGTTCTGCTCTTCCTTGCTAAATCCTCCTATGTGAAGTGACAGCAGAATAGTTTCAATTAGGAAAAAACCCTTGTAATTAACTGTGACTATATAATAATTAGGAGAGAAGATTTGTGTATTCCCTCAATCCTGGATTAATCATCATTCCATTGTGGCAATGATCTAAATGTGTAGCTTGGCACTGCACTGTATGTGCACCCCAAAGCCAGAAGGTGTGGCTGCAGCAGTGGCAGCTGTACCTGAGCTGGCTGAAGGCAATATCCAGGAAGACGCTATAACATGGACTATATGTATAATCTGTTCAGTACTTTGTGCCAAACCTTTGTCATGGTAACACAGGCAGCAAATGCGAGTTTGAACAAAACCAGCACAGCCATACAGGGGGTGTTTACCTGGGCACTCACCTCAGTTCAGGTACATTTGCAGCAGTGATTTACACAAGCACATGACATTTCAGTGCATGTTTCCTGATGATTCAGCCAGGACTAAGTGAATACTTTGTTGCCTGTGCTCTGCAGGTCTATTCTAGTAAAAAGAAAACCAAAACAAACAAACAAACAAAACTAAAAAACAAAACCACCACACAGCAACCTGCATCCTGTTGTTCTGTTGCATACCTTTGAGTTATTAAAAAGGTTTATAGTCGATAGTTGAGTGTCACTTTTGGAATGAGGTCTTTCAGCAGATCCTTTCTTCAACGAGTAATTTCTATTTCCTAAGGCCTTTTGAGACTTGAATTCTTACTCTGTGAGCAAAGACCTGGCAAAGGATGGCTCAGCCAGCCCTGTGCCCCAAGTGCTCATCCGAGGGGGATGGTGGTTGCAAAATCATGGACAGGAATGGTGGGGCCAGGAACTGACCTGGCTACTGTGTATAGGTCAGAGGAAGCCAGTGTTCATTCAGATTAGTTCCTTTGTCTGGCAAGACACAGAAGCTGAGCTAGAGAGAACCTGGTAAGAGCAACAGGAAGCCCTTTGAAAGATATTAACTATAGAAAAATGGATGGCAGTGGCCTGAGCTTGGCCCATGCTAAGCTATTTTGAGTTCTTACTGCTCCTTGAGAAACCACCAGTAACTCAAAAGCAAACAGCTTGTGGCTATGGAAATAACTTTGAATGAGGTCACTGCAGACTTCTAACAGTAGGTGCATTCTGAAGAGAAAAGTTGCCCTTCCTTCTACTCATGAGAAAACTAGAAAATATTGCTTAAGAAGACTGGACAAAAGCAGTTAGATGTAGTGTCAAATCAGGATGCTTATTTATTTATTTATTTGTTTATTAATACTTGGGTTTTGAATGTTCCAACATTCTAGGATCCTGATCGGAAGTTGCAGGTGCTCCTGTTGATTTCTTTGTATCTGTTTGTTTGGGAAAGACAGTTCCTTTCCCAACATACCTTCTAAAAACAAATACTTCCCTCTTTGTGGAGGGGTAGAGATGTCCTGTTTACCTCAGAAACAGGTTTGAGATTTGCTGTAGAAATGAGGTTTGTGAGCTAGGAAAAGGCAGACAATGATGGTTTTGTCCATAACATATTTAGAACTGTATTTTATTGCCAGATTTTTGCTACCAAGTTACATTCATGACCTCACTCATAAAGCATAGAGAAGTGAGATTTCTGGTGCTTGGCAGCTGAATAATCTGAGAAGGTCTGTCCTTAAAAACAGCAGCAGAGCTCCAAGATAAAAGGATTGCCACAAGCATCCCAAGCTTGTTTTGCTGTGCTCTGCAGGGAGAAAAGCAAACCTATGCAAATAGGTGTATGCTCAGAGTCTCTTGCTCTACCCCTGCAGGTTCTGGGGGATTTTTTGTACTCAAAATCAGATCATTAAACATCAACAGAGTGCTGCCAGCAGATCTGTAGGTGCCCAAATGGCCATAACAAAGACCTTAATGCTGTTTCTAAATGTTCTCACAACTGAACGCTTAAAAGGAATGGAGTCAGATATGAAGTAGGGTAGATGTAGTTAACCTTCTGTTGGTCCCTGAATTACTGCTCTAAATACACTTTATTCACAGAAGCTATAGACAGTATTCACATATCCCTTGTGACTTTCTTAAACTGTCTCATCCCCTGCTTGGAGGGGAGGAAGAGAAAGAAGGAAATCAAAAGGAGCATAAGCAGCTGCTAGCCTTGTGATTATCATGATAGTTACGTAAGAAACTTAGCTAACCTGCTTAGAACCAGACATTAACAAGGGTTTTTACAGAAAAGGATCCTTTAGGGATTTAAATATACTAAAAACAACACAAGAAAACAAACCTTCTAAACAAATGGAAATAAAAATTGTTTTCATTTTTTCCTCAAGATGTTTGTTCTTTGTGTGACACCATTTTCAGCTGTATAATGTTTGAGAATTAGCTTTTTCTCTAGGGTTTGATTGGTTTGTTTGGGTTTTTTCAAGAACTGCGAAATTTTTGTGCAGACTGCTAAAAACTCTTCCCAGAAGGGGAATGGTTAATCCCACAGTGGTTTTACAATACCCTTGTCTCTCAGCAGGACTGTAAGAAGGGTGGGAGGGAGACACTGTAACATCCCTAAAGTGCACAGAAGCTCTTCTTGCCCTGCTCCCAAGGCAGGCCCTGTATCCAGTTCCCTGCACCAACCCTGCCATGGGACAGAAGGAAAAGTTTCTTCTTTCAAATGTGCTCTCATATAGTTTTTTGCTGCTTTTAAAGTGAAGTGCAGATGTTTTTTACCAGACAGAAGGGGCTGCAGGTTGGGACTGGCTCTGGAGGAAAGGCACAAAGGGGATTAGTGTTTTGAGTCAGGAATGGGTTGGAGCAAAGAAAAGTTGGGATTTTTTTTTTTTTAAATGCTCTTAGTCACCAAAACTGGATTTTGGCGGATGCAATTTGAGTGCAGGTAAAATGTCTCTGATTAGTGAGATGATAATTCACTGAGCTCTAAACTAAAGAGAGATTCAGTGGGGGGGGTGTGGTAATAGGATGGCTTTTTCTGTGTCGGGAGAAGGACAAGTAAGGGATCATCTCCTCATGGGAGTCCTCACGGGCTCTGCATATGGCAGGCTCCAAGGACTCCTCAGCATAACGAAGGGCCAAGGAGCAAAGGCCCAAAGAGGCAGCCAGCAGTTGCTTCTGAAATAATCCTTCCTTTGGGAGACCATGGTCATGCTGCCAGATCCTGGGGACTGTTCAGCATCTCTAAACTTTCAGACTTATTTTTTCCTTCGTAAAATTTGGGGGCTGGCAGTATGAGAGACTGTTGTATTTTAACAAAGACAGTAGATGTTTAATGACACTTCTGGACATGGGATTTGTACCAACTATGTCCTTCTGAAATGTCAGAAATGCATGTGGGAGGAAAGCCTAATTCAGACTTTCAGAACAGCAATATGTCTTCAATGGAGATCTGTAACTTCATCTGTAGCCAGAAAGAAGAAGTGATGGGCACCCCAGCATAAGGCAAATTCTGTACTTTGTACAACCCAGGCCAGTGCACTCTTCCTCAATTTGCTTTTACCTACAGTTCCTGAATCACTTCTTCACATCCTCAGAGATGTTTGCTTTGCTCCACACAGAATTTGTCTGGGTGCTTAAGGCATAACTCCATCTTTTGTCTGGGATTGCCAAACATCTGGCAGTCAGCTCAGCAGGCAAATGACCAGTACTTACAGTCAGTCACTGCATGCATAGCAAGTCAGTTGTTAGACTAACTGTATATTTGCTGATCAACAACACAGCAGAGCACAGCACATCTGGGAAACACAGAAGTTACAGTGTGAGTGAGAAAAATGGGAGCATTAATTCTGTCCCTCTGTAGAGCTGTTACTGACAGAACTTACCCCTAATTCAGAGAGAGGATTTTATGCAGTCAGTTCTCAGTGGCAAGAAATGCCTTTGTCTCTTACACAGAGCACCAGCCTCTGCTCTGCCCATAACTGGAGCTTCCAGCTTCGCAGGAATAAAAATCACAAAACCAGCAGTCAGTTTATATTACACATATCACTTCAGGCGCTTCTGCTTTATGGTGCTTTTGTCTCCACCGGCTTTCAGCTGGAATGGTATGTCCTTCGCTGTTTTGCAACTAGAGATAACTATGCTTTTGTCACATTCTTCAATCTCGCTAATGTGCTGGTTCCCACATACGCTGCAAATTGGAGCCGGGCTGTGCCTAAGCCTCCCGATGCTGTGTGTGTACAGGGGGACAAATGGGGTTCGCTGTCAGGTTTACGGTCAGGTTTTGCTGTCAGGTTTTGCTGTCAGGTTTTGCTGTCAGGTTTCGCTCCCTGTGCCCCGTGCCCGCTGCAGTTTCCTGCTCACTCGCACTTCTCGGCTGAGCAGAGCCGTGCACAAAGGCTTGTAGAGCCTAACTGCAAAGTTACATCGCTACAAACGCAGAGACAAGAGAAATGCTGCGATTTCTTCCAAAACACACAGCTTTAAGCCCAGCTCTCATCAGCGGCGCCGCGGACCCCTCTGGCACAGCGCGGTGCAGTCGGACCGGCCGGCAGCTGCCGCTCGTTTTGGCGGCAACGTCCGGAGCAGCCGCGTTTCCTGGGCCTCGCTCGGGCAAGGCAGAGGCCCGTCGTGCCGAGCGGCACAAGCCCCGTGTCCGCTGCCGGCCCTCGGGCTGGGGATGCCGGGCACGGCCCGGGGCGCGGAGGGGCCGCTGGCCACGCCCCCTCCCCTCACCAGCCAATGGGTTCTCGCCGCCGGCCGCGTGCCGGGGGGGACCCGCCGGATCCTGCAGGGCGGGGCCGATTTAGGGGCGGGGCCCCGAGGAGCGGACGGCTGCTATTGGAGGAGCGGGGCCGGGGGCGGGGCGGCCGGCGGGGAGCGGGGCGGGGCGGGCGCTCCGCGGCTCGGTGCGGGCAGCGCTCGGCGGCGGCGGCGGGAGCGGAGCGGGGCGGCCGCCGCGGCGGCAGGTGAGGGGCGGCGGGCACCGGGGCCGCGGGGAGGAGGGTGCGGGCTGCCGCTGCAGCCGCGCCCGGCCCGGGGCGAGGAAGCGCTGCCGGGGGTCAGCGGCCGGCGGCAGGTGCCGCCCGGGGGCCGCGCTTTGTCTCCGCGTGGGGGGATGGGCGCGGCCCCTTCGGAGCGGCGGCGCCTCCCGGGCGGGGCGAGGGGGCTCCGGTGGGCTGGGAAAGCCCCCGCTTCGAGCCGCCCCCGCGGCTGGCTCTCCGGGCAGGAGGGCGGGGGTCCCCGTGGCTCCGCGCCCCGGAGGAGCGGCAGGAGCGGGCGGCGGGGCTGGCGAGCTCCTCCGCCGGCGGTAGCACCACCGGGATGCGGGGAGTGGTAGGACCGGGCGAGTCCCCGCGACCTGGGCAGGGCTCGGTGGGAGGTGGCACCGGGCTGAGGGTCGGGCAGCCCGTGCGGCCGCGCTGGAGGAGCTGGCCGGCCCTCGCCCCGCTCCTCGGAGCGCACTGACGGGGTCATTCCTCTTGGTCCGGACATCCCGTTTTCCACCTTGAACGCATTCCTTTTGAAAGAGTTTGCAGCAAGTGTTTGGGGCCCTCTGAGCAGGTGTGTTTTGTGTTCCAGGAGTTGCAATTTGAGAGCTTTCTTTTCTTAAATCAAAACTTTCCGTGACTGCTGCTTTATCTCAAGGTAACAGCCTGGAACAGGAGCAGTCCTGGGAGAGCGTGGACTGCTGCTGTAGTTACAAAGAGGAGGGGGCTACAACCCTGAGTGTTGTAAAACAGCAGGGTCAGTATCTTACTTAAACAAGTGCTCTATTCTGTGTAAGGCTGAATGAGATCTGCTGATTTGTGACCTCACTTTTTGAACAGGGATCACAGAAGTGTTCTGCCTTGTGAATGAAATGCAGAAATCGATGAGTTATATTAATGATGTGTCTGTGTGACGTCAGGGAGCTAAGCCAGTGATGGAAGCATTCACCCTGATTCAGGGCAAAGCTGAGGCACTGAGCTGTTTTGCTATGTGTATTTGCATTGTAATAGGGAAATTGGTATTTCCCCTTGGTACAAATGGGGCATGGAATTTCACAGGTTTTAATAGGGTCACTTTGAGAGGCCAGCAATGCCTAGCAGAATCACAGGAGAAGAAAGCAAACAAGTTATGGATGGAGAAGAATCTGGCAGAGGTGACTTGTAGGTAGTTTGGTGCTGAGCAGACTATTTCTATGCACATCCACACCTGTGTACAGCTGAACTGGAATGTGCAAGCCAGGGACTTGCACTGAACTGAGATTTGGCCAGAAAGCATTTATTATAGCATGATCATACATGGAATTTTCTCTTTAAATTTCTTCCAACATGTGAAAAGAGTTAGGTTAGTAATACGATTAACAATATTTAATAAGATTAAAATCACCAGCATAACTCTTGAGAAAGGTGGGTGCAGACTGTCAGCAGTTGACACTTTTAATCTTTACTTTCTCCCATGCAAGTGCTGTAAGGAGTGGAGGCCCCAAGACTCTGCTTGCTTTTCAGAACAGAAGAATTCTGCCCTCGCCTGCTGACAGCTCAGGTATTGCCTTACCTTTCATGTCCACCAACAGCATCATATTCCCAGCGGGGCCACGGGATGTTCCCATATAAGGGCAGAGGGAATAGCTGACAGAGGGCTGTAATGAGTGTGCAGAGCTGTTCCCTGCAGTGCCAGGCTTTGTGTGAAGCTGGGTTGTTGCTGGAGTGTTCCTGCTGCTGGCACGCCTGGGCTTTCCTGGCAGTGCCAGCAGAGCCTGCAAGGACTAAACGGTTCTGAAAAGTATCTGTTGCTGCCGAAGGTGGCCCCGTGAGCCTGGAGAGAGGCTGCCTGCCAAATTAAGCAGTGCCAGTTGTATGCTGGGTGTGCTCTGAAGGAACAGGCACCCACCCAGGTTGCCTGTATGGGGTGTGTGCTATCCAGCACTGTCCAACAGAAGACAAAAGTAATTGCACTTTCTGTCTTCCACTCTTGCTGTTAGCTTTCTGGAGCGTTCCTTTAGCCAATGATGGGTACAGGGAAGCATGGTATCTTTTTCAGCGTAAGTTTCAGTGTCAGCTGGAGAGGGAGAACAACAGATGAGAAATTCAGAAGATAAAGCTGCAACTCCACAGAAACTCTTGAGATTTTTTTCTAGTAAAAGCTTTACTGCAGAATTGGGTAGATTGACATTATTTCTCTTCTGCCATCTTCTCCATCTCAGTTCTTGCTTGTCAAAGCAAACTCACAAGGACTTCAGTTTCTTCTCCTCACTGACAGCCTCTCCATCTGTTCTGGTTTTGTTTGTAGATGTTGTTTTTTTTTCTCCTGAAACTTCAAATTGTTTGTTGCAGCCAAGTTCTGAGCTGAACCCTCCCAATCTTGCATAAGGGCATCTTGGAGGAAGATGATAGGACTTTGATTCATCCCAGCTTGCAGGCTATGCAGGGTGGTAGCAGTCAGAGGAGGCATGAGCCTGCCTGCTTCCTGGTAAGAATTAGCCCTCCAGATACAAGCTAGTTTCAGGAAGCAGGGGTTGGACTGGCGCCCTTTTTGCTCACCTGGATCTTCAGTGAAACGTCTTTGTACCCTGCATGCTGGGATCTGGTGCCATTCTACTGACTCTCCTTTGCATTTCCTATAATCTGTTAAAGCCCTGGATTTGATTTGCATTTATTTGTGGTTCTTGTGAGTATCTGATTGCAGGATTACTGTATCTGAAAGGATTCATCTTATGCTGTTCATGAAAACCACAGGAGGGCTGCTTTTGCCTTTATGGGAATGTGCCAGCTGGTCTTTCATTGTGCTGGTAACATTTTCCCTGTCCTATTATTGAGGTCTCTTTGATGACCTGATGGTTGTGATAATGTCTTTAGAGGAGATTCATATTGATCATTTGAGCTTTGTCTGGTTTCATCTCAGTGCTGGAAGACAATTGCTATAAATTCTTGCATGTGTTTTTCAGAAACAAGCGATTGAGGCAGTAGGAGCAGAGTCTCGTGCCGTGATACCGCTGTTCCAGAAGGCAGAGTAGATGCTTCATTTAATTGGGAAACAGTAAACTCGTGTGTTGCATAGTCTTTACTCCAGCACAGTGGTGAAAGCCAAAGGAACTTTTCCTGGTGGCACACTGAGTCCAGGAGACACTCAAAAAACAGCATGGAGGGGGTTTTGCTACCTGCATATTTCTCTGGAACCATGAAGAATCAGCCTGCGTGCTGTGGTTTGCCGCAGTGATAACTGAGATGCTCCCCTGCTTAATAAACTGGCTGGGGTTGTAGTTGCTGGAGCTCAGACTTGCTAAGCTGCAAAGGTGCAAAAACATGAAGGAGGATGTTCCAACCTGTACCAACACGCAGCCCTGACTAATGGGAGAACTACAGTGCTTTGGTGTGAGCTCTTTAAGGCTCTGCCTCTTCTCCCCAACTGCTTAAGTAATAAATGAAGAGGACTTGTTTTCACTGCTAATCATTTTTTTTCAGCCAAGTAGTAACTAAGACATCTGAGCTATTCTGAGGTTCCAGGAAACAACTTAAGTCTTCTTTTCTTTTACTAACTAGAAGTAAGTGCTGCCTCCCAATACCTGTGAGAGAAAGAAAGAAGAAGAAACAAATGGTTTCAATAGGTCAGTTTTTTTGCTGTTGGTTTGTTTAGTTTTGGATTTTTTGCCCTTTTTTGTTTGTTTATTTTTTGTTGTTTGTTTGTTTTGGGGGCTTTTCCTGGTGGTTTGTTTTGTGTTTTTGTTTACTTTTGTTATTGAATACATTTTAAAATAGTTTCTAATATCAAGTCCTGTCTGACAATCTAAGAAAGAAAGAGGAAAAAAGGAAGTAGATAAGAACTTTGTGGTAGCATGATCTGATTTTAGATGTTGATCAAAATGTGAAATGAATCTTCAAATGAAACAGATCCTAAGGAAATTTCTAGATGCCAGACTTTAATTGAATGTGAACTTCAGTGATTTGTTTGCAGTATAAAAACTGCAGGTGCTGTTAGGATCACTTCTGTGCCTGGTAAATGTGTGAGATATTGCTTTGCTTTTGGCTCTGAAGCTTAATTGTGGAACAGTCTGGAACTATTGAGTTTCCCCAGCCTCTGCTCTTCAGCAGCGCTGCTGCTCTCAAAATTCTTGCAACTTCATAGCTACTCTCTTTTAGAAAACGATCATTCATTTCCCTTCTTGAAGTTTCTGAACGGTGTAATCTTATCTTGCTACTTGTATCTGTTCCTGGTCCATCTGGTGTGGGAAGTCTCTGGTCCCTGTGTCACAGGCTGTAAGGGGATTGATCTTTGCTTCTGGCAGTGGTTTAGCTAGGCTGGTTCTGTACTGGGGACTGGAGCTGAGGAATTGTGTCACCACTTGCTCCAGATACCCACATAGAATCTGTGGTAAGCCATTGGGATACACAGCTGTAAGGTACTGACTAAATGGTTTGCTGTTGCTTTGTATCTGCAGGTGCAGACAATTTCAAGTCATCACCATTCTCCCTCTCTTTGCACTTTTCCTTAATTCTGAAATTAAAGCCAGTCCTTCTGTGTTTCAGTGAAAAAAAACATGTGTGTCAGCTTATCTTGGCATAATGTGGTATTGAGTAGCAATGATGGGGTTCATCCTGCTGCTGAAGTTTTTCCAAGGAGAATGCAGTCCTTGTGTCCTCCCTTCCCTGCAGCTCTGCCGTGGCAGGAGGGTGGTTGTGCCTGGAACTGTGCAGGTGGAGGAAGCTGATTGTGTTCAAACATTTATGCTGATGAAACTTGTTTTCCGACTAAATTGCATGTCATTCTATAAATAGAATGAGTATGTCTGACATCTTACCCTGCTATAACAATTCTCAAAATTACTACATAGAAGTAGTGTTTTCAGCTGAGGGTTGCTGCCCATGTATGTAATTTCAAAATGAATTTTGTTTCAATCTCTGCCCTTTTAGCTTTCCTGTACTGCAGCATTTCACAATTTGGTTAAGTGGCTTCCCTGCTCTTTGTGTGGAGTTACATTAAGAACTGGAGTGCCACCTGTCTCCCCTCTCTGATCCTGACTCCAGAAGATTGTGCTCTTGAAATCCCTCTGTGCCTACAAGGGCCCATGCCCTCATCCTCCCATGTGAGACATTGAAGGATTTTTTGGGTTCTCTAGTTTCCATAAAGAAATGCCAACCTCTGTGAACTGCTGGCCAAGAAAATGCTCAAGAAAATGCTCCCGGCATTGCCTGCTGAGTGTTCTGCTCAGCTGGAAGTCTTCAGACAACAAAAATTTAAAGCAGAGGAACCATAGCTTTAGAGATGGTCCTGCCAGACTGGGCTTTGTCAGAAATAATGTCCTCACTGAAGCTGCTGTATGGTTTTGGACAGCTTGGAGTATGTTAATGGCCCTGAATCAACTTTCTCTTTAGCACTTTCAGCCTTGATCCCAAGATTTTTTTGCATTGAACCTTCTTAAAATGCTGGAGAGAGCGACTGAATTAGTGAATTATGAAATTATCGTATGTGTGGTGAGCATTTTGATCATCTGTTTGCTGTCTTCCACACACCAGAGTCATAAGCTCTTCTCACCTGTCTTCTACTGTCTCCTAGTGTAGCCAAAAGTTGTATTTGCTAGAGATCTCTAGTGCAGAAGCAGTTCCTGGACTTTTGAATCGCACTGACATCAATATTTTGATCTTTATTTGGTTCCTGATTGACTTCTTGCATACAGATTGCAGTCCACTACTGAATTATTCTAGCCAAGAGGATGGTAAAGCTGATGTGCAACTGAATGAATTGCATGAGATCTGTGTACCACTGTAGGAAACGGAGAAGTACTAACCAGGGGCTTGGTTTGTTTACCAGATCTTTTCAGCATTTTGATAGAAATTGATGAAATGAGGCTGCAGAAAGGTTGAAGTACCCAGGAAGACTATAGCATTTGTGAATTTATATTCTGATCCTTAGCTGAAATGTATTTTGAATTGCATTTCATGTCAACCTGAAACTTGAGAGAGATTTAAGACAAAGATTGTAAGGATTGTCCTGCAGGCAGTGCAGCTTTCTCAAGGCTATGATGGAGAGGTGTGGTTCCCTTGTGTGACTGCCTTTTGAGGCACTGCTGTGGCTGTAATGGGTAACACTGACATGTACTGTTTATTTCCTCCTTTGATCTAAATTTTTTCCTCTCTTTTGGGGATTTGTAACCAGAAACTGTTCTCCAGATGTGTGACAGCCAACAGAGGTGCACGTGCAATTTCAGAATGGCCCTGAGTGATTGCTACCAGCTTGTCCTCTTGGCAGTGCAGGCAAAATTTGAATTGGCAGGAAGGCAGAGCAGCCCCTGCGGCACTGCCATCCCTGAGTGAGTCGATGTGCTGAGCTCCTTGGCCTCAGTAACAGGCAGCTGGAGTCCCAGAGCTGGAGTGTCTGGTTGTGCTTTGTGCCCAGCACTGCTGAGATGATGCAGAGCTGAAGAAAAATGAGTAGTGTGGTAGAGCAGCTGCCATATAAATGCTCTTCTCGCTCTCTGTACTGCCCAGAGGGCAGGTACCTGCAAGATTACCTCCCACAGCAGCACAGATGGGCAGTAGGGACTGTGTTGCTGGCAGTGTGGCCATATGAGCAGCTGCACAGGACCAGATGAAAGAGCCATTTAGCCTGTTTTGCTTTCTCTGGGCTTGGGACAGTCAAGTCTCTGTCCTCACAGTGCCCAAGTCACCATGGCCCCTTCCTTCTCCACACTAAGCTGGTCTGCAGGGGAGGTGAAAGCCTGTGTCAGTAGCCTCGGTAACAAGCTCAGCAGAGTGCCACAAATATAAAGGCTTCTGACAATTATGCTTTCTTGCCAATTATATTTTATAGTTATTCCTGTATGTTGTAGTGGCAGTACTATTTTGGATACTTAAACTTTGTAAATGCACTTTCTGGGCATAGAACACAGGCAGCCCCCTGCCATCAATGGTCTTGCAAGTAATTGTTCTGTTTCATTGTGGGTCTGATGCTTGTCTGTACAGGGTGGTGGCATCATGAAGCTTTCCTTAATGACCTATACTGATAATGCCCACTATTCACAATGCTTAACTAGGCTTCACCACTGTGGAGAGCTGTCTCTGTTGAACTCTGTGAATAAAGGTTGTGAAGAGTAGAAAGAGTAGGCAAGCTGATGGACATATCACAGACCAGTTTTATTTTGGACACAGCCATACAAATACATCTACAGCATCCTACCATCACAGACCTGCTGTAGCAGAGCTTTTGCCATGGATCTGTGGATGCCAAACTCATTAGCTACAGACAAATAAAATATGAATAGTGTTTACCCTCCAGTGGATGACAGGGATAGGTGTCCCGCTGGGAGGAACTTGTATGTTGGTGCTGCTCACACAGTCCCAAGAACATTTCTGTTTAAGTACTTTTGCATTTCAGTATTCTCTTGCTGATCAAAGGTGTGTGTCTGTACCTGGTGCAGGTGTCCACAGCAAGCATCCACATGCAAGTCCCAGGATGCTGCTGCACTGAGCAAAGCTGTTACAGAATGACCTGCACTCACAATTCCGTGGTTTCATCCTTTTCCTGAATGTTTGAAAGCCATTGAGCTGTGCATCTGTTTCCCCTCTTCCCACTGCTGCCAGCACAGTGTGATCCTAACGGGTGCTACGGTGACAATTACAGCCACTGTGTTTTCTGCAGCCTGCCAGAGCCTGTTTGATCATCAAAACACTAATAATACCTGGCTGTTCAGTTCTAGGATTGTAGTCTGCATCCCCAAGTGCACTATGTAGGAAGGCATAAGGAACTAATGAAGGAACTTGGCCCAAAATACAATGTGTTTATTTTAAGTAGGTAAAAATTATATGTATGCAGTGATTCACGAGGGAAATGGTCTCAACCAGTATAAACACACGGACCATCCTTGTTATTCCAGTAATGAAAAATATATCTCAAAAACCTCTTTTCTGTATAGAGAAAGACTAAATCTTTCTGTTTGTAAAACTCCTTTTTCTGCTGTGATCTGTCCTCTGTGTTGCTGCTTCACAGACTGAAATAGACCTGTTAGCTGACAAAATAGTACTGATGTCTTTACCACTTGGTGACCTATAGGAAGACTTGTGTTTGTCTTCAGGTTGCTTTTCTGTGTATGCTCTGAGAAGTCTTGTGCCTTTGGCCTGTTTTGGACAGAAAGGTGAAAAGCTCAAGTGGAGGAAGGAGGATTGATCTTTTGAGAGCTGCAAAAAAAATAAAGTATTGCAGGACTTTCCTTCTAAGGGAGCAAAACATTCCCATTTAAATGAAGATTCTGTTTACATGTGTTAATTCCCTTTGGTTTTTTGTGGGATGGAAAGGTCACTTTGTGTCTATCTAAGCTATGAAAAAATCAATGGTTTAATCAATTTGTAAAGTAGATTTAGTCAAAATGACTACTGTGGTGTGGTTTGGGCTTTGATGTGTGAAGGTGTCCCAAAAAGCTGCTAGAAAAGTCAATGCTGGGCATTGCTGGAAATAAACTTACAGAAATTGTAGGGGAATTTTCTGTCCTATTCCATATGTCCACGGGGTGTTTTTTTCCCCTTGCCCAGTCCCAGCATGGCTTCCTCCTGGTGTTCCTACTGAAAGAATGGATCGCTGCGATCAACAAAAGCAGTCATGCAGTTCACTTGAGGGGTCATCCATAAATATGAGCAGACTTTCTGCTGTTAAAACTGATGGGTAGCCTTCCCTGAAACCAGTTTTCCATAGGCTGCTTGTTCAGCTACTTGGAGCTGTCTTGGGACAGCCAGGTACTGGTGATCCTGGGCAGCCGGGCTGGGGGGCTCACAATAGGAAGTAAATTTCTTGTTTTGAAAATGCCAGGGTAAGAGCTTGTAAAAGGCACATGTTTCATTCTACTATTGCCTTGGAATTATTTTCTTCCCAGTGGTACAACAGGCAGAGACCTTCGAGCTGTCACACTGACCTGCTCCCAAACCTGGTCTGTGCTCCTGCCTGTACTCAGAGCATAAACTCTCTGCCTTGTGCTCTTTGCAAACTTACATGTGTGTTTATTGTATAACACACAGTAAGAAGTAACACAAAGTGAGAAGTGCCACACAATGGAAACCTGATTAGAGGTGGAAGTTCAATGGGCCTCCTGCTAGAACAGAAGTTGAGGAAGGTACCAGTCCTTGTGATATGGAGTGCCTGGTTAACATCTACAAGGAATGCTTTTCATGCTGTCATCTTGAATAAGTCGGGTCTTTGTGGGAGGTTTGAGATGGGTAGTTATCATTTTGGTGTATATTTCAGGGGATATACACCTCTGAAGGGATGGGTTGTGTTAATGGTAAGAAAGTGCTGCTGGAAAGAAACACGGCAGCAGGTGACTGTTCGTGTAATGTGTTTCTTGGATGTTTGGCTTGGAGTCATAGAATGGTATGAATAATTGATCTGTGCCAACACCAACAGCATACCTCATAATTATTTAATTAAAAGAAAAGGCTGATGCTTCTGAAATCATGGGTTACTGGGTAGATTTCAGAAAACTGTATTCCTAGCAGGTGACTTCAGCAAGTGTCAGTCGTGTACTCTGCTGTTCACTACTTCATCAGTATTCTGGAAATAAGTCTAAAGCCACTGCTAATGTTGATTCAGCAGAGAAGCAGGCCATGCTGAGGACAAGTTCAAAACCATGGCTAGAAATGACAGGAATGTTGGGATTTTCTTGCTTGAATATTCTGAATAGTATGTAATTCTTTGGCAGAATGGGGGAGGTAGTGAAGTTTTCCTTAGAGGTTTTGGAGAAATGATTAAATGGTGATTAAGAAAGATATGGGCTCCTTACACTCAGTACAGTCAGATAATTGATTGTTAGTGAACTGATATGATCTTTGCAGCCTGATTTCTGTAGCTCCTCTGTTATGCTGTAAAACAGGCCCAGTGAAATTATATCCATCTGATGCAGGCAAATTTGGAATTCTGTGTGCCAGAGATGTTGATTTTTCACTGATTGTGCCTCACCAAAGCAGTGACCCTGAAGAAGGGGGAAGAGGTGGGGGGAGAACAAGCAAACTGACACTAAAAAAAAAAACAAAAAACCAAAAAAACCCAACCAAATGAAAAAAAAAAGTTATAAGCTGTTCAGACTCAAGAAAAGATGCCTTGTACCGAGACACTGATGGGACCAATCTGTTGATTGCCAAAAAAGCTATTGAGAGGTGACTTGGTTAAAACATGTGCATAATTGACTCTGAGGAGCCACTCTTTAATCCAGCAGGGAAGGAATTAATGGCTCAAGGCAGAAGACAAACAAATAAGAAATTAGTCTGACCTCGCTGCCAGAAGGAATGATGGAGCCATTGTAGCAAACAACTAGCAGAGTAGTGAACTTACGTTTTGACCTCCA
The DNA here is from genome assembly GCF_001522545.3 of Parus major. Lineage (NCBI taxonomy): Eukaryota > Metazoa > Chordata > Aves > Passeriformes > Paridae > Parus > Parus major. The sequence continues at coordinate 11,191,582 of NC_031781.1, forward strand.
AAGGCCTTTAGTCTGGATGCCATAAACCACTACATTTCACAGAACCACTTAATGGGCTTTATGGAGGTGTGAGTGGATAAAATGGAACAGTGCCTGTGTGTTAGGCAGGAAATCAGAGCAGCCGTACCTTAAATTATGTGACTCTAACTAGTCCTGGTGCAATTGATTTCTGTTTTTCTGTGCTTTAGAAATAACCCCAAGACCAATTCGGTTGTGTTCTTCATCCCTGTTTGTTCTTTTCCTTCCAAACTTTATGTCCAGATGTTTTATGCACCCTAAGTGGTACATCCTGGATGTAAAGAATATTGTCCATGACAGGAATGTCAGCTTGAGGTTTGTACTTCAAATATCTCCTGAAAATGAAATCTTCTTTATATTTTTCAATATTTCTTAGAACTATCAGTGTAATGATTAAATAGTGTATCTCACTTGTCTTGCGGTGTTTATTTTATTGATTAAACTTTCTAGGACAGTAGAGTTTTATTAAGCATATAGTATGTAAACCCATGTACTCTAAGGAATTATGTTAAATTCCAGTGGCATTTAAGTAATTCTGTTTCATAATCTCTTGCATTCAATGTGAAAATCCTATACAAGAAGTAAATCTGATGAGTGTTGTAATTTAACCTCTGATTGTTTCAGAATAACTTGTGATTGTTTACAGGCTGAAAACTAAAGAGTTTTACAAGGCTGGGAAATCATTGTGCTCATTTAGTCTGATGCTGTGTAAAGCTAGGCAGCGGCCTTTCTTGAATTTAAAATAAACATTCAAGTTAAGGCTGAATGTTAACAAAGAGAAGAGTTGCAAGTGATGGAGAGCTTGCCCTACTAAATACATTTCAACATACCTTTGAGAAAAGAAGCTTGAAAAACAGACCTTGGTCTGCTCAGGCCAGAAATATGCAATTAGCAAATTATTAACCTTGTTGTGAATGGTTTAAGTAACGTGGTACTTGTTCTGTTTCACTTCTGATTGACTATATAATAGCCACCATCAGCAGCCTGTGCTGTGTGCTGGATTGCAAAATCTGCTAATTAACACATTAGTTTCATATTGCTGCTGCCAATGTTTGCATTGAAGAACGTGGCTTTTTTTGGCCATATGGATGGGTGGGAATATCAAGATCGTGTTATGGCTCTGTGCTCATTCATGTGTGAAGCTTTGTGCTCTGTTTTTCCCAAGACATCTAATCAGGCTCGGGGCTGAGCAGTGCCTTTTTGGAGAATCTTTAGCTGAAAGGTCAAAATAAGCACAAGGCCCAGAGACAAGTCTTGCTGTCACTCTTCCCAGCCGCTCCCCCCGCCCTCCTTTGTGTGTGTCTCTCTCCACGTATGCATATGTAGGAGTCCTTCACCCAGCACATTCATCTGTTATTTCTTTCCTGAGACTCAGGGTTTTTAAGTGCCACTCACGGTCTTCCCAAACAGAACACAACTCTGCCAGCTGGATCTCCCTCAGGCTGGGAGGGTTGATTTGTGGTGTGGGAGCTCCTGACACTCACCTGCTGATGGGGCTGCTGGCTTTGCACCATTGCTGTGCACTGTCAGCTGCCTGGCATCTGGTGTCTTAATTAACCACGTGTAGGTAGACCAGGATTTACCCTAAAAGCAGTGTTTGCTTGTGGACTGGTATCTGGTGGTTCTTCAAGGGAGTGGGAAGCAGAATGTGCCTTACAGTGGTCTCAAAGTGAGGGCTCCAAATGGTGCCATGGAAGGTGAAGACTTGGATTTGCAGTCCAGATCAGGTCTGACATAAGTAAATTTGTTCACACCCTCTGCTACCTCCCATCCACGCAATGAAAGCGTTACCAGGAAACTCCCTGTGGGAGAGCATAAACATCAGGAGGGGGAGATGGTAAAAACTGGGTATTTATTCCAGCTCTCAGGGTGCATCTGAGGAAGATGCCTTTGTTTTATTGAATGAGAGAGATTTTGTGGTATTGATGTTGTTCCTGTTGTAAGAGCATCTGAGGCAGTCAGTTCTTTTGCTTTTTACTGTCACTCTTTCAGCCCTGCTTGGTTTCTCCTTTCCCTTACTCGCCAAGTGCAACTGAAAAAGAGGCACTGAACAGCACATCTAGTTTTTTGTATGCAATCTAGCAAATATTAGTGCTGGAAACTGGGCTCTTGCTGCTGTTTGTCTGGTAACATTACCTTCTGTTGTTTCCTTGTGCTACTTTTAAAAATGCTTGGTTTCTGTTTGAGAGGTGGCTGGCCCATAAATGTATTCCAACCCACCTAATAATTCTTCTCTCAAATCTTTCATCAGGTTTCTTCTGTTATATAGTTTAAAAAGAAAAAAAAACGCGAATGCCTTCCTTTGCCCCTGGAAACAGCAGTCGTCTTGTTCTGCTGAGCTGAGTTCTGTTCATACTAATCACTGCTGTTGGCTTCGTTTATTTTAGAGTTAAGTTATAAGCTGTTTAAGACTAGGCTATTTTTGTTCTGTATTTTTGCAGGATCTTTTACATGGGTCTTCTAAACACTAAAATAAATGCTCTTAAAGGCAAAAGTACCATCTGTATCAGAACAAGATGGCTATTGCTCTAAAAATGAAGTTTTGTGGGTTTATTCTGATAAACCATTTTGGCAAGCACATGCCTGCACAGAGGAAAGCCTGTGTCAGGGCTCGGCTTATGACCATCTTCTGTCTTTATGTTGGATCGCCTTTTGTCAGCCAGATGCCCTATGATCCCACCTTCTCCCTCCATCCCTCTTTTGACAGTAGCTGTGGTGCTCAGCAGGGGCTCCCTGGCTGTGTTTGCTTTAGCTGGAGAGGTGTTTGCCTTCACTGCAGAATTCCAGTTTCCAGCTGCCGGGAAACCTGGAGCTCTTTTGTTGATTTATTAGGGCACAGTGCACCTCAGGAATGCTTTTGCTAAGGAGCTGGGAGTGATGGGGGGGATCCTGCCTGTTGCAGTGTGAAGCCTTCTTGTTTCTCTTTACAGAAACACCAAGCAGGAATTCCCCAAAGCAAGGCAGGGAAAACAGCTCACTCGGCTGACTGCTTTGGAGAGCGTTAAAGTGAGACTCAGTCAGGTTTCCCTGGCACAGAAGTAAGTAGGTGATTGATAGCTGCAATTTTAAGTGAGTTTTTGTGGGAGATGATACTGTGAATTGCCCTACCAGAGGGTTTGTATGCATTTGGTTGGTGTTAAGAGCTGGCATTCCTGAGCCAGTGACTAGGGCTTTCTCCTGGGACTTGGCTTTGGGCCATCTAAATCTTTCGCACTTGGAAGAAGCAAGTTTCAACCTCGTTGGATTTGCAAACTTCGAAACGTTTTACAATACGGATACACCAACGGATTTGGCTTTTTAATTATCTTTGGAGACAACAAAAATCTATGGACTGCAAGTTTAAAAACCACGATGTGAGTGTGTCTTCCTGTAGTGAGTTCATTAGAACACCTTCACCTCTTTAATGTGTTGCAGCCACCTGATGTGCACCCCTTTTCTTTGCTTGTATTGCATGCACACACAAACACACATTTCTGGACATTTTCTTTCATTTGGGATTTTGGAGGCTGTTGCCCCAGGAACTGAGGAAAATGTTTGGTGTTTGTACAGGGTAGGGTGGTCAGCTGGTCACTTTGTGTTGATCAAGTATTTGGTAGTTGCAGAGTAGGTTGTGTTTAAGGGGCATTGGTGCTGAGAAGGAATTTCCTTTCCTGGCTGAGGTAGAAAGGCTGTCCACGTACAGCTTTATTCCTTTGCTTTAGCATTCCTTGAGGTTGTTTCCCTATTTTACAAATGCATCTTTTGAGAACTGCCAGGAAAATGTCTCTCTCAAATGGAAATGGAAATTTCTGAGCTCACAGGCATGAAAACCTTTGGGTCTGTGCTCACTGAGTGAAAAGAGGATTACCAACCAGCCATTCTCCAGTGTGCAAAGCAGTGGAGCAAAGTCTGCAGAGACCCTCTGAAAGTTATTGGCTTTCCCAAGGAAGGATGCTTGTGAATAGAATTGAATACGGTTGCTTGCGTCCCTCTTGGCTTCCCTGCTGCAAGTACAGAAAGCAGTGGAACTTGGAACTCAGTAGATGCCTGAATAAAATGGGAAATGTTGGGAGGTTGTTTTTTTTTTAAATAGTTGCCTTGTGAGCAGGTCTAGAGCCAGTGTTCCTGCATTACTGTAAGAGAATTAATGGATTTGTGACTACATTTAGGCCTGAAAAAAGCAGGGAGGCAATGCTGATTTTTCCAGAACTGCTTGAAGGGTTCAGAAATGAGGATGGTGTGCTGGAGCAGATGCAGATGGCTTATTTTCACTGGGGACTGCCAAACCTGCCAAAGTGTAAACTGCATCTTAACAGGAAGATGTGAGACAAGGCCTGCACATCTCTCCCTCCTAATTACTACAGCTCAGCTGCTGCTGTCTCTTATGCTTACACATCTGAAAGGTGACAATGACAATGTCTTGAATGGCAAAGCAATAGCAGGAAGAGTCTCTCTCTTTTTTTTTTTTTTTTTCTCTGTAGATTCTGGAACAAAGAAGTTATTCAACCAATAGTCAAAAATATCCCTATGAAAAATCTTTCTCACAGAAACTGTATCTGTTATTCCAGAAGATAATCAGAATTTCTGTGGATCCTGATGGCTTATCTCCTGAGTTACCTGACCACAGGTGAAGCAGCAATTAACTTTCTCCTCTTTCCTGCACCGACAGCCTCAGAAATGTCCACCACAGCAGTGGGATTTCCATTTTTGCTGTTCCTGCTGTTCTACACTGGGTTGCCTCTGTACACATTATCTCTTTCAAGAAGTTGGAAAGCTCTTCTCACCCGTTCTGGCAAAAATCTCCTGTAACATTTTCACAGCAGTTACTTCAGATGCCAAAACCCAGACTTTCAGATCCTCATCATTTGTGGCATGCAAAAGATGAGGTAGTTTTTATTACCTCCTCTTAGAGGAGCAGGTACTTCAGTGAGAAAGATGGTACTGTGATTGCATTGCAGTGGTACAGCAAGAGTGGAGGCAGTGGCAGCTCCCAGTTGGGCTGCATGTGATTGTTTGATTTGGTGTTTCTCTCTGAAAATCTGTTTTAGGTCACGGTCTCTCATGGCAGCCTTGCTGGTTAGCTATAAATGTGTTAATCTTCCCTCACCCATGACCCTACTCTGTTTCACAGTATCACTGTAAATCTGGTTTAAGAAATAGCTTTGTGGAAGTTTGTCTTCCTTCCCCACCTGTTCAGTTTAGCTTGGGAGAACATGCTGCCAGGGCAGGATGGACTCTGATCAGACACTGTGTGGGCTGATGGGGCTCCTCTTCTCTGGGGAGAAACACACAGCAGAAAAAAAGACAAAACAGTGCTGAAAACCACAGATTTTTTTTTTTTTAGGTGAGAGGAGAATGTACTTCTTTGTAGCCAGTTCACAAATAGGGAATAAAAGTTGCAGCTAGGAGATGCCTGTCCATTTGTATTAGCCTGGGAAATGGTGGATTTCTCTCTTGAGGCCTTTGCCTCAGGCATCTTGCCAAAAGGCATCTAGTCTCTATTCACTTCAAACACATGCAGTTCCTAAGCCTGAAATGTGAAGAAATCTCATGAACTGTGATCAGCTGAAGGCCAGAAAGCATGACCTGGTGCTTCATAAAAATCTATGAATTGCTGTGACTTCTGGATGCTTTGGAAGAATAAGCAGCACCTGCTGTGCAATGTGAACCTAAAGAGCATGAAAGGGTAATCAGCTCAAACATGGATCTAACCTGTTTATGGTAGGAAAGGAATCCTGGAATCTGTGCTGAAAATTAGAATTTGCATAAGTGAAGTGTTTTGGCAAACACACACAATTACTTTCTTCATGGATCCTGTGTATGTGCTTGCTTTCTTCACAGCACAAAGAATTCAAGACAAATTTTACTTTGGAGCTAAAAGGCATGTTTTTAGCAAAGGCAGTGCAAGCAGTGTTGGGACAGACTCCAGGTCTTTGGTGTTCCTGAAGAAACACAAACAACTGCAGAGGAGGGTATAGCTCAGATCCTTTTGCCAGCATGCTTAGCAGGCAGTCCTGTACCAGATCTGGTTCAGGCTTCGACAAGTGACCTCTGTCACTGAACGGGAACATAAAGAGCTTCAGTGAGCTTTGGCTGAACTAGGCTTTTGCCTGTCTGCTCTGGAGAGAGAGTAACCTCAGTGTTCCCTTCCCTCCCTCCCTCAGTGTGTCTGTGAAAATACTAACTTGATTTAGCTGCCAAAAAAAGACACTGGAAAAGTATACATTGCTCTCCTGTGTCCCAGCTTCTGTAAAATACGGGTTATGGTTGGTTCCTGTATATGGTGCTCAGTAATTTTACAGAAGAGAAAACTGCACCACTGCAACTATCCACACAACACTTAATACAGTGAGGTCTTAGTCTGTACTAGGACTCCAGAGTGCTATTCTGGGCATTATGAACCCGATTATATTACACATAGAGCTCAGATGGCTCAGAGCCATGCTCAAGATATTAACTGTTTCTATTAAGCTTTGCATTTAGAGATCCTTCTGTCAGAGGAGGGGGGCAATGCTGGATGAGCTGGCATTCCCACAGCAGAGCAGTGTGTGAGTATGGTAAGGGAGTGTTTTGTATTTGATTTGCACAAGGGGTAACCCAAGTCCTGGATCTTGCTAACATATGGATGCTAAGTATAATAATATTTTCAATGTACCAGTTTTGTAGCTGCAGGTGTCATGGAAGAGACACTTACTGATGTAGATGTACAGGAGTGCAGGAGAAACCTTACAAAGTGCTATAAATGTATCATAAGGGGAAATCCATACGTAGTGTGTCATCTGGCAGAGAACCTGATAAAGTGGCACCGACTGTGATTACTTGTGATTGTTGACAGCCTGTGCCCCTGAGTGTTTTAAGACTTGGTTTAGTTTGTGATGAAACTGGCTTTAGGAATAGTGAAGGTCCTTCCATTTCTCTTAACAAGAAAGGTTTCTTTTCATGATTGTTTTGTGCTGTTCCAGATTTTGTAAAAACAAACACCCTGAAACTCCAAACAACAACAATAATAAAAGAAATCTTTTGTGGATCATCTCTGTGATCCAAACAAAGTTGATGAGTTTCTCACTGTTTAAATACACATTGTCTGCCAGGTGGGAACTGTGCAGCTCTTCCTTCCCTCATCACCCTGCAAGTGCAGGAAGAGATAAGAGGAATTTATTTAATCCTGCCCTCACACTGGCTGAATTTGAAGCAGACTACCAGACAAGTATGCTGAATTTGGAGTCTAAATGGCTGCCTTGGGTAGGAATGCGGGGCAGAGAGTATGGCTGTTAGGGTTATGAGGCATTGGGATAGTGCTAATGGGAGAAGAGGGATGCTGAACACAGTAGCACATGCTGTTAGAAAAGCAATCTCTCATCCTGCCCTTGAAATAATGAGAATTTGCCTTTGTGGGGTTTGGGATTAAACTCTCTTCCCAGTAAAACTGCAGTTTGCAGCTCCTTTCTTTGTACTGGGAGTACACTGCAAACAACTGCAGTTGTTGAGCAGGAGCTGGCTGCTGTGCAGTGAAATTATTCTTTGCAGGAGACAGAAACAAGTGGATGGAGGTATCCATGTGCCATGTGGATCCATGTGCCACTGTTCAGTTCATGCTTAGGCTGATGGAGAGGGGCTGAGTTTGCATGTCTTTTACTGAAGAATACTCTCTCAGCAAACACCTGACATCTTGACCTTGCAAAAGCTTGGACATCTTTACCTTTTGAAAGCATTGCTCTCCAAATGTGGGTCTATAGTGCAAGAGATACACATGATGACCCTGGTCTTCCTCTCCCTTCTTGGCTACATTTTTTGTGTTGGATGCCAGTGACCCTGAGATTGGGACATTTCCCTCTGCTGTTTTGTGTTAAAAATTAAGAACAAACTGTAATGTGTGGAAGCAGTTTGTATGATGGAACCCATCGAAATAAACCTGAGGGGATGGTGGTGGTGGTGGTTGAAAAAGCTTGGCTGAAACCTGGTAATTGGGCTGGATATAGTGAGAAGGAAAAGGGCCGCCAGGAAAGGATTGAATGGAAATCAGTCCCCAAAATAAATATCGCATGAGTGGGGCATGAAGAGATAAAGAGTCTCCTTCAAATCAGATTCTGTGCCTGAGCCTTCCTCCAGAATTTCCTGCAATTTAGACAAATGACCGACTTCAGATTTTTAAGTGGTGTTTGTGCTGAACACTTGCAGGCGTGCTTTGCCATCCAGCTGCTGAGCAGAAATCCTTGTTCTTCAGTCTTGCTGGGAGCTGCTCTGCGCTTTTTTGTGGCGGCAGCTTTTGCAATAGGAGCCCCCCCGCCCCAGGATGGCTTTTTCTGTGAAAGAAGCCAGCGCAGCCAGGCAGACATTATCCCCTTGCCGGAAGGAGGGACCCGGCCTCCCTGGGGAGGAGGGATGGGGAGCGAGTGATTCATTGCAGCTGGCTGCAGTTTGGCCTCTTCTCTCTCTTTGCCCTGGGTGCCAGGGAGTGACAGCTTGTGGGCAGCAGGCCAAGCTGTGAAAAGAGGAGTGTGTGAGGCCTTTAGCTTTCTCATGCTTTATCAAGCTGCAAAGAATAGCTCGATATTCAGCCAGCGTTGGTGCAGGTCAGGAGAATGGAAATGCGAACTTAACTCCTGACATGCTGGCTGATGGCTGACCGCACGCAGCATGTGGGGTAAAAGGGAGGAAAAGTGCCTTGGTGACACGGTAAAGATAACTTTTTGTTAAGTGGCCAGCCTCTGGGACCTGCTGGGAGAGTGGAAACGTGAAAAGAGGGCTTTCCTCTTGTGGCTTGTTGTCTGCGTGCTGGTGGAGCATGGAAACACTGGAAAGTAGAGCTGCAGGAGTGACGAGTGTCCTGAGAAAGCGAGAGAGGGACTGTGGTGGGCGAGTGACAGATCTGTGCCTTCCCTGCTGGCACAACAGCGGGGCCGTGGTGCAGGTGTCCGTCAGTGCAGAGAGCAGGACGGGCCCTTCCCGGGATGTCCCCTGGGCCGAGGGATGTCCCCTGGGCCGAGGGATGTCCCCTGGGCCGAGGGCTGCCCGCCGGCGCGCAGGGAGTTAAGCGCCTCATCGCCCGGGGGTGAGCCTACTTCGGGGTGTTGAGCTCCATTCCCACGGCTTTTCCTTTCTGAGGGCTGGGGGAGGGATCGCCTGGAACAAGTAAAATGCCTGAGGCTGCAAAGCAGCACCCCGGCCCCTCTGGCCTTGTGTTGGTCTGGGAGGGAGCTGCGCTTCACGGCAGGCTGGGCAGGGGCTGCCAGCCAAGGCCGGGGTCTGTCGCTGCTGGGCAAGAGCCTGGGTTATTTCTCTCCCTTCGGCAAAGAGAGATGGCTTTGCAGGCAGTAGAGTGCCTGCCTAGGGACTGAAATAACAGAATTCTCAGCTGGAAGGACGTAAAGTAGAAATGAAGCCCGAGCAGTGCTATGGGCAGATCATAGCACAGGTTAACACACAGGTTTTATGGCTGAGGGAGAGCAGCACCACTGCGTTCCCTGCAGCACATCTGCGTTTCTCAAAGGCATAAGGGAGCAGAGTCCTTCCTTCCCGATGCTGAGTCTCCCTTCTCCTCTTGCATCACTTTGAGCTGCTGAGTTGTTTGAAGCTCTGAGGAGCAGGAAAAGGACAGGTGAAAGTCTGAGAGGCTGGGTAAGGGAGTTAGCAGGTTCCCAGAGCGCTGCCTGCAGCTGCCTGCTAGCCTGTAAATCCCACTCTTCTTCCATCAACAGTGCAGGAGTCTGGGAGAGCAAGAGAGCTCTGCCACATCCCAGTTTAGCTGAGTGTATCTGTGTGAGGTACTTATCCCGGCCAGCACCTATCTCCCACCAGAGGGAGAAAGGAGTTTGCATACTTGTTCAGCCCCTAGGAAGACCAAGTGCCCTCTAAGGTATGCAGTCCTTATTCTCAACAGCTTTTGAATTCAAGGCAAGGTGAACTGATGTGAGCAAATGGGACCCAGCAGCAGCATAAAGATATGAACTGTGGTCTCAGAGCGCAGTTACACAGTTTGTTTCTGCTGGGCTATGTTTGTGCTTTATAGACCAGGATATGCTAGAAGCCCGGCAAAGGTGTGGTTGGAGACTGAATTTTTGCTTGTGCATCGGGTGTCTGGCTTTGCATCTGCCCCAGATCTTTGCAAAGAGTGAAGTACTGTGATCCTCCCACTTGCTGTGCTGGCTCCTGTGGGAGGCTCCCCTCTGGAGAGGGGAGGGGGTTCAGGAAGCAGTATTGCCTATGTGGGCAGAGGCTTTGTGTAGCTTGGGTTAGCACCCAGATACAGACCTTGGTGATAAAACAACAGGGTGCAAATATTCTGCAAATACCAGACTCGTGGTGGATCTTGCTGATTGTTAATGCCAAAATCCTAATAAAGACTGGTAGGCAGGAGCCCTTGTCTTTTCTGCACCCAGGCACCTAATGTTTTCAGAGCTCTGCTGTCAAGTTTTCTGCAGCTCTTTGCTCTGTTCATTTATTCGCCCAGCACTGCGAAATGTGGCTAGAGTGGGAGCTGGGCTGATCTGAGTCCTGTGCAACGCAGACCTGCTGTGGATTCACAAAGAGAAAGTCCCTGGCTGCGAGGTAGCTTGGGACCCAGGTGCAGCGAAGGCATCAGCGAGAGCTGGCTCCCCTGCAGGGACAGGGGGTGTGTTCCCATTGTGCCTGTTCTGGTTTGCTCCTGTCTAGCCTCTTCTCATTATTCTCGCCTTGAGCTGTCTCAGGCCCAAAGGCAAAGTGCTGCAGAAAGCTCCGTGGGCTTTCCCTTGAGAGATGTTGGATCCTTGGAGAGTGGCTGTTCAAGGGAAGCTCTGCAGTGGGCTGAATTGAGGCTGTTTCAGGCTGCACAGCTCTGAGCTAATCTCCCAGAGGCAGAGACATTACTCACCAATCAGGAATGTGTCTGTATTTTTCCTAATGAGAACAAAACATTTTATCCCTGTTCATTAGCAGAGAGTTAGCGTGTGCAGGTTGCTATGCCAACAGACTCCTCTCCTCCGCAGGCACACTGGGGGTGTCCTCCATGCCATGGTTAGAAGGGTGAACAGGAAGGCTGGTTCTGGCAAGAAAAAGATCCCATTGTTTTCCCAGGGCTGCCTGGACTTTGTGCAGCTGGCCAGACCATGCCTTCTCGGGGGAATGGAACCACAGCGGGAGTCAAGTGCAACAGATTTAATTTATTGAAAAAATAATCTTTGCATTTCATGCTCTGTTGTTTTTTCCAGCTTGAGGCACAGTCTTCAATTAGAGAAATGAAGGTGTCTCAACGTTCCCAAGAGCCCAGATGGTAAGCAAAATGTGCCGGGAGTCAGCACTGGGATGCCCATGGACTGCTGCAGCCCGCTGGGCTCCTCCGTGTTCCTGATCCCCTCCGTGTGTGTGGCCACTGTCATGCTGGGCAGCCTCTGCATGCTGCTGCGTGACGAACCCACCTGACCAACTGTACCACCTGTGATCAGTTGGACATTCTCCAGACACGTGCTCTACTGGAAAGAGTGAGTGGCTGTATGTGGGAGTGTTCACTTGTTCTCTTTGCAAAGGGAACGTTCTCTTCATGCAGGGAAATCCTGTGAAGGATGAAGGACAGCTCTTCAACAGAAGCTCTGTTCTGTAGAGTTCTGCTGTAAACAGATGTATTTATTCCACAGGTTGCCTATTTGCTTGTCATTTTTTTCTTTGTTACCCCAAATTTCTTGAGAGAGTGATTGGGAATTGTGATTTACAGTGCTACCAAAGTCCGGCCACTGTACACCTTTTGCAGTGGTGCTGCACTTGGAATATAAAAACTAACTTTCAAACTTTGAATTTTCTGTAGAAAGGAATAAATTTAACCTACAGGCAGAAACAAACTAAAAAAAAACCAAAACAAAACCACGAGTTTCTGATGGTGATCTATAAGTAGAAATGGGCCAGTGAGTATTGCCAAACCTGAAGACAGACTCCTGGAGCAGGAGTGATGTTCATCTCTGTCTGTCAATCACCATGGAATGTGATGAGCTGCTTGTGCTGGCTGAGCTTTGTGGTGTTGACAGCTATAGACCCTTGAAGAAACGTTTCCCTGAAAATGAATTCTTTCAGGCTGCTTCCTATTAAACAGGAAAGTTACAACTCTGCTGTCAGTTTGCCTGGAGAAGCACTCTGTAGGTGAATACATGGAATTTGAATATGAGAATTTGAATATCAAATGTAGGGTGGTACACCAGAGATCTCAGACTGAATGAGTTGCTGGAGATCTACAAATCTGCATGAACTTCTGGCTGGGAAGTGAAACCTTGGCACCTGGATGCTAGGAGCTGATGTAGATGAGTCACTGACTTTTGCACTGGAGAGATGAGTATCATGTTGGAGCACTGGGAGTACAGGAGTCCTTCTTCAGAAGGATGTCTGCTTGTTGGGTTTACAGCTCTAACCCTAGGAGAAAGAAAACCAGCAGAAATAAAAACAATTAACAAAATGAGACAGCAACCCCCAGCCCAGACCTCTCTGGGGTGCAGTCTCTGTGTGTCAGTTTGGTAGTAGACCTGGATGGAACTTTTAGATAATAAAGAGCAAGTTTTCAGAAAATCTTGTTCAATCTGGAGCACCCAAGAATAAATCCTGAATATATACAACAAATGTATAAAGACTGAAGAGTCTGGTTGTCTCAGCTTAGCATTGCTCTGGGTGGTTCCAGTAAAACCACTAAATCAAAGCTGTTTGAAATAGGGAATGAATAAGTACCTGAGACAACTTGAATTCAGACCAGTCTCTCCTGGATCCATGCTTTCAGGGTACATAAAAAAAATACAATATCTTAAGGAGGCCAGAGGAGTGTATGTTGTATTCTTTGAGATACTGAGGTGATTCTGTCCAGATCCTATTGAAAAAGTGCTCCAGCAGAAGTGCACTAGAGGATATGCTTTTTAGTACCTTTAAGTGTGAAAGATCAAGTCTGAACAAACTGACTTCTGAAATGGGAGTTACGGTTATTATCTGAGTTGCACTTGACTTCATTCCTGTGCAGCCGGAGTAGCAACTTGGTGTTACCTAGGAGAGTGTTACTTGTTCCCTCTTCTTCCCTCCCTTTTAAGCCGTTCAGGGACTGATTTTCTGTCCTATTTTCTGTGCACCACCAGGTTTTAAGAGTAAATATAAATACAGAATTGCAGTGCTGTGTGCAAGGCAAGAATTCTTAGAGAGAAACATTTACCTTTGCCTCTGAAAACACCTCAGGTGCTAATAGAACCTTGGGAGAAGGGTTGTTTGTTTTTATCAGGACCAGTTATGGGCCATTTGTGGGGTGAAGTGTTCCTTCTAACCCTTAGAGTGTGGTTCAAAACCCTAAATGATGGGGTAGGTTTATATTTTTAAGAAGCTATTAGCACTGAGTATTGTAACTCTAGGTAATGTATTGTTCTGTTGGGGTTTAATGAACTTCCTTCTCTTTTTTAATTCCAATTATACTTCTACATATCTGCATCTTTAAAAAACTCTTATTTGACTCTTAATAGTAAAACTTGCAAAGGACAGAGTAAAGCCAGGAAAGTTATGTCAGCCTGACAGGAAAGTTTAGGTTGCTTAGTCAGCTAAGCATGTATTATTAACAAAGTTCTATATCTCATAAAGAATGTAGGAAGCAATTAGTGGTAGAAATCACTCAGGATTTTTGGGAGTCATGATACAAACACTATCCAAACCCAAATATTGTTATATGACTGCAGGAGAACAAGGTCTGGTAACAATATTGTTCTGTGTAGTGTCAGGAAATCTATAAATAACGTGCCCATACTTGAGGAAAAACTGCTGGATTGAAATGTTTGTGAAGAACGTATGACAGAATAAAGCTCTGGCACATGATCTTGTGAGGGATCAGGGCAGGCTAATTCAAACATAAGATAATTTGTATTTCAAAGAACTAACAGGGGGAGAAAGTTTTTTGAAAGTACACCCTGTTCTGGTGGAAGAAGGGTGCAGCTGGATGCTGTGGCTTGAAAGTAAACTTGCTTTTGAACAAACTGTTTAAGGAGTTAAGCTGAATATTTTAAGAGAACTACCAGACAGGCAATTCACAATAGAAGCGGGGAATCCCTGCTGTATTTGATAACTATCACATTAGTTCCTCCAGCTCTTATGGAAATTGAGTTTTCTACAACTTTCAGAAAACCATTGCATCTTAATAGAGGTATCTGCAGTTTTTAGAAATGGAACAGCAGCAGTGAACAGAGGTGAGTGTTACCTTCCATACAAAGCATGACAGAATAAGTTGGGATTCTCCCACCTGAAAAACAATAAATGACAGTTATCTTCAATTCCTGAATCACCTGGAAAGTTTAGAGGGGGAGCAGCGTTTTTTTTTTTCCTTTTCCATTGGAAGTATGAATAGGTATTGCATGGAGACAGCATGTAGTAAGCTTAAAACCAAGTAACAACTTAATTATTGATTAAGAATTAAAGATGCTTTTGCAAGAATTGATGGAAGCTTCTTGCCACAGGATGTTGTGAATGCCAAATATCTGTGTGCATGTGAGAACATGGGGAAGGTCCATAGAAGAAGGAGCTGTTGAAGCTTACTAAGAGCATAGAAACCACCTTTACCCCAGGAAGTCCCTGAGATGCTCATTGTTGAAGCCTGGGAGAGTGTTCAGGCAGGTGAAGTGCTACTATGTGTTTGCTTCAGTCTAATGTGTCAGGCCAGACCCAGACAAGTGCAGCCTCGTTTGTCAGCATGGGGTGGGAGGGGGGATGCTAATAAAACTGGTAAAAAAAGAGACTGGCACAGCTTGTGTTCTAGGTTAGTTCTGTGCTGCTTGTGATGTTTAGCATGCACCTCTTGCTTGCTGAAGGCACTGCCTTGGGCTGCTGGAGTCTGCAAGCTGTTGACTTGATTTTGAAGAGAGGCAGAGAGCATATTTCTAGAAACTACACAGGTAGGAAAGGAGGTCTGAAGATGAATATTGTAAGCAGAGAAGCTGACTTTGCTCTTTTCTCTGTGGCAAATGCTGTTCCTGCTATTATGGAATGGTAGGTTATATTGAGACTGCCTTGCTGCTGATAACCTACACTTTTTTTTGTTCATTTCCCTCCTTTGAAACGGTGTTTCTTGCCTTGTAATGGACTTTAACTTAAATTAAGCTAAAATGGGTGATAAGCTGATGCATGAACAGTAAAACCTCTGTTCCAAACTTTTTCAAACTAAAAATGTCATGGCCTACATGAGGTTCATACTCTTCAGAAGTACTCAAAACACTGGTCCTATTTTAGGTCCTGTCTAAACATTTAAAAATAATTCAAAAACAGAGCTCACTTCTAGATGTTTCACCCTTGAAAGTCAGCTCTTGCACTTGGTTTTAGATGATTACCCAAATATGCAGAGGGCACAGTACAGAACAGCCCTAGTTGTTCCTTTGAACTTTTAATTTCAGAAGGAAGAGAACAATGTCAGGCTATCTGTTGTTTTGTCTCTAGAGACATGGTCTCTGCTGTTAGGCAGTATCCTTTTGAGTTGTTTGTTTTGGGGGGATGGGGGGCAGTTAAAACTTTTTGTTGTTTAACTTTGCTGCTGTGATCCCTGGGGAACAGCTATGCAAAGCTGACTGGCAGTGGAATTATGGTACTGTGTATTCTTGGAGGCAGGCTCTTATGACTGAAAACTGAGTTGGTATATTTTGGGGAGCTATAGCACCTCTCCCAGGATACAGAATCAGTCTTGTGTGTGTGTATCATGTTCTGTAGTGAATATTACTCCATGGAGTGGCTGAGGAGTTGTGTGCTCAGATTACAGCTGTGGGGAATACAGACAGGCCTGGGGCTGAGGGAGAATCCAGGTGGAGTACATACAGGATTAGGACAAGGGTCACCTTGGGGAAGACTGGCACCAGGTGGAGAGGACTGAAGTTCTTTTCCTGTTGATTGCTCCCCCATTATCTTGATTTAGTCAGCTCTGATGCAGAAGGAAGTTTCTATCCCAAACCCTAAGTCTCATCATTGCAGAGTAGTAATGGGCTCAGTTGTTATCCCATTTACAGAGTGTCTTTCCTGGTTTGTTCTCAATTTCTCAATTATTGTTTTCACTAGTAGCTTGGCTCAAGCAGTAATTCTCTCCCAGCTTGTTCTTGTATGTGCTGGACCTGTCTGCCATCCTCCAGATAGTCTGTCCAGATTAGATTTAGTTTGAACCCGTCTTTAGCCGGTATGATCTTTTCTATTCCTAGCTGAGCCAGTGATTTTAACCAGTGTATTTCCCACTAAGCCCTGAGAAGATTTAAACTAAAACTTTTTTTATGAGGCTAAATTAGTGTCAGCTCTACCAGGAACTCCTGGGTTGACATTTAGTGGCTGATTGCTCAGTTTGGTCCATGTACAAGTCTGAAAAGTGCTGTCTGAGCCATGCTTTTGTGGGGTTTTGATTAGTTATCTATGTGTGGCAGAGTAAACTGTTTCCTCTCCCAGAGGAAGGCACAGTCCCTGCCATGTGTGTGGAGTACACAGCTTAAAATGACAGAGAAGGGGTGCCCGGAACTGGGACAGTCTGCAAACAGAACCGTGCTGACCACAGACTATGGTTTATCCTTCTAGCACAGATGTGCATACTTCTCCCTTGTTTCCTTACCGGTCCTCTGTTCTGTCTAGCTGTTCCTTCTAGCAGAGGAGCAGCAACTCAGCTGTAGAACTCAATGCTGTTCCTAACAAACTACTGTAAATCTGGTTTTCCTGTCTCCTGGGCACTTTTTTGCCCTTTGGCAGGGCAGCATGCTCCTGAAATGCCAACAGTCAGCCAGTTATACTGGCTGAAATTCCTGCTCATAGCAGTTTGCATTTCAGATTGGCACTGCAGACCTGTTTAGTGCATCTCTGCAGCCCTAGGGTGAAGGTCTGGGCTGCCCTGAAAGGGGAAAGGATGAGCCAGTCAGTCCTGCTCAGCCAGTGGCTGTCAGACTGTGCAGGTGGGAGGGTAGCAAACCAGATGAAGAACAGTCTCAACTGAAAAGTCTTTAAAATTCATGGCTCTCATGAGCAGGTAGCTGGCTCTGAACCTTTGTGCCTCCTGTACAACACCAAAGAATTTTTCTCAGCCCTGAACCAGGAGCTCAAATATTTTGCCAGAAAAAGTTAGGATCTTCTTAATCTGAGTGAGCAAAAATTTGTGTTTGTAAAGCCACTTGAAAGTATAACATTTCTTTTTGGGAATTTTTTCTTGTTATAAAATTCCTTGTTCTGCATAAGACATGACTATATGTCTGCTTGTTAACAAAATAACTGGAGAACTCCTGCTCTGTACGGTTTATTTCTCCAAGTACCAAATCTTGCAGGGTCCCAGCTTCTGCTTACTTTGCCATTTAATTTTCCTGTTGCTTATTTTCACTCCTCCAGGCCGTGGATTCACTGTGGTATGAAGGGAGAGCATTGCCTGATGGCCTGTGCACAGCAATAGTTCTCTCACCCCTCTCTCTATGCAGTCTAGTGCCCTGAATTTTATCCTTGAAACAAGAATTTCCAAGTGTGAGCAGTGTCTGGCATGGAGGGCTGTGACTGTACAGTAGAATAATAAGATCACATGGCTGGTGCCAGCTTGCAACTCCTCAACCGTGTGCACCTTGAATGCCCTTCATGGATGGTTCCTGGGCCACCATTCCATGTTGGACTTCATTTGAAAGCACCAAATATCCAGCCTGCATGGGACAGTCTTTGCTCAGAGCTGTTGAGACTGGGGTAAAGTTGATCCTGGCTCTCAGATCTGTGCTTAACCTGCTCAGGCTTCTGCAGTAGTGTGGTGGGAGCTGTTGTTTCTTAGATGTGTTATGTAGGTGTGAAGCTTCCCAAGCTTGAGAAGGTCCCCAGGCTTTTTGAACAGTATGGTGTGTTGTTATCTGTTACTGGCTTTATGAAAGCCTTGGCATTGGCTTCCTGAAGTGGAAGAAAATGTCTGGTCACCTCAGTTTGGATCATTATCTAACAGACCTCTGTAATCTAATTGCCAGACTATTGAGCCTGGTAGTTCACAGCTGATGACTGAGAACCTTCCAGGCTGAGGCACTAATTCTTGGAAGATAATTGATCAAAGCGTCACTTCTGATAACACTTTAACATAACTTGAGTAATACAAGGTAGAATCCACCTCATCTTGGTTTGAAAGCAAACCACAAGCAGATTGGGGTAGTGATGTGGAGCTCTGTTTGTTCTGCTGTCTCTTCTGGGTGGGATGGAGTAGGAACTACTCATGTGGCTGCATTGCATTAAATGTATTTGCATGTTACTGCCTGTATTAATGGCTGTAGCCAGAACTGCTGACGCTCTTGGAGTGAGAGGGGAAGACGGTCAAATTGCTGTCAGGATGTATGGTTTTCCAGAAGATTAGGGGAGGGCAGAAAAGTGAATTTTATTTGACAAGAAGGAAAACACCGAGAAGAATTCTTCCTGTCCATCCAGAGCATTTTAGTTCTTTATTAGATCTATTGTGGTACTAAATCTGAGACTTAAGGGGTGTCAAGAAAATTTCTGTAACAGGACAGAGAACCCTGCACTACTCAATGTCTGCAGAGCAAAAGGATTTAGTCAAGGCTACGGTGTTTAGCATTTCTCATTTGCATCTTGACAACTGGATGGTGGAGCTCGGGATGTGGTCCTTGTGTGTCTGCCTGTGGTCTGTACCACTGCTGGCATGAGCTCCTTCTGTGGTTGGCCTCTGTTCTCCCTTCCACTGTGCAAACCTGCAGGGCTGATGCTGGCATGGAGACCATGGGGTTTCCTTTTGGAGTGGAAGTGTAGGACTGGTGCTTTTCCACAGGAGTTTCATAGATGTTTGAAGCACCTCTCCTCTCTTTCTGGGTTGCTCCAAGGCCAGGCTGGATGCAAAAGATCTTGCCTTGGGGGTGTGACCTTTTCCTCTGTGAGAGCTTGGTTAGGGGTCACAGTCCTGTCCTCTGGGAAGCATGTGCTGTTTGCAGAGGTCTTCTCTCTTCCTTCTGCAGGGCATCCTGCCAAGGAAAATAGACTCTAAGGCAGAAGGGATTACATTGAGATCGTGTGCTGTCCTGGCTGTTTCTGGATGAAGCAGCTGGGCATTTCTGCTATACAGAAATTGGCATGAAACAGCTATGGCAGAGCAGGATTCTGGCTTTTGTAGCTGGTGGAGCCAAAGGTGAGAACAGGAGGATCCTGGCTGAGGCTGGGAGAGGTGCCTCTAATGACAGGGAGGGCAGTGTGGTTGGGAAGGTGTGCTTTGTTTGAGGTGGAGGCCGGTAAAATATGAATCACATCTGTTTGAAGTAGTGATGAAATCCCAGATGAAGGTTTTCTGTAATACCTGGCCAGTCTGGTGTGCTCCAGCTTCCCTTTCTCCCTGAACGGATGGTTCTGACCTACTTTTGGCGATCGTGGTTCTGCTGAGCGCTGCCCAAAGCTTGGCTGTTCTGACAGCACACACGGATCTGCTGTGTTCGCTCTGAGTGAGAGGTTTCCATCAGATGCTTGGCAGACAGGGAAGGAGCTGTTCCTGAAAGAGGGACTGTGGCTGTGCTAAACTCGGATCTGCCACTTCTGTGCTTTGTGGCTCTGGCCCTGGGTTCACTTTCCCATGGTGTGTACTAACTTTTGTGTTGCACTGTCAGGATTCAGTTAGATGGTATCTAAATGTTAACATAAGAGATGCTGCCTTTAGAAACGGCCAGGGAGGTTAGGCTTCCAGCCTTCTAAATATGTGATTAGGCAGGGCTGGAGTACATTCTTAATATTTAAAAATAAATAAAGTCTATAAATGTACCATAAAATAAAAGTTTAAATAGAATATCATCCTGGGGCAAATTGCAAAGCTCTGTTTAGCTCAGTATCCTGCCTTAGACAAGATCCAGAAGCAGATGCTTAATGAGGATTGTAAGAAACAGGGCATGTATAATGTGGTGGGTTTGTTTTGATTTGTTTTTTTTTCATTTTCCCCTCTGCCTCCATTTGCCTCCCAGCTTATGACCATCATCAGTTTAGGGCCCTGCTTGGTAAGGAGTTGTATCTCATCATCTGATCTTGACTATATCC
Source organism: Parus major (assembly GCF_001522545.3). Classification (NCBI taxonomy): domain Eukaryota; kingdom Metazoa; phylum Chordata; class Aves; order Passeriformes; family Paridae; genus Parus; species Parus major. The sequence continues at coordinate 11,211,550 of NC_031781.1, forward strand.
ATTCTCCATTAATTTATATAATCCCTCTTCTCACTTGTTTATGTTTCTGGTCTCCATGACACCCTACAGCAGTGAGCTCTACAATTTAATTATGCATTTTAAATGTTATTTGAAATATTCTACATCCAGAGAGAATGTCCCTGAGCTGACTTAGGAAAGTTGTCTGTAACTTTGGTGAGTGCTCTCTTGTTTTTGCATTGTAAAGTATGGTACTATAACCATGTAACTCCACTGATAACTCCATATATTTCCTCTTGACACTAATGTTTCAGACCTCTTAACTCTTCCATATCTTCCCCCTGGTTGTTTCTTTGTCCGTCCAAAGTCCTGCTCTGCTCGATCTCTCCTTATATGGAAGCTGTTCCATGCTTTTGGTCATCTTTGTTGTCCCTTTTGTTATTGTCTCCTTTTTCAGATGTGGGAATCAGAACTGCCTTCAGCATTTGACAGCATAATGGGGATACGTGTTTTCTTTCCTAATTATTCCAAAGGCTTTTTTGCCTTTTTGCTTGGTACTCAATACTGAACTGACCTATGAAGATTTCAAAGTTTTTCTGAATGATAACAGCTGGTTTTGATCCGATTGTATTTATGTACTTAGAATATTTTTTGTTGGTATTTATTGACATTCTAAGGTATTGTGTAGTTACTTTAAAGTGCATGAGTTCTCTTGCTTTTTTGCCTTCTCTGAATTTGATTGTGATTACTAGGTTTTTTATAATAAAATTTGCCACTTCTAGGCATATTCCTCTTCTAAGATCTTCTGTGACTATACTGAACAGTGCAGATCACAGATTAAGTTCTTCTTAGATCTCACTGATAAACCCACCTCTGACAGGGAAACACCTGTCTTTTAACTAGTTATTAAATCATGATAGGGACTGTGACTTTAATTCCATGATAGCTTAACTTTTTTTTTTCCAATAGTCCTAGCTGACAATTCTTTAAAAATCAGTTTAGTTAATATTAACGAGATTAAAAATTGTCTCTTGGATCTCAGTTAAACAGAAATCTACGCTTGGAATTTCCTGGGTGCTGCAGGGGTTTCTCTCCGCTCCACATATTCATCTATACTTTGGGCAACAATTGACTTCTTGAACTCATGCAAGCAAATTTGTTTTTATGTGGAGTGATGGGCTTAGATTTATGTAAATTATCATAGAAACAGAGAATTTGTTCAGCAGAGCCAGCTGGATGGCTAACTTCACTGAGCCCTGCTTTCCTAGCAGAGTTTTATTAATGCTGTAAACCTGTCTAGGCTCTTTGGATATACTATAAGAGAATGGGATATTTTTTTTCCTAACTATTTTTTTTTCCCCTAATTGAAAGAATATTTAAATCACTTCTGGTATTTGTCCACATGCAAATGTAACATGTGATATGGCAGCTATAAGATCAAGGGGTTCTTGTGTGGGTAAATGGAAGAACTGGTGGGTTCAAACTGGGAAAAATAACATTTGCTCTGAGTGCAGTGTTAGCCAAAGGGGTGGCCTGTCCAGGTCAGGTTCTGTCAAAAGGGAATGCTTATCCAGGTCAGGTAGCTAAAAAAGTAGGATGTTGACAAATTGGGATGAGCTCAGAGAGTACTAGAAAAATTAAGTATTTCTGACTGATGAAGCTCAGACCACTTAATGTATCCATCCAAAGGATTACACGTGGCTGCAATCTGTGATTTGGGAAAGCTCAAAGCTGGCAGGACGTGTAAGGGAAGGATTGCATTATGCTTGTCTGCCCTTCGTCTACTTCTTAGGCATCTATTATTGTCTGCTTCTGCAGCTAGGGTTTCTCTGTAGGTGGACCTCTGTCAGAGTTAGAATAGCTGTCTTTATCTTCTTGCCCAAGGAGGATTAAGAAGGAGGATTAGTTTCAAACTGTTCATGCAAAAAGTGACTAGAAGGTTCTTTGACTTGGAATATTTTTTGACAAGCAAAGTTAGACAATATGACAAGGCATTTTACTTGGGGTAAAGAATCCTTAGGCATCAGCTTGCTGGGTTAAGGTGGTAATTTCTGTAGTTTAGGAGCCCTAAGAAAAAATCCTGGTATCACTAGGAGACTTTAGTCAGGAGCTTGTGGGCTAGAAGGGATGTTTAGTGGTATTCTGTGGTTCGATTACACAGAAAGTTGGAGCAGATCCTAAAGGACTTTAATCTCCAAATGTGTAACACTGGCAGAATGTTATCTTTTGGTTGTGTTAAGATGCTGTGGAACTCACAGCTGACAATTTCCCTTTTTAAAAATGCACATGCAACATGGTCTTGAGTTCACATTGAGTTAGTGCTTGAGAGGATGGTGAAGTGGAAAACCCTTGATTTGCAGTGATGGAATACAACAGAGTATAATAGAAGAAGAAAGCTTCTTCAACAGTAAGCGTCTTGTGGTTACTTTGTATTCCTTGTCAGTGTTCATGTAGTTGGTCTTGGTTTGTAAAAAGTTCACTATTTAACATTGTATTAATCATTAACACTTAATTAACCAGTTGTACTGGAAGCTTAGTGTTTAGAACACATTTTCATCAGTGCAAAGGTACAGTTCAGCTGTGCTAGAGCTGTTTAGAGGAAATACCTGTCTACTACTATCAGTTAATTCCAGTATGGATGAAAGTAATATTTAGGTAGCCCCAGACATGTAGAAGCACTTTCTACAATTTTTCCAAAGAGCAGTGCACAACCATTATTGAAGTATCACATAGTACACAATATTTTGTGCAACATTCTTTTAGTAAAACTTCAACTTCCATCCAGAAAAGTACCTTGTAATGTTCAGCAGTAACTATCAAGGGTTTAAAAAACATAATTTTTCCAAGTATTTATATCTAAGAATGCTGTTAATTCTGAAGTACAGAATTTCTACCACCTTGCCATTTCATATTTGATATTGTCTTTAAAGGGTTGGTGTTTTTTAATAAGTTATTTTGACCTCAGCTTTGGTGTTACTCACATCTGGTATAACAGAGCTCCCTTGTCTGTGCCAGTCATTCTGGCAATCCTGCTCTGACAGGATTGCTTGGAATTGGGATTCTGCTTGGGGTCAATTTTACTTGGAAAACAGAGGTTTGTGTTCATCTCTGCTGAAGCTGCTTGCTGCAAGTCTTCTTAAACAACAGAACAGGGAACTGGTCTGGTAGTAGTAAATAAGACTCAAAAAAAAATTATTTATTTAATGAGAATGCCATCGTTCACAGCAGAAAACAGCAAGTCTCTGTTGAGCATATGAAGCCTAGAAGGGGGCTATAATTCAGGGCTTTTGAGCAGAAAACATAGCAGTGGTCGTCTTCCTGCTGCTGGGCCATTTGAATGTGCTGGAGCACAAGGGTCACCGTGCAGCTGGAAGAATGGTGCTTTTGATTTTTAAATCTTTTAGTGCTCACACTGCAGGTTGGCTCTGCAAATGATACAGTGGAAATTGGAGGGACAGATTTCAGAGACCTAATTTTTTTCCAAGGCTAATTCTGCTGGGTTTAGTGGTGAGTATGAAATCTAGACTGGAAGTTGGAACATAGCTGACCTCTCCATGTTTGGAGGATAGAATGTGGTATTAGGGAAATAATCCGTGAGGATTGGAATAATCTCATATGATGTTAAAATTGTGTTCAAATGAGTTCTGGGTTTGTTTCTTTAATAAATAAGTAAAGTTTCTCAGAGGGATACATGAGGTCAGAGAGGTAAAAATAGTGCTACAGAAAACACCGTCTTACTTCAAATTTTAAGTAACACAATAGTGCCATTGCTTTAATGTTACTGGTGGTTGTTACGTAGCTGTGATATAAATATTCTGTGGCAGAACTGACTAATCCCCCAGCCCTTCTGTTGTGATCCAGATTAAATAAATGAAACTCAGCAGTATTATTTGGATATTAATATTTTATGGTGAGTTAGAGGCAATGTTTAGAGTATTGTCTGGAGCATTTTCCTATTTAACGGGAATTCATCAAAAAAATGGAATATTTAAAAGGAATCTTTAAACCTTGGCAATTGCATTCAGAACTAATTAAAGGCTACACACTTTTAGTGCAATCTGTCTACAACAGCTGTGTTATACACTAGCAATGAGCACAGGAAGCAGAACGGTTCAGTAAATCCATAAAGAGCTCCGTAGTGTAGCCTGTCATGAAACCATCAGATTTAAATGTAGGTTATCCTCCTCCTTCCTGTCCTCCTGGAGAGGTTGTGATGGGCTTAACTGAAAGGCAAGCATAAAAAAGGCAGTGATGCCTATGCTTGAGAAACAACTTGGAAAATGGAATCAAAAGATGCTGCTGGCTTTTCTTCCTCTCTATTCTCATGTAGGGTGCAAATGCTTCTAGCTATTGATAGCTACAGAGTCATGCTCATTTCTAATGTATGTTTGCTCACCTAGCAATAAATACAAGTTCATTTGCTAATGGGTCTTTAGCAAAGAGCAACAAAGAGCACTGTATTCAATGTTTATCCATTGTGCAGGGTGATTAGAGCCAGCCTGCAGAACATGCTGTACTACCGTTTTGTTTTGTTTTCTCTGTTCTCACAGAGTCATGAGGACCAGGCAGTAGTTTCTTACCTGGATCATGTTTAAGGACTGGCTCTTAACAAAGTGACTTCCAGGGGGATATTGGTGACTGAAAGAAGAGGAGCTCTATGTTAGAGCCTTGACCACAGCAAGATCTGATTATGGTCTGCTGGAATGAAGGACTATTGATTTTCCAACTTCTTTCCAGTAGAGGTGCTCCAATAGGTAAAATGCTTTCAGTGAAACATTTGGGATAGGTTCAGATCACTGAGCTTGTAAAAAGATCCATGCTGCTAGAGTAGTGTCATGTGCTGGGCTTTGAGTTGCAGTACTGGTTAGCTCTGTCCTGGCAGTTGCCAGTGGGGCTCTGTGGGATACAGCAGAGTCGTGCAGCTTGTAGGCATAACCCCTAGCCAGAAAGCCACTGTTTCAGAATCCATAAATCCTGGAGACACATGCCGATTTTACTGTGTAAGTGCTGGCAGAGGAAGGTTGCATTAGCTCAAAAGAAGATTACAGATTCCTCAGAGTGGTGTAGTATAATGACGTCTTGTGATTCTCAGCTGCTTCCAGATCAAAGATTCTCTTCTCCATGTCATTGTTGCTGTTCACAACATAGTCAAGCTCCTGCTGTTGGATGTCCATTAGCCTATTGTTTTGTTTGCAGACATTTTCAGCTTTGAAACTGAGGAGACTCCAGACAGTCGCACAACAAGCCATTGTGATATCTGCATGATGGCAGTGCAGCAGTATAGACACAGCTGTGTGGTTAAGGGGTTTCTTAAATCAAGTTATCTCCAATAGAAATGGTGAAAAAGCATTAAAAATAACTAACATGTTGGAGTTGGAGCAAGATCTTTTCTGCTGATGTAAACCTGAGAGGATAGAGTCAAAGTGATCTCCTTCCTTCTGTCTGTGTGTGTCTATTTGCTGGCTTTTCCCACGTAACATCTCCCACATGATGAGGGTTTCTCTCAGGTGCTACAATGCACTCACCCCCTGGAAAAGAGATTCCTGGGGTAGTTCAGGGCTGTTTGCTGGTCTGGGTGAAGCAGAGTGGGTTCATAGCTCTGAAGCAGAAAACACTAAGTGTCCATTATCAGGGCAGACAAAAGCCCCAGTGTGCACGTAGCCTAAACACAGCGCTGGTGCAGTGTAAATCAGTGGCTGTGTGCTCTGGCGGAAAGCTGCCAGCCCAGAGCCGGCATTCCTGCGCCCGGGCATATCCTGACAGTGCTGCCTACTTACCTACAAGAACCGTGTGAAGTGGAGCTTTTCCAGAGCTTCACAAAGCCTATATTTAATAAAGTGTTGTTTTTATAATACCTTCCATCCGCTGGATTTCACAAGTAAACTAATCCTCTCAACTGGTCTTTAGGTAGAGCAAAGATGCCAGTTTTACTGACAAAGGAGCTGGAAAGCAAACTTCCATGGGGTTTTTTTGCAATAGCAGGGGAGTAGAAGATGGATCTAGAGTTTTACAGCTCTTGTTCTCAGCATTGCTACTGTGTTTTCTGCACGTTGTGTGCTGGTGCTGTATGGAGTGAGTGTAAGACAGTTTGTGGGTTGAGAAGTTTGTGACCTAAATTGGTTAAGTCCTGCAGTAAATGCTAGAATAGTTTAGTCTTGAAATGCTGCGGATCTTTTTCTACCTCTGTGCTTTAAGCACTTCTGAGCTAAAAGCACTTTGAACTTACCGGGAAGACCCAAGAGGGCTGATGCCCTAGGAGGGAAGTGATGATAGTTTTCATAACTTTAACTACAAAATTAATACCACCCCTGAGGAGCTGAGTTGCCAAAATGAGCGCAGCAGATTACAGGCCAGTTCTGGAGGAGATACTGTACTCATCAGCTCCGTGGAGCCTCTGACCCAGCTTAGCAGCTGTGTAGCTCTATGCAGCTTTGATACCCTGTCTGCAAGAGGGAGGGAGGGGAGGAAGGAAATAGATTCACAGCTGCATCACCACCTACTTCTCAATTTAAATGAGGTGGTACTCATAGTAAATTATTGAGTACTTGCAGCTGTTTCCCTTTCTCCATGGGGAAAGCGTTAATCTAAATGTTGCAGGTACTTATTACCACATTTCCACCATGCTGTGGGGTTCTCCATTTTGTCCAGAGCAGTTGTTGCCATCCATGGCACAGCTTGAGTGGATCACAGTAGGTTTCAAAAGGAGTTGGTCTAAATATCATCTAGAGAGCAGTTGAACAGGTCTGGTGGTTTCCTGGGTCTGTCCAACATCCATCCTACCTGGACTTGCTTGCACTTTGAGGCATGGGACAGGGAAGGAATGGAGCATTGTCCACAAAACAGGCATGTTTAAATCACCTTTCACAGTACTGGGAGAAGTGTTGTGGAGAAATGAGTGCCAGTAAGAGACTTCTTCCCCAGAGAGTGCAGTAACAGATGAACAGGTAAAGGTGGTCTCCCCCTCACCTGGATGTGCTGTGTAACTTCCCAAGGAGATAGGGTCCCACAGAGTCTGGCTTGGCAGGACTAGGAACAGACGTTATGGTGGCTTCAGGGGGGAGGCTGGGAGCTGATGTGACTGATATTCTAGAGGCCTCATCCTGATACCCAGGTTCAGCTTGGGTTGGTGGTGCTCAGTGGCAGAGGTGGCATGAGAAGGTTTCTTTTGGAGTGGAACAGCCTTAGACCCACAAGAGGCTGTTGATGGCAATAAGTGATAACAGAGAGAGGGTTTAATTATATCTAGATCAAATACAGAGTGAAGGGCTTATACGTTTGCTCCAAATTGGATCTCAGCTACAGTTTATTTAAACAATGGTCCTGCAGGTTTGTGTTTGTCTTAGACAGTGGTTTGTTTTACTGTGGTGTTGCTCATTAACACTGTATGCAATGTGCTGGCTCCTATGGAAATTTAGTCCTGTCCTGGAGAACTTCTAATACAGTGTCATAGCTCAGCTGTGCAGGAGTCGAGTTAAATGGGGATTTTTCTGTTGTTATTAGAGTAGTGATCAGCTTCAATGTTGCATTCACTTATAGTATTGCAGCTTCTCCTGAGGATGCTGTGCCTGTCATCTTGTTATGGAGATGACTGAGCTAAATCTCTGATACTCCTGAAGGCCTCTTGCTGTGGTTGCTATGGAAGGATTTTGAGTGTTAATCTTTCCTCCTGGCTCCAAGGAGTTATAACAGCCTTTCCTCTCTTGCAGAGTGTTTACCATGCCTCTGGGAACGTTTCTCCTTCCTGTTCTCTGTTTCTTGGGGGCATCAATTCCACGGGGACTGCAGTATGTCACATTCTCACACAATGCTACAAAATTCCTCCACCTGTCCATGGACTTGGAATCTGGGACCATTTACTTGGGGGCCACCAACTTTCTCTTTCAGCTGACATCTGACCTGTTGTTGGAGAACATGGTTCAGACAGGACCAGTTCTGGACAGTAAGGATTGCCTCCCCCCGGTGTCAAAGCTGGAGTGCCCTCAGGCACACCACACTGACAATCACAACAAGCTGCTGCTGGTGAACACTGTGCAGAAGGAGCTCATCGTGTGTGGCAGCATCCACCAGGGAATCTGTGAGAAGAGGAGCCTGGCGTCCATTGACCACGTCCTCTTCCGGCCAGAGAGCCCTGGGGACACTCAGTACGTTGCTGCCAATGATCCAAATATCACCACTGTGGGACTCATCGCTTACTCAAAGGATGAGGTGCCCTTGCTGTTTGTGGGACGAGGGTACACTAGCCGAGGAGTGGGAGGAGGGATTCCTCCCATCACGACCCGGAATCTCAGGGCTCATGGGGGGGATGTTCAAGCAACAGACTCTCACTCCATTTTTTCCTATGAAGAAACAGCAAAACTGGCTGTGGGCCGACTGTCAGAGTACAACCACCATTTCATTAAATCCTTCACTTACCGCTCCAGTGTCTATTTCCTCTTCTACCGGCGTGACCTCAAATCCCAGTCGCGTGAGTACAAGACCTACATCTCACGCATTTGCCTGGATGACTCCCACTATTACTCATATGTGGAGTTACCTCTGCTCTGCCAGAGCAAAGCAAATACATACAGCCTCCTGCAAGCAGCCTATGTCACCTGGCCAGGAAAGGAGATGGCCCAGGGGCAGCTGGACACGGAGGGGGAAGTGCTGTTCGCAGCTTTCTCTGCCTGGCAGGCTTCTTCTGGGAAACTGAGCGAGGAGTCTGCGCTCTGTGTCTACGCAATGGAGGAGGTGGATCGCCTGACCAACTGGACTAGGGATGTTTGCTACATGAGAGATGGGAAGTCAGAAGAAGGGACAGAAGTGGCATATATTGAATATGATGTCAGTTCCAATTGTGTCCAGCTGCCAGCGGTAAGTGGCTTTGCACTTTTGAGCAGTCTGCAGTGTGTTCTTGTGTTGCTCTGTGTTCCTGAAGTTATCTTGCTTACACAGATGGATGTTGAAATCTGGGTTAAAAGCCTTTGGGCTCAGTCTCTCGTGTCCCACATGGGCAGGATTCCTTGCAGAGGGAGATGAACTGTATGTGGCAGTGGGAAGAGCATCTGGTGTGACCTGGCCCTGAGGCCTGTCTTGTGGCAATACCAGGCAAGAGCACCGAAGCTGCTGTTCAAGTCGTTCTTTATCTGTGTCATCTCCTGGTCTGCACTGCAGGGAAGGAGAGGAGCATGTGTACGTGCTCCTGTGTGTTGGGAAGGGAATTTAATGGGGATGCTGGATCCCTGTTTCTTATGGTGAAGTTCACCTCACAACAGTTTCCTGCAAGGGCACTCAGGAACAAAAAGAAACATTAGCAAAACCAAGTGTCAACAAAGACGTTCAAAATCCTCCTGGATACCTTCCTGTGTAACAGGTTTTAAGTGACCCTGCTTTGGCAGAGGGGTAGGACTAGGTGATCTCCAGAGGTCCTTTCCAACCTTAATTCTGTTAAAATCCCAGTTTCCTATAGACTGTTTTAGTCCTGCAGAATTTTGGGCACAAGAAGGACCTTCTCCTGAGCTGGCTCTTTTTCTCCAGAGCTGTAAGAAGTGATAATCCTTTAAGTTCAGTGACAAAAGCATGATGGGATGTTGCAGGATAAAAATGTGACCCTAAAGTGGCTGTGACCCTGAATTCTCACCATCTGGCAGCCACACTGGCTACAAAATGAGAGACAGTGATACAAACACAGGGCAGCAGCAGTGTCCTGGCATGAGGCTCTGTGACTATGAGCAGCCTGTTTGCACCAAGGGTATTTCAGGCCCTTAGCAGAGCAGTATGTTGTCTTGTGTCTTCCCTCTACAGAACAGGCTGTCCAGAGAATTGCCTCTTCCCAGCCTGGTGCTCTAAAGAGCAAAGTGGTACCACAGAGCTTTAGAAGCTTCTGGGGTTTGGGTGTGTGGTTCAAAACCAGTCTTAAAATTATGGTTTTCCTTTCAGTAGCTAAAGCTGACTGTAGAGTACTTGTGGGACAAGGGAAGGGTAAAGAGAAGACATGGAGGAGGATGGGTGTAAGGGTAGGAGGAGAATGTAGGAGTTGGGAACGAGACTTCCCAGCTCGATGTCCTGCTTTCACTGTATTTCTTAGGCATGCCCCATGAGTCCTTTGAAAGGCAACATGGAAGGACTTGTCATAAGTGATTTTTAGGAGAGCTTAAGGGAGTTGAATGTCAAACAGGTATGAGCAGATGAGAAAAATCCTTCATTCAAAATGATGTAGAGTACCCTTATACCATTTGGTCCAATGGAGAAGTGAATGCACAAGGTGGGAGAAGAAGACAGTCTCTGTGATCCCAGGGTCCCAGCTGGATGGTTTGGCTTGAGTGGGCCAACCATAGTGTGGTGTCTTGTTAACAAGTGTGTCCAGTGATATGTAAATGTCCTAACAAACCTGATCCTTCACCATTCAGCACATGGTAGCGGTTGTCGTTCAAATTGTATCTAACATGTAAAGGTCTGTGCTAACTACAGCATGCTCCAGTCAGAGCTGAGTGAAAGTGGCTGTCAATGGACATTTTATACAGGAACAGTTTTAACTTGTTTTCAATGGTGGCAGCTTGTGCTGGATGTAAGGATAACACTAATTAATTTCACATTTTTCTGCCTCCAAACCAACTAGTGCATAAGGTATGCCCTTTTCCTTAGTTAGTGCTTCCTCTGGGTTCCAGCCCAAGAAGGGAGGCTAAAATTGAGTTTTACAGTTCAATACAATCTCTTCAACTGGGGAAAAAAACCCACCCAGATTGTTTTTATAAGAATTTCAGTTGGAGTTCATTTGTTCAGTTTGCTGAAGATTTGTTAGTTATGAGATGCAGAAGGCTATGTAGATGCTGTTTAGTGACTTGATGAGTTGGAAGTGTGGAACATGTTTCTACAAGGCTTGGGAAGGCTGCACATATTCTGTGGGTGTAGTTTTCAAGGCATGTACCTTGTCCTTTTGTTTTTAGTCTTCTTCATGCATAGATAGAGCGTGTCCTATTGTTTCCTACCTGTGCAGATAGGATACACACAGCAGAATTCACAGCAGCAGCTGCTGCATTTCATTAAGACGCTGGATGATCCCTGAAGTGCATTTTCTGCAACATTGCCAAGATGTTATTCATTGCAAGCAATTCAGACAGCTTCTATGTAAATGTATAAAAGTACTTTATACAGACAGCCCCTATGAGGCCACAGCTGGGCTGAGCCAGTGCTAGGGGAGCTTGCACGGGTCACGGTGGTTTATGGTAGATAAATGTTGTGTGTGAAGTGACTTGCCCTTGCCATCACAAATAGGCAACAGCAGTGCTGAGCACAACTGGCTTACAAATGTTTCTGACTTGTATGTGGACTTTATTTAAGCAGTCTTTGAAAAATCAGCCAGTAGTGAGGTCATTAGACTCCAGAAGCTGTACAAAGGTTGCAAAGAATATCTAGAATCCCATTCAGAATAAGCACTTAATGCTTTGGAGCATGGAGTTTTGGCAGTGGCCTGCTCCCTCATAAATCTTATAGGAATTGGATAGCTGGAGAAGTAGAAATCTTTAAGTTACAAGAAGATGATTGGAAGAAGCTTAAAAATCAAATGACAGGTGGTAAGAAAAATGTATGCCACTAAAAATGAATGATAATTTAGAGGATGGTAAAAACTAGCAATCTTTAAAAGCTATAACCTCCTCAGACTTTGTCAGAACCTTACACCAAGTGTGCAGAAAAAAATATTGAATTAGAATTTGAAAGGAAAACAATAAAGCAATGGACTGAAAGCAGTGCTAGTCTGACTGGCATGGTTTGTTAATGGAACTGCTGTGTCAAGCCTTGCTTCTCCACTAAGATAATGCATTTGAGAAGGAAACAGAGCTGAGCTGGTTAAATCTGTTTTACTGTGGGATTTCCATAGACCTTACCAAAAGCTGCCAATTGCTTCTATTTTCTCCAGGAAGCAGTCAAGTATTTAAAAAACAAACAAAGCCAACAACAACACAAACACACACACCAGAAAAAGAAAAAAAAAAAAAAAAAAGAGAGAGAAATGTGAGGAGAGAGGAGAAAGGGCCAGTTTTTCCACAGGATCAGTGAGTGGAGATAAGCAGACGCCTCAGGAATGCCATGATGTGCTGTTATCATGGATCTCTGACAGGGGCAGCTCCATTGCCTGGTGCCGGTTGGTACCGCGTAGCCTGAGCTGCCAAATGCAAACATCAGACAGAAGGAATACGTAACCCTGCTCACAAGGAGTCTAAATTGAACCATGTTGCCTGAGGCAAGAGAGAGAGCTGGAGTCAGTATGGCCTGCACGCTGGTCTGTGCTCAGCTTTGTCAGAGTAATTAGTAAGGGGCTGGAGAGGAGACTGAAAACCTTATCCATAAGGGATTTGATGATGAAAATCTTGAATTTATACAGGCCACATTGTTTGAAGACAAGCCACTGATAAATTAAAAAATGATGGTTTAGATATTAATTGTTGGGTGAACAATCCTGTATTCAGTCTCCAAAGGATACTATAAAATTTAAATGAACATGGAACAAGGCACCAAGAAAGATATAAAGCAACACAGGAACTATCCTAGACAAAACCGTTTGTTACTTAGGAAAAAGATGAATCATAACAGGATATCTTTTCTCTGCACATAACAAATAGTAAATAAGTTGGCAGCTTTCATTGTCCCTCTTCAGAGAATGCAGTAAGTGAAGGTTTAGTGGACTGGGAGGGAACTAACTGGAACAGAAGAATGACTGTTTCTGCACAGAGCAGTGGAGTTAATGTTCAGAACTCTCTCAAGACTTAGAAGCAGTGTGCAACGATGTCTCTTGTATGTGCTCTTTGATTCCTAAGTGCAGTTAGTAAGCTCTTTGGAGCAGGTTGTGTCCCACCCTGTGTTTATGTATGTCCTGATTCTACTTCAGGCTTAGAATTTAACTTGTAGGTGTTACCACAAAACCATTCAAATTACTTGAGGTGAAACTTGTCACAAGATGGCTTTGCACTGAAAACAGAAATTCTCTTTTCCTTTGTTCAGGAAAACACAATAAATCTTTCCCAAAGCAGTATCATGGCAATGTGTAATAGCAATGTTTTTTGGAGAACTTGAGTTTCAATGCATTTCATTACTGATGCTGAATGAACTGGCTGAAATGTCTGCAGGATTCTGTGAGGGTACAGACAGCCAACATACCTAAACTAATTATTAAAATAGGGGTGGTTTTGCCCTCAGTAAAAAAGGTTAGAGGTGTTAAAACTGAATTCACTGCTGAGGAATTTGGGTAGAAGGGGGATAGTGGGAAGTGTTAAATGTGCTAATGTTATTTGTACCCATTTTTTTGGTACTGATTTCCCTGTTCTTTTCACTCCTCCAAAAAGGACACCCTGTATGCCTACCCCTGTGGTTCTGACCACACTCCCAGCCCTATGGCCAGCCGGGTGCCCTTGGAAGCAGCCCCGCTCCTGGAGAAAACTGAGGCCCGTCTGACAGCTGTGGCAGTGAATGTGGAAGATGGCCACACCATTGCTTTTCTGGGAGACAGCAGAGGAAGGCTGCACAAGGTATGATCTGTATGCAGCAAAAGGGATAAAACTAACCAGGGATGCTCAAGTATAAGGGGAAAAAGGCAGTTTTTCTCTTTCTGGGGAAGTTGGGTTCCTACTGGGATCGTTGTTATCGGAAGATCTCTGCTCACCCTCTACTGCCTGTGGAAAATGTGAATGCCCCTGACGTGGTCACATTGCCTTTGGTTACATGTGCACTGAGCCAGCAGCAGGGCTGGTGCATCCTTTGTGGTTTGCACAGGTATTTCTGGGCATGTGCTTCATGTGGCTGGAGTCACTGAACAGATGTTCTGGTGGGAGGTTAAAATCCTTGCACACAGCAGTGCTTCCAGCTTGTTCCTGTTGTAGAACGGGTGCCCCCAGCTCCTGGGGTGGTGCTTTGCCTGCTCACAGCTGCGACTCTCTTGCAGGTGTATTTGGGAGCCCAGGGAGAGGCACACACCTACGCTTCAGTATCTATCCAGGTGAACAGCATGGTGAGTGGAGACCTGCTGTTTGACCAGTTGCAGGAGCACCTCTTTGTCATGACCCAGTCAATGGTAAGAGCAATACAATCCCTTCCACAGAGGAGTTGAAAGCACTAGATGTCCAGATAAACTGCCAACAGGAGCGGGGGAGGCAGGGAAACTACCTGGCTAAGCCTGTGCTGGGCAGCAACTGCCTGCCAGTCTTCTTACAGGAATGGGGACTGACCTTCCCCAAAAGCTGGAGGAAGCATGGAGAAAGCCTTGTTACCCTAATCCATTGTGTGTGCATTTTCTGAAGTCCGTCAGGCTGTATCAGCAGTGATGGAGGAATGTGAACTGCAGGCTGTAAAAAGCTGCTCTGGTGGCATGAATACAAAGGACCACCAATTCCTGGGTTCTGCTGTGTTGAGCAGGAGCTATTTGGACAACAGTTTGTATCTCCACTTGAGCAGAAGAAAGCCTCCGGGTTCACATGTGAACCATCTTGGTTTTGCAGGAGATTAAAAAGAGAAAAGAGAGATTTTATGTAATTAAAGTGTAGCACTTCTGGATTTAACCAGTTAAAAGATCAAGCTGTTCTTCTGTAATGTACAAAAAGCAGTAATGTGTGGGAAATGTCTTCAGATAGCAGAGATGTTCTCTGATCAGGGATACAAGTCTTGCAGATGAAATCAAGTTGTGGAAGGACCCATGTGAGGCATCTTTCTCTTTACCCCTGCTTTCTGTAATTCTTTATGTGCCTAGAGGCGGTTGGAGGAGAAGAGGCATTGCAGTGTCTCAGGCTATTGGGATATTGGTGTCTGCTGAGTAGGAAATCCAGCTCTGGAAACTTTATTTGAGAGGATTTATATCACCACTTGTATCAGCTCCTTGAGCTGGAAAGAAAAGGATCCTCCTGCCAAAGGAAAAGCAGTCCTTGAGTTACTCTGAAGGAAAGAACAAACAAAAAATGAGAGCCACTGCTTCCCTTCACTCCCCCAATGTACTTTGAGATCCTTGTAAAATTTGTAACACTTCAAAGAAGGAGTTGAGATCTGTGAGAGGAAGAAGATTAGGGAAATCTGAAATATATCCTTAACAGTAATTGTTCTGCCAATTAAAAGATGCAAATTATATCATGTACTTAGCAAAAGTAATAGGTCTGGGATTAGAAGTTGGTATTTTAGAGTAACTGACAGTAGTAGCTGAAGTGTAGTAGTGGATTAAAGAGGGCAAGATGCTGAAATCAGCAAGGATGGTAAGTTAAAGCAGAATTTTGCAATTAAAATTTACCCCAAGATGGCAGAAAGTTTTTGTTCCGCATTGATCAAAGCTTCAGTGTCTACTTTCAGTCAAAATGATAGCACTGCCAGGTAGAGCTGGGCAAAAGTGCAGATGGATTCAGAGGCCTTACCTGTAGCTACTGTCTCCAGCTTCAGTCACCTGCATGTCAGAAGAGATGATCTCACATGCAGAGTCCAGAAAAGAAAAAGAATGGATGATATTCAATCAGTTATTCTGTAATTCACTTTGTTAAAATGCAGTGTTATGGCTAAATAAAATTTCCTCCTTGCAAAATGTCTTGCAGAATAACCGATGAATAGCAATACAGTTTGCTTTTCTCAGTGCCTCTCTACAGCCTGATGTTACAATGTCCCTCACCAATATGTGAAATGGCCATTCAGATGGGCTCTGGAACTTGTTCCTTTTTTCTTTGTCTTTATGGGAGGATAAATTGAGGATCAAGAAGTTGTTGATGAGCCTGCAGATGATGGGGCTTGCTAGTTAGGCATAAGAAGCCAATGACCTGAGAGCTGTGTTGTGTATACTGTGTTTTCCACATTTCATTTCTTTCTCTGACAGGTGGTAAAGGTTCCCATAATGGAATGTTCTCTGTACTTGGACTGTGAGTCCTGTCTGGCACTGAAAGATCCCTACTGTGGCTGGTGTGTCCTTCAGGGAAGGTAAGATAGATCCCTGTTCACCTGTAAGGCTTTTGGAGGGAGAGTGCTTAGGGATTGCCTCTGCTTACTCTCTTCCTTATATCTGTGTCTGGATTTAGTTTATTTTTAGTTCCTTTATGGTATATTTGCTCTAACTTATCATTCCTCCTCCTGCTTTCCTAAGACACTGCCAGCAGCAATAGCAGTTGCACAGAGGGGCATCTTTCTATTGCTTTTTGGGTCTTCGGCACCACTCACGATTCTTCTGTTCATTCGATTTCAGCCTGTTTTAGTCTGACTTCAGCTCAAACTATCACATTGCAAGTTTAGAGAAACTATCTTGTCTCTTCTTCTGGTGTCTTATTTAGCCCTCTTTCACTTCTTGCTCCCCTACTGACATTGATTAATGAGACATGGTTTATTCCAGTGTCTGTGTCTGCCTGCTGACTCTGCTTCCCTGTAGAAAGTCACAGGAACTTATTCACAACCCCTGAAACCCAAGAAGTGCCTACCCGTCTATAATTTCTCAACAGTTCATCCTATTATTAAAGGTGGTGGGAGGCTGGGACTTCAGTGGTTTGTCTAGCAGCTTCCCCAAGACTCTAGCAAGGCTTGAGACAGCCAATGTCTGCTTGGAAGCCAAACACAAACTGCTGCTCAGGTCTTTCACAGGGCTTCTTGCTGTTTCCCTGCAGGTGCAGCCGTCGCTCCGAGTGCTTTCGGTCCAGGTTGAGTGAGCAGTGGCTCTGGAGCTTTAACTCGACACAGAAGTGTCTGTCTGTCCAGTCGCTAACTCCAGCCAATATCAGCAGAGAGGAAAAGAGAAATGTGAGTGCTGCTGATCTTCTGATGATGCTCAAGCTTATAGAAAGTCCTGTGCAAACTGAGGACTCACAAGTCTTTCTGTTGCTTTCACTGGGGTGCTGAAACACTGAACCTTGAGGCACATTGTCTGCCTCACATGAGGGACTTATCTCCTGGTACAGCCAAGCTATTAATTCAATTGTTCAGCTGTTTCTTTGTTTTCCCTAAAACTAAATGTCCTTGCCTGCTAAGAGTTACTGGGTATTCTGGAGTATGTATCCTGCTTGGATGGGGATCCTCCTTGTTTTAGTATCTATAAGGTGCCTGTGGCTGTACTTTCAGTGTTTCTGTCACTTGCTGTCAGGAAGGCCTGAAAAGAGTGGCCCAAAATTACAGCTCCTGTCATGTGATAGCTGGCAGAAAAGCTAAGAAGGTGCTGGAGTGATTTGAAGTCTGTCATTGTGGCAAGAACCTGTCTTTTGCTAGAGACTTGAGCAATGGGGGAAGTTGTCAGTTGCTGGAGGGATGCCAAGTTCAGTTTGGGAATGGCAAGAGATGATGAATGGAACAGTCAGTCCTAGGAGACATTATGGGAAAATGAGTGTTTTTGTAGATAACTACTTTATGGGATTCTTCCTTTGAAAAAACAGAACCAAAAAATCTTATTAAGTGAAGACAAATTATTTAGTGGATATTATTCAACTAACAGATATTCTTGGCCATCTCGGACTTACCCTCTCTGCACGAGGAGGAATTTTACTCATGTTATTTTGAAGATTACGAAAGCCCAGCAGTTCTGACAGAGTCAGGAATCATGTGTCCTTCTCCAGATCCCAGCCAAGCACCAGCTTTGCCAACAGGAACAGGTTAGTGAAATGCTTCAAATGGAGCATGATAGCTCTGATAACATTGTTGGGAGAAAGTATGTTGTAGGTCATCGTATTGCCAGGATTAAGAGCCATGAATGTATGCAGACTGTCAGCAGGTGTTCATTTCATTCCTCATAGTATCTGTTTGCCTTCTACTTGTGTCACACACATCCTGTGCTATTTTGGGCTGTTGCCAAATTCCAATGCCAAAATCTGATGGTTGGAAAGGAGATCCTGTTTGAAGGGTTGTATGCAAATCTGAATGTGATCTGAAATGCAGTCTAGAGAGGTGGCTGGTTTGGCAGCTTTTTCATAAATCTGGAGACAAAACTCTCATAAATTTAGCTTTATTATTAAAACCAAACAAAATGCAACCTTCTCAAAATCCATGTAGTGGGAGATGGACGTACATGTAAGGAAAGGCAAGAAGAGACCCAAGGTCCTTAAAGATAGAAATAAATCTGCAATGCAGCATATCCTCAGAAAATACAGTCAGCCTGTGAACACCAGCTGGCTGAGTATTGCTGATTGGCCACTCTGAAAAACCTGTAAAGTTCTCAATTTGTTTTCTTTGCATTGGACTTTACTCAGCCTGTCAGTGTGAACTCTGATGAGCTGATCTCTTCAAAGAGCTTGTTCCTCTGAAGTAAAAGGCAGATGTCCATTGGGACCCATTCCACACCATTCACCTAAATGGCTGAACAAATTTTTCTGTGCAAGTAATGCAGCTAATAGGTATGGAGCAATCTCCATGGATATAGCATAACACCAGAACTCAGCTAACACACTCATTCAATCTCAAACTCCTTCATTTTCAATATTATTTGCAGTATTTTAACATCTGGCTTTCACACTGCTGTAGTCTGGCACAAATCCACCAGGTCTTCATTCAGGGTGGTCAGGCAAAGAGGGAAGAGGGCTTCAGCATTGCCACTGCAAGCAGAGGGGACAGGATTTGCTTCTCTATTTAGTTGTATGGGCCTGAATTTAAGCACAGTTGTGAAAAATCATGTAGATAAAGCCACAGTCTAGTTCTCATTATTCCAGGCTTCAGATATTCTTATCAACTCCTTTGTAAGTCAGTCTTGCTTTTATTCCAAGATGCCTTACCTACAGTACTTTCATATTGTGTCTGAGACTTACCAAGAGGTTCCTGTAGCATAAACTTGCTCGTGGATGGTTTCTGTCTGTTTTATCTATTTGTGTTGTCCTTTTGCTTCCATAGTGCTTCTCCCACTCAATGAACTATGGCCATGTGTTCTTAGCACAGATTTTTGCTGTTTAACTGTGACAGCTGCTTCTTCATGTTCTCTTGTTCCTCAGACTTCCTATCTCCTTCACTGTACTGTTATTCCTTCTCTGTGTGGCTTCTGTACTCTGCTGAGTGTGGCTTCAAGATTAATTTGGAGCTGGTAACCAGATTCATACATTGTTTTCTAAATGAGATCTCATTAGGGCCTCAGCTACCAATGCTTTCCTATTCCTACTTATAATACTTTCCCCAGTTCACTAAAATATTTGCCATTTTCCAGCTTTATTTTAAAGGTTGCATACCAGCTCATCCATCATGTGTAGCTGTTGAGCTCCAAGTTAGTAGCACAAACTCTTGCTCTCAATCTGCAAGTGCTCGACCTCATCTTCTGTATGTCAAACAGCATTTATTGGCAGTCATGGGAAATAATGGCCTTTCTGGAGGAAAGAATATTTATAAATATGGTGTCATAACCCTGAAATCCTGGGAGGTGTTAGCCCTTCCACCACTGCCAAATGCAATCACCTCTGTGACAGTGATAGGAGTTGCCAGTATTGCAGTGACTCGAGCCTCCAGCTGCATAGGATATACCCTTATTTTCTGCACATCCTAGGTTTCAAAACACCCCTCATCATTGTTTTATTAGCTTTCTCCTTCCCTTCATCCTATCAGGAACCCAGCTTAGACCTGACTGGTTCTTCACATGTTGATTTTTTTGTTCTGACTAGAGATTGCTTGCAAGAGGAGCTCTGAAATCTCGTTCTGAGAGGAGCAGTGCACAGGGTTCTGGTTACTTACTTTTGTTGCAAACTGCCTTAGAGAAACAGCTCCTGGGGTTGAGCAGAGAATGCAGTATGTTGCCATTATTTGGAGAACTAATAACCAGCTCTAAGGTTGGAGACGTTTGTCTGGGACAAGATTAATTAGCTGATTTAGAACTGTCATATGCAAAATATCTCCTTCCAATTGATGCTATCAGCTGCAGTAAGTTTTGACCATCTCTGCAGCTATTTGGTCTACAGAAAACAGTGTCAGTCTCTTCCCACAGAAAGCAGGCTATCCTGAGGCTTGCAAATGATGTGAGACTTGGATTTTGAAGAAGATAAGCCTTCTGTCATTTCAAGTGAGATTACAAATCTTAGAAACCTCTTCCCTGACTCGCTTCTTAGTCTGGTCATAGAACAAAGCTCTCAAGGTGAAGGCAGCCTGTGAAGGGCACATCAATTCTAAGGGTTTCATTTTCCTTTGGATGACAAAAGAAGACAATCAACTTTGAGCCTCAATGTTACTTCTTCCTGTAATACTGAGATGGCAGTGGAATTACAGAGATAAAGATGGACAGATCTTCAGACTAGGCTTCTTTCCCATGGGTTGGCAAGAGCTGTCACAAAACACTCCTGATGAACTTGTCCAACCTGTTTTTAGTGTCCATAGGATAATCCAGTGATTGAGGGGCTAAAAGCATGGAAGGGAATCTGTCTCAGTGTTTGACAGTGTCTATCCTAAAGCACGCCGTGTCTCCTAACAGTATGGCAAACTTGTAGCTCCATTTCTAAGAAATTTTTATTTTCATTTTCAGATCATGTCACCATAAAGCTTGTAGTGCGTTTCCATGACATCTTCATTGCTTCTGTGGACTTCTCTTTCTATGACTGTGCTGCAGTGGCCCTGCTGTGGAAATCGGCACCGTGAGCACCTGCTTTTTCTCTTCAGTAGTTTTAGGGAGGGTGGCTGTTCCTTTCTGGTTTGTCCTGTCTTAGCAGCTGCTTTTCTGTTGTTCTTTCAGGTGCCAGAAGTGTGTGAGCAGTCTCTGGGGATGTAACTGGTGCATCCAGCAGCACCTCTGCACCCACAAAGCAACCTGTGAGGAAGGAACCATTATCTACAATGAAAGGGTGCGTCTCCTGCTCAGTCCTAGTCCTGTGTGCTCTCACAGCCTCAGTGAGTCAGATCTCTTCTCAGGTAAAATAGCAGCTGTCAGTCTCATGAAGCAAGGAAATGAGCTGTTGGAGCAAAGAGGAGCTCCCCTTGGAGTGACACAAGACTCTGCATCCCCGATACCACAGGTTTCTGGGGAAGTGCCATCAGATGAAGCAGGTCACCCTTGTCCTGGGACTATGCAGCCAGTGTTGTCAAAGTGGAAGGACAAGAGCAAGCTGGCAGGGAGGCTGCAACTGGGAGGTGGAACAGGTGCCCAGTTTGTGGCTGCCACAGGTGGCCTTGCACTTTTGTGGAGGATGAGGACTAGCAGACTTCTCTCTGAGAGGAGGCCAGTGCAGGCATCTGTGGGAAGAGGGAGTGTTGCTGGATCTTCACTGTGAACATTCCCCCACCCTATTGCAAAAGATGTAGCTCTTGTTAAAATCCAGAGGGTGAAGCAGCCTCTTGTCTGTGGGAAGTCATGAGGAATGTTTTTCTGCTTGGGTTTTATTCTGTTTCATTTCTTTCCCTCTTCTCATCCCACCGTGTTGTTTCTTTCTAGGCCCAGATCCCAACCTCGAGTGTGTATCCCTCTTCAGCTGCTCCCCTCACCAAGTCCTCTACCACAGCCCCCACCATGGCCACAAAACCTGTCACCACCCCTGTGCATGTGGGCCCGAGCACTGTGCCCCACACGGAGCCCATCCACGTCACGCCCTCGGCAGCCTCGGATGTGACGACGGAGCCCGCGCGCACCCCCAGCTACACCTCCCTGAGCCTCTCCTCCGCAGCCGCCTCTCTCCAGGCTGCCACGGAATCCCCGCTGCCACCGCCAGCAGACAAACCTGCTGTCACTGTGCCAGAGACAACTTCTCCTGCTGCATCTGTCCTCTCCAGCCCATCTAAAAATATGGATCACGTAGCCTTGCCCACTGAAGGGCCAGCCACAGCCCAGGAGGCCTGGCACACAGACCCACCCACCACCCTCGCGGGTAGCCCTCTGCACACCTCTGCAGTGGCAGCTGTAACACCTTCCCCTCATGTCACCAGTTTCAAGTGGCCTCCAAGTCCTTTACCTACCACAGAGGCACTGACACCTGCCATCTCATCTCCCCAGACCCCCAGCCAGGTGCCAGGGAGCCCTGTTGTCTCTGACGATGCTCCTGGATTGGCAGGAACTGAGCTCTCTGTTTCAGAGCTCCCAACATCAGCTCCCCCGCAGTGGCTGCTGGAGGAGGGCACAGAGCTCCAGGACACAGAGGACTGGATGGATTTGCTGCAGGCTGAGAATGACACATCTCTTTTCTCTGCTTCTACTCTTCTGTCGGGTGATGGCGATTCTTCAGAGAGGGATGTCCCTGACTTTCCCAGGATCCTTCACCCTGACCTCGATTATCAGTATGATGCCCCTGAGTTTTGGGAGGAGGTAAGTTACTGGCCTTTTGTAACTCATAGTCTAAGGCCTTAACTCTTTGAAGTTTTCTTAACAGATTGCCAGTCTAGTATTTCAGCACACAGGAGGTGTTATGTCCTGTGGTTTTTTTTCAGAGTGAAGAGCCTAGCTGGGGTCCAAATGCATGTCCCTGTGTGCAGGGAATCCAGGGATCTTCGCTGTTTCCAGTCAATGTGGCAAGGAAGATAACCCTGCTGGGAAAGAACTTCCACCTCTATCAGGTAGTCAGCTCAATGCCATCACCATCAATAAATTGCATTAATGCAGGGCACTGTTTGGACACCCTGGCCACTGGACTGCTAAAAATATAAAATTCAGGCGTGACTCTGCCTAGACTTCTCCTAGAGCAATAACCTATTTCTGTGCATAAGGAATTCCACAGCTGGAGGTATTGGTGTGTAGGTCACCCAGAGAATGGGAGAGTACAGGTGTACACCAACCTGCTGCAGATGATCTGCATGTATTTGGATTAAATTGCACCTGTGCTGCACTGCAGATGGTAGTTCTTGGAATAACTTTCTGCTGAATCCATCCTGTTTGTTTGTGTCTCCACAAGCTAAAGACAAGTCCTCTGTTCCCTTTCCTTTCTGGCATGCTGTGGTGGTTTTAGTTCGAAACTGGGCAGAAACACTATTTAAATGTAGTGGTTTTGGTTCGCCAATTTGAGTTTCTCAGCCAACACACCAATTAATGTAGTGGATGTAATTTTGGCTAAATGCTCATGCATCTGCTAGAAATTATTTATTCATTTTCTGCTGTGAGATATGTACCAGGAGGAGGAGGGAAAAATAGGCTCAGAACTTTAAAGAGTATAAATAAAAATTTATTAACAGAATTAAAAGAGAAATTATAAGAAAAAAATAATAATAAACCTTCAGAACACTTCTCTTCCCCCTCCACACCCTCTTTTCTTTCCCACTGACAGTGTAAAGAGACAAAACCTGTGACTTTCAGTCAGTTTACTACTCTGAAAGAATCTTTCTTCAGTTTACTTAGGGAGGGAGAGGAGTCTCTCTTGCCGTGCCACAGAGACTTCTCTACAAGGAATCAGTTCTCTGCACAGTGACACACACACTCCCTTCTGGGTGTTTCGTGTTGGTTTGCCTTTCATACATGGAGGCAGTCACAGCATAGAGAGCCTTTGAATATAGCACAGAGTTGGCATAACAAGAGGAATGACAGGAGCATGTTGTTGGCTTGGTGGCTGGGGAAAGGTGCTGAGCTGGAGAGGCAGGAGGACACCTGTGCAGCCTGAAGCTCTGTGTCACTGAGAAGTGGTGCCATGTGTCTCCTCCTGCAGGACCAGCAGTGGGACTATGAGTGTGTTTTGAATTTGGAGGGGAGGACAGTGGTGATGGAAGCTTATGTGGAAGGAGAAGAAACAAACAAGTCCCTCTGTTATATCACTTGCCAGATGAACCAGGTGAGTGCTGGGATTACTGTGCCATTTCAGAGTTCACACGGCTGCTGGTTTTGCTCACCAAATGAGTAGGATGGAAGGCAAGCTCTGGAGAAAAGAGCATATTTTGCATAAGTATTTGTAGAATATTTAGTACTCTGGGGCCCTGAGCTGTGATGCTGCTATCTGCCTGTACTGGTACCTTCAACCTCAGGAAGACTGTGCAGTCTGAGCCACGTGACCTGTTGCTGCACTGGTTGTAGCAGGGGATGGTGCTGTTTCTGAGCTGGCCAGCACGGTGCCACT
This sequence comes from Parus major, assembly GCF_001522545.3. NCBI lineage: Eukaryota > Metazoa > Chordata > Aves > Passeriformes > Paridae > Parus > Parus major. Next base: position 11,235,402 of record NC_031781.1, read on the forward strand.
CCTGCTTTAGCTTGAGGCACTGTTGTTTGTCATTATCAGCATCATGACTCCTGTCAAACCTCCATGATTGTTCTTTTGTGAGAAGAAAAATGCTGCTAGTACTGTTTTTGTCCTTGGTGATAGAAGCAAGCCTGTGAATTTAAAATTATCAGGGAAAATTAAAACAGACACGTACACTTCTGGATGCTGTGTGAATTTTACTTAAGGCAAGATTTGCAAGCAGAGATGTTATTTTTAGTTCACAAACTCATATAGTTAAGGGAGAAGAACAGCACAGGCTCTTGTGCACATGAGCCCTGCAAACCAATTGTGATCCTACACTGTCAGCTGTACTGAAATTACATAAATGCCAGCTTGAGCAGCTTTCTGAGCAGGTGGCTTGTAGATAGGAATTGGCCACTTAGGAATGCAGTTAGGAATTTAGATAAGTATTGTTGTGAGCACAGACCTGGTTTTCAGTGTTCATCTTAGTGAACCAAAACTTCCTGCTCTTTCTAGAACAGAATTGTGATGGTGAACCAGTGAGGAGAAGCCTGCGCTGCCACTGCCCCAACTAACACTGCCTTGTCTGTGTGCATGGAAGCTCCATGTAGGCTCTATGTGCTGTGCACTATTCAGTATGGATGCTGGTGCTTCTTACCTATTCAGCTGGTTTGTTTTTGCCTCTCTTAAGTCCTCTTGATGATCTTTGTCTTTGCAGTACAGTTACACAGCACCTCAACTCGAATTCAATGCTGTGGTGTTTGTACAGAGGCGACGACACCTTCGAGTGGACAGTGCTGCAGATCTCCATGGTAGGAGTGCAATGCCTTCCCAGTAAAAACACGGCAGATGAGGTGGAAGGGAATTGAGAAATCCTCAAGTGAGGTTTTTTTGTACCTGTAGTAGTCCTATCTCAAGAAAACTAAGGAAAACATAGCTTCACTTTTGTCGTTTGTCACGGGGGCAGGAGGAGTGGTGTCTGTAAAAGACACCAGCTTGCTGGGTTATGTTGTGCCCTGTGGGGATGTTTGCAGATACCTCTGAATTTTTCTCCTTTGCAGTGACTTTTTACAACTGCTCTGTGGGACACACTGATTGTAGCCGCTGCCAAACAGCTGACTCAAAGTACAACTGTGTGTGGTGTGGAGGTGATAACCCCAGCTGTATCTTCAGGGGCTCTTGCAAAGAAGAAATTGAAGACCTGTGTCCAGCACCTCTCATTCACTCTGTGAGTAATTTGCTCACTGGTGTACTGAACACAGGGCAAGGAGGGCACTGTTCTGCAGTGGAAATCAAAGGGATGTGAACTCTAGAGTGCAAACAGTGCAGCTCATTAATTTATTGACCTTCTGAAGAGGAGGTTCAACTGGGGTCTGTCAGTGTTGTGAGGATTCTAGACTGTTGCTGGGCTTTCAATTTGCTGGTAGAGGACAGTGGGGAATGCTTCGTTTGTATCTCAGCTGAAACTGGCACACCAGAATCATCCAAGAGCTGGGAAATGGTCCACAGGATGGATCCTCCAACTGTCCTGAGCCAGACCCTGAGACAGGTTGGCCCAACTAAGCCCTGGGGTAAAGGAGGGTAAAACCTAATGAGAAGAGCACAGCAACGGTGGGAAAGGCATGGAAGGTTACTGGAATTAATAATTTTTGTCTGTTTATTTTAAATGTTTCTTGCTAACTGCCACATGACAAGTGTCTGTAGCCATGTGTCCCTTTTGCTGTCAGCTTGTCCTCCCTTCAGTGGCACACAACATCCATGTGCTGCATCTTGTCTTAGTTTACCTTGGATGCTGCTCAGGGACAGAGCTTTGACATTTGTGCAGCATGCAATTCATTGTCGTCCTGATGCTGAGGGGGGAATGGTGCTTGCTGCTTCAATACTAGTAACATGTATTGGCCTGTGCATTCCCACTCTTCAGCAGAAGTGCCCTGTGCAGTGGTCAGCATGTTGATGGGAAGGCAAAGCAGAGCAGTATTTGCCTTCTAAGTGGATTATCGCCTCTGGGTGGGGACTGCTGGCATCAGCGAGGTACGGAAAAGAAGGCTCCAACTGTGGTGTTCTTTATGGCCTTTCTTCTGATGAGGCTGCCACCTGGGACTAGTCCAAGCCAGTAAAAGGAGTCAACAGCAGTGGCCAGAGAAGGCAGAGTTTGCTCCAGGGCAGCTGAAGGGCCCTGTGCTGTAGATCAGTCACCAGACTGTGGAGGTCTGAGATACTGTGACATTGACACATGCGTGGATGTCTTTGCAGGTGTACCCCCTGTCTGGACCAGTGGAAGGTGGCACTAGAATCACCATCACTGGCTCAAACCTCGGGCAGAAACATCAAGACATTGCAGAAACTGTCACTGTTGCAGGAATTCCCTGTGCCGTAGATGCTCAAGAGTATGAGATCTCTAGCAGGTAGAGTATCTGTGAAACCTCCTCCCGGAGGCAGGCGTTGGCTTTTCCCTTGGCTGCTGACCCAGCCCGAGATGTCTTTGCCTTTGCTGTAGTAGGTATTGAGCCTTGCCCATTCCCAGGGAGTGCCCTGAGTAAGGTCACTGTGAGAGTAGTTGCTCAGGCAGTGACCCTAGAAGAGATAAGGTTGTGTACAAGGAGACAGCCAAACAGTGATGCCATATTCCAGCCACGCTGCCCAGACAGAGCCCACAATCAGGTCAGGGAGTTGTGGGCTCAGAACCCTGCAGTTTCATGGGTATCTCACTCAGCCACAGGAGATTTCAATAAAATAAAGGACATGGCTTGTGCAAGTGTCACTGATATGGAAATAGCCTGACCGTGTTAACACAGGGTGAAGATGGGAACACGTGGTTGAAGGCACACCCCTAGACTTCAGTTTTCACTTGCTAGTGAGACTTCCCCCCAGGAACAAACTCAAAGAAAAGATCCCCTCTTCCTGGGACAGATGAGGAAGTCCTGGTGGCCCCAGGGCCACTCTTCTGGTGGTGAGGAATGCCTGACAGGTCACACAGTGCTTGTAAAAAGTAGTGGCAAGGAGAATGATGAGAAGTAGAAAGACATATCCTTCTGAATTTGGCTTATGTCAGTGACAGAGAATTGTGCAGCTGGTGTGTCTGGCCAGGGCAGAACAAAATAATAAAGCAGTAGTTAGGTGATAAGAGGTATGAATGGATGATAACTATGAAGCAAGGAGAAAGGGATATTTGTGTAGTTGGCCTGTGGCAGGGCAGATAGGTGGGAGCTTTGGATAAGGGAGGGACAGGAGCCAAACAACCAGCAGGAGAAGAGGAGAGCAATTGTGAGTAACCTCTTATCAGAGTTATCACAAACATGTTTTTCCATTCCATGGTAGTAGTAGTTGTAGCACCCTTCCCTCTAGGAGTCAGGTAAGATCCTGCTGGGAATGGCCTGCTGTGATGAGCAGTGTTGTCCTGTCTGTGCAATTTGTTTGTCTGTATCCATCTGCTTTCTGTTTTCATCCTAGAATTAGAGCATAATCTTTCTGGGGTTAGCACCGTCTGTGTTCTGTATCTATAAATCACCTGGCATCACAGGGTCTTGGCTTGGACTGCACTGCCTAAGTTCAAATTCCTCAGCCTCTTTGGTTGAGTGGATATAGCTGTGAACCTGGAACCTGCTCCTGAGCAAGGCCCCGACAAATTTAATCTCCTGCTATGCAGGAGGGCCGGGAAGTCTCCTGCAGATTAGCTTTTCTGTTAGCAAATCAATGCTGTAACATGGGACTCCTTGCTGCTCTGTTCTAAGTAGTTTGACTTTTCATCTTGTCAGCATCTCCCATGGCAAATTATGTCTGGAAAAAGGGCTGGGAGGAATGGCTGGTGCAGATCAGGGGATCTGGCTGGTTGCAGAAGCCACTGGCTAAAGACCAGTGACAACTAAACCCAGACCTTGAGTCTTCTCCTGCATCAGACACAGCACTAATATGTGGATGACCACTGCTGGCCTGAGATCCCTCCAGATGCAGCTGATTTTTGATCAGCTTTGGAAAATAGAAGAGTTCTTGGACTCTTTGTGCATCTGTGACACAGTGGGATTCATCCTGTCTGTCCCAGAAATATTAATCTTAGGATGGGCCTGTTTGGAACTGCTCCCTGCTTTTTTCTGCTGCACCTAACCCAGCTTTTGTAGAGGTGTTTCTCAATGTTTGGTTGCATATTCTGAGCATCAGATAGGGCTGGAAGAAGTGGTTGCTAGATGTTTTTATGACATGCTGCAACGGGTGCAGCTCCCCTGCTCTTCCCTGGTGTGACTTTGTTCTTGGATTGTCCTGCAGCATCGTGTGTGTCACTGGTGGGAGCTGGACTGAGAGGTTTGGCCATATAGTGGTGGAAGTGCCTGGAGGAGGCCGTGGAGTTTCTGGTCATGTTTTCACCTATCAGGTAATAAAACTATAATATTCCCCCTGTTTTCCCAGTGTCTCTGCTAAATGACTGTTTATTGTATGAACTACAGGACTCTACCAGGCACTTGCTGCTGGTATTTTTATCTGATTTTTCTGCTGCTTGTGTTGTGTGGTGTACTGGGATTTTTTTGTTTGGTTTGTTCCTTCCTCACTCCTTTTTAGATTATAAACACAGCTGTACTGGGTAATACTGAAGATCCTGTTGTCTAGTGATTTTATTAATTTTTTGACAATGGTAACTGTTAAATACTTAAAGATACTCTGTATTTTTCCTCTATGTTTCCAGTTTGAAGATTTTTTTTTTTGTTGATGGTTTAACATCTTACTAAGACTTCTGACTTTTCTTTTTTTAATACACAAATTGGTATTTGAACATGCTTTTATCTTCTTCAGCAGCTGGTGGCAGTAAGTCCAAAATTCCTGTGCGTTGTGTGGAGAAATGTTTCCTATAATTTTTAAATAGTTTCTGATAGCTTTTTGATAACTTAAACCCAGAAGCTATGAAATAATACTTAAGTAACTTTTAAAAACAACTGCTTATTTTTTTCCTTTCTGTGCAATACACAAGCTATGTATCTAGTTGCATGTCCCCCTCTCCCATGGGAAGGGGGAAGAGATTCTGTCAAGTCTTAAGCTCTTCTATTTTTGGCTTGATAGAACCATTTTATGTACTAGATTATGTTTGTTGCTCTTCTCTTGGTTATCATCAGGATGCTATTTAGAGACTAGCAATGGTGTACATGTTTGTTTTTTATCCTGTAGTCTCCCTCCTCCTTCTTACTTCACAGATCTTGATTTTTGTTTGTCAGCAGTGACTTACTTGTGTCACTCTGCCTGGTTTCTCTAAATTTTGCTGCAGCTCCTCAGTGGTACTGAGGGTTTTTTTGTTACAGCACAGGTCTCAACAATAAGTCTTAGGGCTCCCTGCTGTTAATCTCCTCATCTGCTCGGCAAACAGGCAATTTATTTGCTACCTTGTTTTCCCTAACCTGAGTTATTAATCCAATTACTAATCTGAACAATCCCTTTGGACTGTTAATCTTCAGGTTTGTGTGAGAGGCTCACAGTTCTGCTGTTTGCAGCATCCATATATGCTTTTGGCAGTCTGTAGAAAGGTTCTTGATTGGTGGTTCTTGCTGGTGTGATTGATCCCTCCTCTGCCCAGTAAAGTAGCTGCTGGAGTATAGCTGAGGCCTGCCTGTGGTTTGGATCTGTAGCTTCTATATACAGAGCACTGGAGGACACTGAACACATTCTGCTGTTTTCTTTCCTTGTCTTGTCTTTTGAAGTCCTTGTTACTCACTTCCTTTTTTTTTTTTTCCCTCTTTTTTTGTCTCCCTCTTCTAGAATCCAGAGCTGAAATCCATTGTTCCAACTCAGGGTCCCAAAGCAGGAGGCACCTGCCTTACCCTTCTAGGTTCGAAGCTGCTGACTGGGCATCCTAATGAGATCAGTGTCCTGCTTGGAGACCTCCCTTGTCAAATGTAAGATCAGAACTTGCCAGTGTGCTAGCTGTGCACTGCCCTGAGTCTTTCTCAGAGCCTCCCAGGGTGTGATGCTGCCTGGAGCTGCTGGAGCTCTGCTTTCCTCTGTGTTCCAGGAGATCTTCCCCGTGAGGGTCATGGCAGCAACCTCAACTATCTTAGATTCTGGCCCACCTTCCCTGGATGTGAGCAGGGCTGCACACCTCTGTTCTGCTTGTCCCTTGACAGAACTGTAACCCATCCTGACAGTCTGCTTGTGCTGGTGGGGAGCTGCAGTTGGTTCCTGCAGCCTGATCCCAAGAGCTGCTTGTTCTCTTGCGCCCTGGGACACATACACCTGCCTCACCCCACTGCTAGTGAGAAGGTGCACATGCCTTGGTAGCATGGGTCCAGTCCCTTCAGTCTGGACAGTGAGTGTGCCTGCTTTTTGTCCATGTGCTGCTCCTGACAGCTGCCCAGCAATTATTACTTGCACAGATAAGGCACAACTGCTTTCATCATGAGATTTAGGAAAATAGCATAAGAGGTTTGCAGACTTTCTGCAAAGAGAAAGGCACAGTACTATAAAATCTGTCTCTGCAGGAGCTGTGTTAATCCCTTGTTCTTGTTGTCTCTTCAAGCCTCTCTGAGATGACAGAGGATCAACTGGCGTGCCAGACAAGTCCCAGCAATGTGTCCACAGAACTCCCAGTAACCATCAAATACGGGGAGCAAGAGAGGCGATTAGAAGGATCTCTCTTTAGATACACTCTGGATCCCAACATCACTTTTGCAGAACCACCTAAGAGCTTCCTCAGGTAGAAAGAATGAGTGTCCCTTCCCCTGGGCAATGTGCTGGGGCTGCAGCACCAATGGCATCTCTCTGAGTGGCACTTTGGTGTAAAGCCAGGCTTGTAAGAATGAGCGTAAACAGAAGGATGGGAGCATGGACAAAATTGAGCTAATGAATAGCAGGTGAGTCAGATCAGCTACTTTTGTCTTGCAGTGGAGGGAGAGTGCTCAGAGTTCATGGATACAACTTGGATGTTGTACAGAAACCAAAAATCCGAGTTACAGTTTCTCCATCTGAACGCCGGCGCCGAGGAGTGGGGCGATGGCGAAGGATCATCCCAGACTCTGAGTGTCCTGAGGGTTCTCTGTGCAGCATCCAGCAGGTAGCACAGCACTCAGTGGGGGATGTGGGTGTGCAAGTGTTCCCTGCCAGACTAAGAGGTTAAGCACTTTCACAAACATTTCCATGGGCTGGGTCTGCCTCTGCCTAGACCTGTGCAGGATTGTGATGTGGGACAGAAATAGCAAGGCAGCAGTGTGGAGATAAAGAAATCTACATCTCAGCCAGAGAGCTTGTGTGGCTCAGGGTGTCTGTGGTTCAGATTCTTCCTTTTGTATATTTCAGTCTGTCCCTGTAGTTCCTGGGATCTATTTCACTCTGAGATACAAAAACGGACAGTAAAATTACCAGCACCACAATAATTTCCTGCTCTTCTGCTGCCAGTCTGCTGAGATGGGTCATTACAGAGGTATTGATGTGGCTCCAAGGTCACAGAGCATGCAGCAGAGTTTACAGAGGTAGAAGGTGGTTTGGCAGCCTAAGTACAAGAAATATTTGCATTATTAGTGCAAATGATGAGGAGCTTCCTGTACATAAGTGTGTTCCTGATGTACATGCATCAATAACAGCTGGTTTTATCAATGTTCTTAGGAAAGATTTATGGCTGTAGGGCAGAAAAGAAAAATACTCTAATACTTTCATCAAATATATAAAACATATCCAACCATGGGAACACTTTCACAGAAGCATTCAGACTGGGAAAACAGCCTTGCATTGAAGGTGTTTGGTCCTATTCTCTCAGAGCAGGGAAATCTAAAGCTGGTCTCTGTCCAGAATTTGTTGCCAGGGGAATGTCAGAGCTGATTCCCACTGCTGAGACCTTCCAGCAAAACCAGTGCTATGAAAGCTTTCCTTTATAGGAACATGGGGAATTCCTCAGATCTTGGATTTTTCCCCTTTACAGTTAAGCAGGGTTCTTCTGGCATTTCTCAGATTGTTTGGGGTGGAAAGTATTGCCAAGCTGCAGGAGAAGCATTGGTGTTCCATTACTGACACTTGTTTTTTTGCCTTTTCTACTTAGTTTGAAGAACCATGTCTTGTTAACTCTTCCTACCTGATCCTGTGCAAAACTCCAGCCATTAACCTGCTGTTGAGGAGTGTCCGTATCAAACTGGAATTTATTCTGGATAATCTGAGCTTTGATTTCAACTCACTGCATCCCATGCCTTTCTCTTATGAAGTCAACCCCATCCTAAAACCATTGAATGCTGAGGACCCTGCCAAACCTTATTGTCACAAGCCAGGAAGTGTCATCTCTGTGGAGGTAAGACAAAAAACAGCTGGAATTAATGTTCTTTGTATGAAGTTTTAAGTTGGTGTCATGCTGCATCCAAAGTTTTTAAAGGATTTGACAGGTAACCACCTGTCACAGCACATCTGCTTTGGCCAGTGAGAAACAGTACATAAAAAGAGGGAAAAGAGTGTATCAAAAAAGCATCTTGAGTCCATAAATCATTGTTAGGGGCTTCACAGGACTTATGGAAACTTCTGTGATTTGTTTTTGGTTTTGTTTTTTTTTTTAAATCCTAATTAACTATTTGTATATGAGATATTAGTATTACATTATCCCTACATCCTGTTCTCAGCTGCTGACTCTCTCAAACTTCAGTTTCTTCTAGAAGTAACTTAGGAGTAAAAGAATCCTGCCAGTAACAGGGGAAGACCTGGTACTTAGTGAAGGATGTAAGAAAATCACTCATTAAAGATAACACAGAACAGCACAGTGACTATTTTTACTGTACCTGCAAGAAAATAATTTCTGAGGTATTTCTTTTGTATGGAAAGGTACTTTTCAGCCCAGTACTCTCAAAGAAAGTAATGGCTGCTGCTGTAGGTGTAAATTCTCCACATGCTCTTTTTTTGCATATGGGTGAAAACTGTGAGGATGTAAGAGCCCAGAAATGTCTAGACCACTGGAGTTGAATGCATCTTGGAGATGTAGGGCAGTTTTAGAACACTGGAAGAGAACTTTAAAAGACAAGGAGGTTGATCTGTCAGCCCGTCGGGTTACCCTGACAGAGCTCCGGGTTTAGAAAGCATTAAAGCATAAAAATGTAATTAACGTCAGTCAGCATGGTTTTATTAAAAAAAAGAAAAAGTCTTAATCCCCCAAAATTAAAGCAAATAAGAGAAATAGCAGATATGTTACACATTTGAAAGGCATTGATTGACTCCCCATAGTGTGTCGGTTAACTGACATGAGACTACCTTTTTAAATATACAGAGTGAAGAGCTGAACTTAGCTGTGTTTTGGCTGAAGAGCCTTAAGAGGACAGGCTATTTATAACTGTACTTATGCAGCATGCTACAGGTCCTAAAGCTAAATCTAAATCATATACAAGTGAATTTTTCAGCTTACAAAGTTAACTCCTGCAGCCTATTTACATGTGAGCCTAAACAAAGAAAAAAGGCTACTTTCATCTCATGGCAGTGGTCTCCTCCAGCTTCTCTGAAGCCATGGCAATATGTGGTTGTTTTTTCCCTGATCTCATGTGCTGTCCAAATCTATTTCAGGGGGAAAATCTAGATCTGGCTATTTCCAAGGATGAAGTTATGGCTATGATAGGGGAAGGAATCTGTGTGGTGAAGACACTAACGAGGAATCACCTCTACTGCGAGCCCCCCTCGGAGCAGCCAGCTCCACGGCACCGCACCAAGCGGGAGGGCACGGACCTGCTCCCAGAGTTCACGGTAGGGAATCGGCAGCCCTGACAGAAATTCTGTCATTTCTTGAAGCATGTGCAAGAAGTGGGAGTGGGATGTGAAGTTAGGAAAGGTAGATGCCCTGCTGAGGGATGGGGGAGGTAGCAGGAGGGGCAGGGAACTGGTTTTGTTCTCAAATTCTGTTCTTAAGGGCTAAAGTTGCCTGAAAGTAAACAGTATGGTTGGGTTCAATGTGCTGTGGGACAGTTCTTCGGGGCAGCTCTGTGCCCCCTGTGCTCATTCTGGAGAAGCCCTGTGGCTTTGTCTTTCATTCCTGCACAGAGGAATGGAATCATCATGGTAAATGCTTTCTTCTTGCAGGTTCAGATGGGAAACCTGAACTTCCTCCTGGGCCGGGTGCAGTATGACACAGAAAGCCAGCTCACCTTCCCACTGGAGGCACAGATTGGTTTGGGTGTTGGTGCATCCTTTGTGGCACTGATTGTTCTGGTCATCGTCTTCATATACAGGTAAGAAGTTCTGGCATGGATGAGGCCTTTAGTTCCTCACATTGTTTTTCAGTGGGTGTGACCAAGCGTGTACATCTTGGGCCTAAACAAGGTTACAGTTTATTTTGTGCCAAATTCTGAGCCCCTGGTGGTGTTGGATGTGGGAAGCATGTTGCACTGCTAGCCACAGTCTGCAGTGTGGTTTGTTCATTCATTTGCTTCTTACTGCAGGAGGAAGAGCAAACAGGCTCTGAGGGATTACAAGAAAGTTCAAATTCAGCTGGAAAATCTGGAAACAAGTGTTCGGGACAGATGCAAAAAGGAATTCACAGGTCAGTCACTGAGCTCCTGGGTTCTTGCAACTTCAGGGAAACTTGAAGAACCACCCTCAGCCCTACCTCTCTTCCCATTCCTGTGTACTTGTCTGCATAGCTCAGAGCAGGCAATAATTTATCCTATGCCAGTGCACAGAAATACAGAGCCAAATTCTTCCTTTTTTAATTCTTTAATTCAGAGCACAGTGATCTATAAAGACCTCTCTCCTCCACTTCATCCTCCAGACTCAGATGAAGAACTAAAGTCAAGACAGCACATTTGGAGGGATCTTAAGGACAACTACTAGCCCAGTCTTTGTGTAGGGCGAGTTGAATTGCAGTCCATGTTCTGAGCTTACAAACCTTGTACTTCAGCTCTTTACAACTGTAGGAGACCTGGGTCTCCGAAAATCTACAGGTGACTGAGACTGTAGTCCCTAATTAATATGTGAAGGAGTAAGGAGCAGGTCTCTAATACTCAATCTTTGCTGTAAGTAATTCCTGTAACCACAGATGTGTGCTGAATAGTGACTTTCTCTTTATAAAATTGGAAGCCAGCTCCTGATGGGAACTTTCCTCATGTTATTTCTCCTGCTGCCTAGTCTAGTTTTAAATGTTCTAGCAATGAGACCCCAATATGCCTTTTCCTGAGAGGAAACATCCTTCCTCTTTCTCAGTCCCATGCTGCTGGCCCTGGTTCCTCCACTTACCTCATGCTCTGCACCATCAGTTGAGATCATGTCAGTTGTGTCATCCTGATGGGCATTTTCCTTTCCCTCAGACCTTATGACTGAGATGATGGACCTCACAAGTGATCTTGTGGGCACAGGGATCCCCTTCCTAGACTACAAGTCCTATGCAGAACGCATTTTCTTTCCGGGCCACCGTGAGTCGCCACTGCAAAGGGACCTTGACATCCCCGAGTGCCGACGGCAGACAGTGGAGCAGGGCTTGGTTCAGCTCTCCAACCTCCTCAACAGCAAGCTATTCCTCACCAAGGTAATGTCCCTCTCTCTGCTGGCAGCCTGCTGCAGGGCCAAAGCTGTGGCACTGGCAGCAGGAGGTGGGCAGTGTCTGTTAAGGTTCATTCCTTAATAGTTCCCTGCACCACTTCTTTCAAGAGCCAGCAGCTGTGACTGCTTTGTTTTCAGCAGATTCACACACAGGATTATCTCTCTCCCTACCAGTTCATCCACACCCTGGAGATCCAGCGCACTTTCTCTCCGAGAGACCGGGCCTATGTAGCGTCACTGCTCACGGTGTCACTGCATGGGAAGCTGGAATACTTCACTGACATCCTCAAAACACTCCTGAACGACCTTGTGGAGCAGTATGTGGCCAAGAACCCCAAGCTGATGCTGCGGAGGTGAGTGAGCCAGCCATGGTCCCACAGGCAGCTCTGAGGGACAGAGCCTTGCTGGCTGACTGGCAAGCTCTGAAAGGCTCTGCCAAGTCTTCTAATCCCACTTTGCTGTTTAGAGGTCCCTGGGTTTACAGTCATGCCATGTTTGGAAGCTAAACTGAGGTATCTGTCATGTTTAGATCCCCAATAGCCTCCTATCTGGTCCATCCTTCTGGTCTGAACACATTTCCCTTGTTTGAGACCTACCAGAGGCTTTCCACTGTTCCCTGCTTCTTGTCTCTCCAATTCTGTAATTTGGTGCCTCCTTCAGGCTGACAAGTGCTTCCAATAAGTAGTGTCAAAGTCATTAATCGTGCTGATCTCAAAAGGCTTTTTTTCCTCTCCATTCTGTATCATGACTTAGTGTGCTCTTCTTTCAAAGGGAGTGATCTTTACCTCCAAATCTCTTTGTTTTGTGCCACATTCCTGTGACCAACCTGATGCTCTCTTTTAGGACAGAAACAGTGGTAGAGAAGCTGTTAACCAACTGGATGTCCATCTGCCTGTACGCGTTTGTGAGGGTGAGCTCTTTGTCCCATTGTGATATAGAGAGGCCAAGAGGGGAGACAGGCACAGCTTTGCTTTGTACCTCACTTGTAGCTGAAATAGTGCCAGGGTCATACCCTGATATTTCAGGGTGAGGAATAAGAGCTGGGCTGCTCACTGGGAGCAGGGATTCTTAAATCAGTATCAATACCTCTTGTTTCCAGGATGTGTCACCAGGTCATGGAGGCCTCAGTGTAGCTCCTTTATCTTGAAATACACAGACCACAGGCTGGTCTGTGCATGGGAGGACAGATGCTGGTCTAATTCCTTTGCTGGAGGGCTGGGGGAGGCAGCAAGGATTCTGTCAGATTAGTGACACAGAGGTAGAGCAATGCCTTGGTCACATGCATCTCTCTGGTATCTGGACAGTGGACTTTTCCTGTGCATGGAGCAGAGCTGTTGGCACAGGCTCTGTCTTTGCCTACTGTGGCTCAGCTGCTGTATCCTCAGTCCTGCTTGGTATCTATGTTTCCAGGCCTGGGGCTGTGCTGGGAGGAGTAAGCTGAAGTTCTCTCCTTCCTTTCCATGCCAGGATTCTGTCGGGGAGCCCCTTTACATGCTGTTTCGAGGGATCAAACACCAGGTGGACAAAGGGCCAGTTGACTGGGTGACAGGGAAAGCCAAATATACCCTGAATGACAACCGCCTTCTGAGAGAAGACCTGGAGTACCGCACTCTGGTAAGCACCAAATCCTCTGTCCTCATTGGTATGACAGGGCTGAGTACCTCTGTTCCCATAACCAAGGCACAAGTGCAGCATCCTGCCACTGTCTCCTGGGAGCCAGGTTTGTTCCAGCAGCACAAGTTCATACATGATGAAGAGCTCTACTAAATCAGGTGCTTTTGCCCCAGGCTGATAGGAGCCTTCACCACAGTCATCTGGTTTATGTGCTTGCTGTGTCTAGAAATAAGGGCATGACGTTGTTGATGGCACATCAAAGCTCCTCCGAGGTGCTCTTGAACTGGCTTCCAGCTCTTGACACAAGGCTAAGAACACAAGATTGAGGTGTTTAACACCTGTGATGTTTTCTTTTCTGAATCTTCCAGTGAAAGGACTAGCTGTTAACTTGCCTGAATGCCAACAATCAAAGGTGCAAATGTGTCAGATGTAATCTTTTCAGCTGAGTAGCTGTGACCTTTTCTTCCTCAGACCTTAAATGCTTTGACACAAGCAGGAGTTGGTGCAGGAGGAGCAGAAGACTCCCAAGGGATTTCTGCAAAAGTTCTGGATTGTGACACCATAACACAGGTGAAGGAGAAGATCCTAGATCAGATCTATAAAGGGACGCCATACTGTCACCGGCCAGACCCAGACACTCTGGACCTCGGTAAGCAGAGCTCTGTGGTGACAAAACTCAGTGAGGGAGTGAAGGAATGTGTCTGTGCACAGCCCTGTGGCATGTGTGACATTTGTCATTCTCTGCTGAGAATGACAGAATCACCACTCTGGCTTGGACACAACAGGGAAGGGGCTGTAAAAGAAAGAGACAGGGATTGGAAGGAAGCATTTGGGTTCAGCCACTTTCACTTCATGGTCATCTTTGCCAGACTTAGACCAGAGCAATGGCTTGGGCAAGGGGATATGGAAAAAAAAATATGGAAAACATGTAGGAGGGAAGGAGGATTTGAGTGCAGTGCAAAGCTGCTGTGGGCATAGACTGGCACTTCCTGGCAGTGAAGTCAATGGCAGCCTCTTAATAATACATACCACGGAGGATTTTGCCCATGGTAGTTAATGAATGGTAGAGCTTACATTGGGAGAGAAAACACTGTTTTCCATCTTCTTAATTCTGTTGATGAATAATGGTGACATTTAGGGATGAGAAGGTACTGAGGAGATAGTAGCTGGTAAGAACTGTGGGTGCGTATTTTTGGTTTGATGCACCTGCTTGAAGAGTCACAATCTGACAGAATTTGTAGGAACATGACAGGTGGAACCTAGGAAGCCACGAGGCCAGCTGTCCCTGTGCTCAGAAGGGTCTGTGACTGCAGGACTCAGCATCATTACAGGCACTTGCTCAGGTTATGTTGTCTGTGAAATAGGACAGGTAAAAATGGATGAGGACCAGAGGATGTTTGACGGGGTCAGCCAGGTTGACGTAGATGATGCCTCAAATTAGCAGTTAATCCTTTCATTTTCTGTGTTTCAATGGCTGTAGAGTGGAGATCAGGGCTGGCAGGTCATCTGATACTGTCCGATGAGGATGTGACATCTGTTGTTCAAGGAACTTGGAAACGTCTGAACACTCTTCAGCATTACAAGGTCAGAGCTCAGTCTGCCATTGTCTTTTCTCTCCTCTTATCCTTCTGCATGCTGTCATGCTCTGTTTGTGGCTCTGGCTCCTGGTGGACCACTGTCAAAAGGTTGGACCTTTCTTGCAGAGTATATTCAAACTAAGTCAGTGCTGTGGCTGCAGCCTGACTTCAGCAAACACAACCCTGAATTTATCCCATACCTGAGATGTGGACATGTGTAGGACTTGGAAGGATAGACACAAATTCATACTGCAGTGAAGGTGTACTGGATCTGTTCCTGTTCCAGGCCAGATCACTTAGGAGGTGATGACGCACTGAGCTGCCAAGTACCTTCTAACAATGGAAAGAGGGATTTTTTTTAAAATTACCTTGCACCAGTGTGTTGTATCTTGCACCAGTATGTTAGTACCTTGCTGCAACATGTTCTAGATATGAATGACCTCAGTCCTTGAGTATTATCTTTGTTGTACTTTGAACATTTATTTTTTAATTGGTACAGACAAGATTTTCTCACCCTCAGGAAAGACAGTGATGGTTCCTCAAAATCCCTGTTTCTGTCCCTATATCTAATGATAGTACAGCCTGTTTTGCTCTACGAGCACTTGCTGTTGTGCTGATGAGAAACATGCTTTGAATGTTGTTGTTTTGCTTGTATGCAGGTGCCTGATGGAGCAACAGTAGCACTCGTACCACGTCTGACCAAGCACATCCATAGGGAAAATCAGGATTACATCCCAGGAGAAAGTGAGTTTGGTGTCCTGTTCTCATAAAATTACTTTAGAGCATTTGCCAGTTAGTGGGACGAGTCTCTTGCTGTAGCCCCAGCTTTATGCTGATGTAGAAGGCTGACACATGCCTTGGACCTTCATAGGATTGTCAGGAAATGTGAAAGCGTGGTCAGGTGAGGTCAGAGAAAAGCAGAAGTGTGAGAGCAGAGGAAGGCTGGGCTGGATGTGAAAATGCAGAACAAGCACAGTTGTCTGACTCCCTAGGGCTGGCTTCAGTCTGCAACTTGCAGAAATCTTAGTAGCTTCAGGTGCTGAGCATGGCCTGAGGGGGATGATGGGATGGCAGGCAGCTTCCTTACTGCCTGGCAGTGTGAACCACTCCATGGATACTCCTGTGGCATGAGGGATATAGCCACAGGCTGCAGCCTAAGAAATTCTAATTGGATATGGAACAAAACTTTTTCAGAAAAAAAAGTGGTTAAATCCTGAAACAGACCACTGGGGTGATGTGGGATCTCTGTTTGGGGAAGTTTCCAAGACCTTGAACAAAGGCAACTTGCTGTACTGTTGGCAATGGTTGTACTCTGCAGAAGGCTGGATAGAGGCCTCCAGAGATTCCTTCCCATTTGTATTTCTGACATACTGGGAAATATTGCTTTCTTGGGGCTCACCTGGCCAAGGTGTACTGTGAGAGAGCCAACACTCATCTGTAAACAATTGCTTGGTTTAGAAACACCAATGCTGGAGGATGCAGATGAAGGTGGGATCAAACTTTGGCACCTGGTAAAACCAACAGAAGAGCCAGAGCTTCCCAAGCATCGGCGTGGGAGCTTGAGAGATCGGGAGCGGGCCAAGGCAATCCCAGAGATCTATCTCACACGTCTGCTCTCAATGAAGGTGAGAAGTAGCACAGATTGTGTTGTGCTTGGGATGTTGCCTTCCTTCCTGTCCCCCAGCAGATTGCAGGGGTATGTGTGAAGATGAAGCAATACCCTTTACCTGCAGTGGCTTGGAGTACATTTGAGTCTCCTCTACATTTTGCTTTTTCACAAGGTTCTCCCTGGCCTCTGTTCCACAAACCACAGGGGCCTCCTTTCTCCTTTGTTGCTGCTCCCTTCAGTGGGGGTGGAGCATCCTTGGATGAGTGGGGGGCTGTCACTGAGAGGAAGAGGGTGACCTCTTATCTGTGAGGCCTAGGCTCTTTACTCTCCCCTGCCTATGCTGACCCTGCCCTACTTGATTTTCCACAGGGTACTCTGCAGAAGTTTGTGGATGACTTGTTCCAGGTGATCCTAAGTACCAACCGCCCAGTTCCTCTGGCAGTCAAATACTTCTTTGACCTGTTAGATGAGCAGGCCATACACTATGGGATTGCAGACCCTGAGACCATCCATATCTGGAAGACAAACAGGTAGTGTGTTCCTGAGGGCCCTGGAGGAGGCACTGCTGACTTGCTTAGAGCTTGCAAACTGATAGCAACTTCTGCCTACTGAGGAGGAGCAAAATGCAAGTGCAGAGCAGCAGACCATAGGGTGAAGAGCTGGTTTTGCTGGGAGGGCAAAGCAGAGAGATGCAGTAAAACATAGAATATCTTTTGGGCACTGTAGCTGCTGCCTTTGCTGATGCCTGTTTGCACTTCCATCCTCTCTACAGCCTCCCCCTGCGGTTCTGGATCAACATCATCAAGAACCCACAGTTTGTTTTTGATGTGCAGACGTCAGATAATGTGGATGCTGTGCTGCTGGTCATTGCACAGACCTTCATGGACTCCTGTACAATAGCTGACCATAAGTTAGGGCGGGTGAGTACAGAGGGAGAAGGGAGCATGGCTGGCACAGAGAGTTGAGCAGTGCTGCCTTAGGAAGGCAATAATGCTTACATAGCACCATGGGGACAGCAGGCCAGGCTCCCCCCGGCTTCCATGTGCAGCTGGAAAGTAGTGGGGCTGTGAGGAGAGGAGGGAGGATAGGATTTTGTTTAGCAACAAGAAATTGTTTTGAGGAGTGCTCTTCATTTACAGCAGCTACGTGGGGGACAGAGCTAAACTCTATTTGGCTGTGGCATATAGTCACAGGATGTCACAGGGCTGCAATTTGGGACATTCAGATTGGCTATTAGAAAGACTTTCCACCATCACTACTCACCTGTGTTGAGAGTGGAACAGTCCTGCACAGGTCACCAGAGATGGGATGGGTGGATCTCTGGAGCACATCAGGCATCAGCTGTGCAAAGTCATAGCCAGTGTAATCTCATACTGGTGATCATCCAGCTCCAAGGGGGAAGGCTGGACTAGGGATCCCAGGGGTCTCTTCTTCAACATATCTCAGGGTACCTCAGACTGCATTACTAGAAAAGAGCCTGCTATTTGAAATGCCTCTCCATGCAGAGGACAAAAATTCTTTATCCCAAACAAATGGCAGAAAATAGAAGTGATGGTGTTATCTGCTGAGGTTAGCCCACAGCACAATAAAGGAGTTTTTCATAACCAATTCTGGTTTTGGATGTTCAAGGACTCTCCAATCAATAAGCTGCTTTATGCCCGGGACATTCCTCGCTACAAGCAGATGGTGGAAAGGTAAGTGATGGATGTGAGGAGTTGTAGTTTCAGCAGTGAGGAGGAGGGACCATGCACTAAATTGCCTGTGTGCCCTTGCCTAGGTACTACGCAGACATTCGTCAGACCATCTCTGCCAGTGACCAGGAGATGAACTCCGCCCTGGCTGAGCTATCACGGGTAAATAAAAGTATTTCAGAAGTCATCTGCCCCCTCACCAGTGTATCCAGGAGAGAGTTATTACTGCAAAGATGAGATATTCCAGCTGAGTGTGCATTTCTGCTCAGACACAGTGACTGTGCCTGGTGGCTGCCCTGCACTACAGGGAGGGTGAGGGTCTGCCTGGTAGCACTGGAGAGAAGAGGGGGTAGTCAAGGATTCAGGGCAAGAAATACATGTGATTTTTCCTTTGCTAGGAACTGTTCATGAATTCACTTTGCTGTTGCTTTCTTAATGAGTTGTGAGGACACAGAATTTGACAGGACAATTGTTAGGTGTCTCACAGGTTTGTCTGATTCCTTCTCTTACAAACAGAATTACTCAGGTGACCTCAATTCCCTGGTGGCTCTGCATGAATTGTACAAATACATCAATAAGTACTATGACCAGGTGAGTGTGTGTTTCCAGCAGGTATGAATGTTCTTTGTTCTTCTACCACCCAACCAAAAAAGTACAAAAAATTAACAGTTAAGAGCAGCTAGACTATTGCAACACCATGTATTGTTTCATTGGCATGCATAACTCATGTCATGAGTTTCCTTTATTCTTATCAAAGAAAAAGGGAAGAGATCAGCAAAAAGAACTTATCTTTAACTTGGAGGCTCTTGGGATTTCATGTGTGCTTCTTCATTTTTATTCCAATATCCAAATACCCTACTTTAAAAAAATAAATGCAGTTAGTTCAGATTAATTTACTAAAGACTTAATTTTCAGGTGAGAAGTTTAGCATTCTTTTTGCCCTGTGAAGTCTGTCATTTACTACAATGAATCTAGAATACTTCTTTTTTGGTTAATTTGAGATTAATTGCTACATACCCACTCTAGACTAGAGCATGCTGAATTCCAGTTTGAGGTTCTCCACAATGCATGGAGTTGAGCTGGTTGGGTGTTGTGTGCTGGAGAAAGGCTGCCAGCGAGCTCTGTCTTGTTGCAGATCATTACTGCCTTGGAAGAAGACCCAACAGCACAGAAGATGCAGCTCGGATATAGACTGCAACAGATTGCAGCAGCTGTGGAGAATAAAGTCACAGATTTGTGACAGGCACAGACAGACTGCTCTCCCCTGGCTGAATGGGGCCAGTGCTCATCCTAGTTGATAAACAGGGTGTCCTGCTGCCATTGGAACCAGACTCTCCAAGGAACCTGCGGGTGACATGAGCAAGGGGATGGCCAAGGCAGTACAAAGTACAAGCGTCCTTGCATCTCAGAGAATATTTTTTTACAGTTTTTTTTTCTTTTTAAAAGCAAAATGAAACAAACAAAAAAAAAAAGGACAAACTTTGGTTTTTTCCCTGGCAGACTGCTGAGGGGCCACACTGGTCCTTCGTACAGATGTTATGTGAATGTGCCAAGTTTCCAAACCATGTTATTGAAGAGCCAGGTGACAACACCGAGCACTGTGTCTGTGGAGTCCTCAGCCTTGCACGGATGCCCTTTCCAGCGCTGGAACGCTCCCTGCTGCAACCACTCACTTCCTTGAGGATCAGGAAGCTTTTCCTGGGTTGACTGCTGTGCTAACCTCTGTCCCCAGCTAGCAAGCACTCCTGAGAAACTCCTTGCAGCAATGTCCCTGCTGGTCCCAGCTGTAGAAAGGAGAGTGTCTGATGGTGAAGGTCTCTTGCTCCCCAGTGCTCTGGTCTCTGCATGGCACGTGCTTGGCTGGAATGTGCTCACCAGCATGGGTGCTTGCCATGGGGTCCACTGTAAATGAACAGCACCCCTTCACCCTTTCCCTCAGGACAAATTCAGTGTGTGAGAGTCACTACCTGGCTCGCTGCGGTCTCCACTGTCTCAGCTCGGATCTGTCTTCCTGGTTCCTTGTGGTCAGAGGTTGCCCTGCTCTTTGGAAAAGCACAACAAATGCCTTGTGCCACTCCCCCTTCCTCCAGTGTCCAGCTGTTCTGCTGCTCTGAACTGGACTTGTAAATACCGTCAGAAAGTTAATGTATTTAAATGCTAAAGGAGAATGTTTAACTTTGTGGCTTTGAGACAAAGCTTTTCTTGGAGAAGTATCTCTGTGCACTTCTACTTACAAACGTCTGTCAGCACTGGAGCAGTTTTCTCCACTGCTTTGTCTGCAGGGATAACTTGTAGGTGTCTCCATTGTCGTACCAGCAGCTCGCCTTTCCCCACAGCTCAGTCCCAGGCTTTCTTTGTGCTCTACCCTTAGGCTTGCCTTACACCTAACTCAGCTCCACTGCTCAGACTCTCCTGTTGTGGCACATAGAAGGGTTATTTGGTGAGCTGTGAACTCAAAGGAGCTGTCAAGCACAACCATGATGTTCCCAAGAAGTATGGGTGTCCTGCAAAAAGAAATGATTTGTGCATGGAGGAGAGGCCTGGAGCAGGCACAAGCACAGCTAGTTGGCAGCTATCACTGGGCAGCTTCTCACTGCTCCCTCCTTAGTTCGTCCTTTGTGAACAGTCCCCTGCCCTTCTAGGAACTAATTTATAAGGGTGCTTTACTGTTCTCATCCCCGCTGGCCCCCTGCTGCTAACACACTGATGTCCTGTGTGCCTGGGTCAGGTAGGCAGGTTTGACTCCTCTGTCACTTCTCTGAGGTGGTGATTATGTGGGCCAGGAGGTAGCAGAGCTAGAACAGAGCAGGATCACATCCCTACCTCTTTTACATGGCATATAGCAGTAATTCCAGGCCTGCTCTATCAGCCCTGTGGTTTTGTGCGAGTGCTGTGCAGTTGCAAAATTGTTCTTGGAGCAGGCTACTGCTGGCCTCTCTCCCTACAAAGCTGGCTCCTCTGTGACCCTCTCTCAGCAGTATAGCAGTATTCCCAGGTACATGGTGTGCCCAGAGCATGAGCATCCCTGTGCAACCTTCTGCTCCTATCCTGCTGTACGGAGCAGCAGGGTGGTTGGCTGGCTGCTGCCAGGAAAAAATGGGGCTGCAGAGTTTGCCTCTTTCCCCAGCTGAGGACCAGTTAGGGTTTTATTCCCGCCTGACCACCCATTTCCACAAAACTTATGGGAACTTAGCATCTCTGAAACCTTTGTCTTAACTAAATCTGATTAAATTGGTCCCCTCAAAAAGGAGAGTGGAGGAAAGGACTACTGGATGGGAAAAAGCCGATGCAATGCATGTTAGTAAAGCCCATTCCTTTAGGGACTGCAGGAGGAGATTCCTTGGTTTGAGGCAGGTGCAGGTGTAGTGGTAGAATAGCGTCGTACCCCTGTGTGTTGGTGGATGGACTTTCTGTCCTTGGAAACAAGGCCTGGTTTGTGGCCTATCCAGCTTGCTGAGTGTCTCCCAGAAGCCACAGAATCCCTGCTGGATTTCTGGCTCTGCAGACTGTCAGTGTCTGCCCCTATTTTTGCAGAATTATCTCTGCACTTTCCCAGAACAGGGTGGCTTGAGGCTTAATTCTCATTCCACCTCTCACTGGTATCCACATTCTCCCTGCTTCTGAATAGTGTTACTGGATGTTGGAAATAATCTGCTTTCTCTGAGTGTATCTGTGAAAGTCTGCTTTTATTAGAGCAATAATCAAGACCTAAAAATAGAGCTAAACATAGGTGATTGACTTATTAAATATCTTCAGCTTGTCATTGCTTGCTGGACACACTGCCCAGTGTAGGTGCAGTGAGGGTGGAAAGCTCTAGTGCCCATCTCCTCCTATCCATCTGTCCTCAGTGTTCTAGTTACCAGCATCCTCCTCCCTTTGGACATGCACTGAAGGCCCTCACTGGGATCAACTTGTGTGTTTAGGCATGGCCCCTCTTATCTCTGTCTGTGCCCCTCTCCTGTGGCAAAATCTGTTTCTGTGACAGGGTTCTGTTGCATTTAAATTTGCACAAAACAGGTTTTATTATGAAATTCCCTATTGCAGGGAAAACTTATTTATTTATTCCTCATGATCCTTCCAAGTTTTTTCCAGTCTCTGCCTGATTCCACAACCAACCAGACATTCCTTGTCAAGGACAGAGAATCCTGCCTGGGTGTTCCTGTTTGCTCACAGGTAGCAAGTTCTGTGGGCACCAGCAGAGAGAGCCCTGCCACCGCAGCCGGTCCCCTGCTGTGGGACACAGGGATGTCACTGCTCCAGTGGACTCCCAGGGCGGTGATGTTCCCGAGTGGCAGGCATCCAGCTTAATTTAGTGCTGTGGTCAGGGGAGGGACTTGCTTCTGTCGTGGTCTGGGTGAAAGGCTGAGAACTGATCAGTGTTAAGATAAATCTCCGTTCGTGTATTTGGATGTCTCTCCCTTTGGCACGATGAAGCACAGCTGGCGCCCACATGACGTAGATGTGAGAGCTCTTGCTTTCATCTCTCCGGTGGCAAATTTAGGCTGTACCTGAAAGCTTTTTTGTTTTGGTAGAAATTATGGCTGATTTCTTTTTTAATGAAAATAGAGGGTTCTTGAATGCTGCTGCCTTGGTGGAATGCCATTTTTTTTTCAGGGTGTGCCCTGGTTGCAGCAAGATGCTGCCTTTTTTTTTTTTTTTGTGTGTGTGTGCCTTTCTTGTGGGGATGATTATTTTGGTTTCCAGAACACCCAGGGCATTTGCTCTTGTAGTCATTTTCCTGGTCCTCTGTCGTGGTTACTCTGCCCTCTCCCAGCCTTGTGAATTGGTGTGTGTCTGTCTGTCTGTTATGGTATGGCCTGACCTGCATTTATGCCCTGCCACACCTTAGGTTCTGCTCAGAGCACCCAAGGTACTGTCTTTCTCAAATTTGAATTAATAATTAATATAAAAAGCTTGAAAAAAAATCTGAATTTTGTTACATAGTGTAATAACTGTTTGTAGATACTGTCCTGAGATGTAGGAATCTATTGGTGATATAAAAGGTTTTGTCTGTAAATAATCAGTTTAGAGTCAAAATGAATTTAATAAAGAGAATTCTTACACAATAATTCAATAAATTTTAATATACAACCTCTGTGTCATGCTTGTATTGCATGATGATGCAATTATGCAGAATGTATTTGCCTCTTTTTCTTCCTCAGTGGAAACTGTGTACTCCTAAGCACCAGGACCTGGAAGCTGTGCAAGGAACGTGGCTTTTCTGTCCTCCCTAGGCTTTGTTTCTTCAAGATAACCTTGTCCCGCCTTCCACCTGCATGGCTCTGCAGTTTCCAGAGCTGAAATACTGTCCCTGCCCACGGGAGGAGGCAGCCTCTCTCCACAGACACTCCTGTTGGGCTGGCTTTGGGGGCACACGGCAGCTCTGCCTGTGGGCTCTCACTGTGCCGAAGGGTTGCTGAAGGTACGCTCTTGTCCACCAGTGTTCCTAATTTACCAAAACAACTTAATTCTTAAATCAATTTCACAGTTCTTCCCAGACAACAATCTGGCTCCTGGCCCATCTGTCGTCCTTTCTTCCTTCCCCTTCCTTTACTAGCAGAGTTTTGTAGTCTGCTTCTCCCCCTCTTTTAGTCCCTCCTCTCTGTACTCTGGGTGTTCTTGTTGCCCTTTAAGGGGTCACAAACCACTCGTCCCCTGCATGCTGCCCCAGGCTCAGCACCCAGCCTGGCGCAGCCTCTGCCCCCTCCCTTGGTATTTTTAGTGCAGGGAAGGCAGGTGAGAGCAGAGGGGCACAGGCAGGGGGAGAACCGCTCTGGGAGGCCCTGGCCTGGGTTTGGCAGCCTGGAGCTGCAGCAGAGCTACTGCAGGCAGGGTTAACCCTTTGCTGCAGGGCTGGGCCCTGTTCTCCGCAGCCTCAGCCAGGAAACCCGAGCTGCTCCAGCCCAGGGCCCCAGTGAGGGGGAGCCCAGGCCGTGCCCAGCTCCAGTGTGAGGCTGCAGCTTGTGGCAGTGAGGGGAAAAAAATGTGATTCTTACTGTGTGTGGCCTTTTCCTCCCCAGTGTCGCATGGTGCTTGGGTCCTCTGCAGGGAGGATGCTGCTTCACTTGCTCTCCAAGAGAAAGGAGCAGGGGAAGCGTGGGCTCTGTGGCCATCAGCACCGTGCTGTGATGGTGTTTGTGTGCAGGCTCTGCTGGAGAGGCTGAGGTTCCTCAGGTCTGGCAGTGTGGCACATGGAGTGGTCTGGGAACAGGGCTGGCTCTGCCAGGCAGAAGCTGGTGCTGCAGGAGCAAGTCCTGCTGACACACTGCTGGGAGCAGGGGGAAGAGTCAGGCAGCCCCACGATTTCTGGATCTGGAGAAGGCAGAGCAGAGGGGGTGGACTTCTCTGTTTCCATCTCAGTAGAGCTGTGAATTTCCCGCTATAAATAGTTGCTGTGGAGAGTATGAATCTACTGCAGGCTCACAGGCCTGCTGCCAGGGAGGCAGGGAGAGGCCAGCAGTAAAGTGAATCCACCGCAGCTGTCTGAGATCTCCTGCTCTCCCAAAGCCAAGGTTGTTCCCAGAAGTGGTGCTGTGATCTGATACCCTGCCCCACTCCTCACCATGTCCATGCAGCGATGCAGAAGTTTGGTGGGCTCAAGGACATCCCTCCTGGGGCAGTGCAGACTAAAATCAGAGCAGGACCAGCTGCTATCTCACTTTGGGGAGCTCCAGAAGGAGCCAGATGACAAAGGGAATGGTGTGTCCTGCCCATGAGCTGCTGCATGGTGAGTCTGAGCTGGGCCCTGGGGCTCAGAGCCCCGCCAGGGCTGCTTGTGTGCTGCGTGCTGTGACTTGCAGGGGTGCTGTGCTCAGCAAGGGCTGATAGATCTGTGGTGGTGCTGAACCTGAAAGTGTGTATTGCTCTGGTGAGTCCTGGCACTCCAAAGGTCCAAGTGTCGTAAGGCATGACTAGTGTTGGGCAGCTCTGTACACCATTCCATGCAGGTTGGGTGAAGGAGTCCAGGCCAGACATGAAGCATCGCTCCTTGTCCATGGCTCTCACAAACCAGGCAGGAGCAGTTCTTGGGCTGAAGTTCTCTGAGCTAGTCCAGGCCTGCAGCAATTCAGTAGGTTCAGCACAAAATAGTTGGAATGGCAAAAGCAAAAGAAGTTGTATTTAATGTGAAAGTGTCAAGAAATGAAGGATTAAAAGCACCAATTGTCCTTTATCACAAAGCTTAGAAAAGTGCATTTCACTTTCCTGCACCAAGTTGCATAGCAACACTCTTCATCTTTTGCCCGTGCTTCCATCCAGAGAAGGTGGATGGAGGTAAACCTTGCATGCCTAAGGATAGATTTGTCTTATCTCTGCAGCAACAAGGCCACCAGGACCCAGTGAACTGCCCAAAAACTCCATCAGCCCTAGGGCTAGGATGAGTCTTACACTTTGGGTCCTATTTTCTCACTGAAGTCTCTTATCACCAGAGCACTCCACCAAGGGAAGAAGCTGTTGAACTCCCATCTCCACACACTCATGAGTTTTCCTTTGGCAGGTGAATGGTAAGCCACAGAACTAAAGCTTGCTTGCTCTCAGCTCAGGCTCTGCTGTCTTCATGCTGTGAGTAAAGAAGGCTTAGGCAGATGCTGGTGGTGCAGGAGTGTGTGAGGGTATTGATAAGCTTAGTCTGTGCACAAATAAGGAAAATTTTTGATTTCAGTTCTGTTTCATAGGTAAGATGTCAGAGAGTATTTGCTGTAAAGAGTGGCCATGCATACATGCAGCATCTGGGAGGTTTATACATAAAGAGACTGATTCTGAACAGCATAAATGCAAGGGTTAGAGGTATAGAAATGTGAGGAGGGAGAGGCATTTTGAGCTCCTTTCAGACTTCTGTGCAGGCTTGGGTGAACAGAGTAATATCAGCTCTGGCATTTTGGGTTTTCCCTGACAGGATGAAAGTCTTGAGCCCAGTCTGACCCTCAACTAGAAATGTGTTGGGAGCTCACTGAGTGCCCAAAAGCAGGCTGTGCCTCTGGCTGCTGAGCTGGGAGAGGAACATCAGCACGTGGAAAGAAACTTTAATGTTTTGAGGAAGTCAAAACAGGTGCTCTGTCTCAGCACCTGGAAGATGTTACTGTTCCAGAACAACCCCCTGCAGCACTGCCAGCCCTCTATAATTATTTCTGAAAATCTTCTGGTTCAGATAGTTCTTAGCTTTAGTGACCTGATTTGGAGGATTTGAAGTTCAATGTTGCTACCTATACTAATGGTCTGTGGGCATTTCTATCACCTGTCTCAAGCCCTGACAGTGTGTGTTAGCCTTAAGCTTCTGCTGTACAGCAAATGATATTTCTAAATTATGAAAGGCTGAGTTGGGAGTACCCTAGCTACTGTGGCTTAAATCTGTATTTCATTAGCAAGAAGGGCTCTGGGCTGCTGTTTCAGGTGACCACTACTGAAGCCACTACTACGTCAGTGCTGCGGCACTGGGAGACAGCAGTTGGATCAATCTGTCTGTGCTGTCTTAGTGTTTATGCCTTGGGCTGTCATAGTAACAAACCCCAGGAACAGCCCCTTGCCAGGATGTCCTGTGGCCTTGCTGGGATGTCACAGGATGGTCAGTGATAAACCCATGCTCCAGCCCCAGGGCTGGACTGTGGGCAGAGGAGCAGCACTGTAATGTTTAGAATGCAAGTTCTGTTTCACACCCCTCTGGAGCAGGAGCCTTCTTCCAGCCAAAGCCCGAATTCCCTCCTCAGCCAGGATGGGGATAGGGAGGGGGTGCTTTCCCTGGCTGTGGGAGGGGATCCCACAGACCCTGCTAAGCCCCTGAAAATACACACTAGGAAACCTAAGCCTCCCACCTGGCCCTGGCCCGGACCAGCCTGCCAGCTTTCCTCTTCTGAACTCTTAAAATAATCCCTGTCTCCCTGAAGTGCCAGAAGCGCTTTTAACAGCCTGACTCCAGCAGCTGCCGAAGGGAATGGGAAGGAAAGGGGTGAGGGCATAGCAGAGGTTTGGCCACCCTGCAGCTCTCTCCAGCTCTCTTGAAAGGACTAAAGTGCTGAAGATTACACCACCTGTGTCCCACTGTCTCCATCCCCTCGTGCCAGGATCTGCTGTGCTCCAGGGCCATGGAGGAGCAGGTGCAGCAGGAGATGCCATCAGCCCAGCGCACAGGTCAGTCCTTGGGCATGAGGCTCCAGAGATGAGATCATGCCAGGTTCTTCCCAGGCTAGAGGAGGCCACTGGGACCTGTCAGGCTGTCCTCAGCTGCTCGTTCAGTCTAAGAGCATTTAGAGATGTCACTAATACCTCTTGGCAATGGTTTTCCACAGGAGGCCACCACCCCATGCAGGAGGGAGCGGTATTCAACACACGATACCAGGTGCTGCACAAACTGGGATGTGGTGCCTTTGCCACTGTCTGGCTGTGCCAGGACATGAGGTGAGGGGCTGAGTTCCACTCAGGGGGGTGGGAAGGGGTGGCTGATGTCCTGGGCGGGGCTGGCTCCTCTTGCAGAAACAGCAGAGCACATCCTGGGAGAATGCCAGGCATCCCTGAGCACAGGGAAAAGCTGACTGCAAGATCAGTGGGGTGCAACGAGCAGAACTGGTCCCCAGAAATAAAAGAATGTAAATGAGGTGGGATCGGCCTTTGCTCTGCATTTTCTTTTCTCATTCAGACCCAGCAGTATCCATGTTCTTTTTCTCTCCAGTCCCTTGCTGGTCCCTGGGGCAGTTGTGCTGCCAGATGCCAGCGGGAGGGATGCCCATAGGCCTGGTGTGATGTAGACTGAGGCCAAGGGTGCCTGCAGAAGGGCAGTGCCTTCCCCAGGGAGCCCAGGGCTGGCTGACTGGGAGAAAGGGAAGTGCTGCTGGTCAGGGCCACTGGCATGCACTGGCTGATAGCTGTGATTCATTTCCCAGGAGGAAGAAACAGGTAGCTGTGAAGGTTCTGAAAAGCAGGGAAGGCTTTGCTGAGACTGCCCAGCACGAGGCTGCTTTCCTCCGCTGTGTAAGTATATTCTGTGGGTCTGTGCTTTGCTCCAGGGGATGGCCACTGAGTTTAGGTTTGAGTATCAGCCTCATCATTCCCTCTGCCTCCAGGTTTCACTCCAAGGAGCTGGGTGTGGAATAGGAAAAAAAAAACAAAAACCCAAAAACAAAAGCTAGGAAATTCATACAAATCACCCTGGCTCAGCACTAGCCTCTGAAATAGGTATCTTCTTCTTCCTCCATCATACTGGGACATGTTAGCTTTGCCCCACTTGCCCTGTCAACACATTTCTTTTAGCTGAGACTGAAATCCAGCAAAAATGAGGAATCTGCAGAATGGTAAGATGGATGATCAACAGAAGGTGGTAGTGTTTTTAAGCAGGAGATTGGAGCATGTCTGCTATACCTGTGTCATTCACAGAGGAATGTCACTCAGACGATTGCTGTATCACAACACTGATAGTGAAATAAAAGGAAATATCTGCAATAGAAAAAAATATGATGCATCAAAATGCAATAAATATCTGAAGTCTGAAAGCTTCTGGCCTCTGCTAATGGAGGTGGTAATTAGGTGCCTGTATCTGGGTTGTAGCAAGTTGCCTTTGAAGTTGGCTTGAACTGCTAGTTCTAGAAAGCTTGTGGTTATAATTCTTCAGGTTTGCTCAAAATACAAAGATACATCAGCTCGAGATGAGTAAAAGCTATTAAATTCTTAATTTTAAATTACTCTGTTGCCTTTCTTCAACAGGTTTGAGAAAGGTTAAGTTAACACTGGTATATCTGTAGGCCCTATCTGAAGGGAGATGAGCCAGATGCAGTGATGCAAGAGGAAGTACCAAGCAGCATTAATTTAATGTAATCAGAGGGCTGCTTTTCTACACATCAGCACAACCCTGTGTAGAGAGTGAGCCTTACCCCTGATGATAGATGCCTGACCACAGCAGCAGCATTCAATAGCACACAGCTGGTTCCCAAGGCTGTTCCCACCAGCACTGGGAGGATAGTGCCTGCAGAGCTGCCAGGAGAGGTGATCCAGTCTCTGCTTCCAGGGCTGCTCACTTCTGCTGTGGCAGAACAAACCTTCTGGCACTGCTGCAGGTGGATCTCACATCTGTAAAATGAGCCAAATCAGAACCCTGGTAGTTGTGGCTGTGAAGAGAGAAAAAACCAGCATGAATTGCTGAATCAGGATAAATGCTCTGGGAGAGCAAGCCCCTGGTGCTCCTTGTCACAGAGGTGTGTGGTGCTGGGGGTAGCACCTCTGCCTGGAGTGAGTGTTTTGACACTGTGAGTGTGATGGTCCCAGAGCAAGACAAGATGGTCAAGAGCAAGACAAGACATACAGAAACTCATTCCTGGTTTTCCTGATGTTGTTTTCATGGGATTTGTCATGAAGTGCCAATTCCCAGAAGAGAAAGTCTATCAGAGAGGATGAAACACAGGTACAAGGTGTCCTTGTGCATATATATATGTCTCTAATTGCAGCTTTCTTGGCATTGTCCCCCTCAGGTAAGCTGCATGAAGAAGAAGGACCTGGCAGGGGAAAACATCGTCTGTTTGTTAGACGACTTCAGAATGATTGGAGATAATGGTTTTCATATCCTTCTGTGGAGAGTGCTTTTCTGGACCAGCAAAGCCTGGGCTTGCCTTGGAGAGCCACAGGATGGTGTAAACCTGAGTGCTGTGCTGCCATGAGGAGGATGAGCAGGACTGTAGCTGGACCAGGGCACATGGGTGTGGCTGGAGGGGAGAGGCTGAATCAGGAGATATTTGCTTTGGTCAAAGGCAATGGTTGGTGGTAACACCTTTCCCTGTTAGTGATTCCCTAACTCTTTCCCACATTCCTGCCTGGTATTTGAGGTGCTGGGTCCTTCCATTCGATGTCTGATGGGAAACTACACAGCCCAGGGACTGCCCTTGCCTTTTGTGAAAAAGTCTTTACAGCAGGTGAGAACTTAGCTGCAATCAGACAAGGGCACCAAGGGGCTGTTGGCTCTGCAGGATGTGCCACAGTCTTCCTCCCAAGGGGAAGGGCTTGGGTGTTACTTCTTAAGCCTGCAGGCTCTTCAGGTTTGGGAAGGAGTCAGGGCCACAAAATGCCAACAGCCTGCAGATGTACACCAGGGAAGCAGGGCTGGCACTTCCATTCCTATCAGCTCAGTAATCATTGGGTTCTCTGTTGCTTGTAGAAATTGCAGCGAACAAACAGCCTTACAGTGTTTTACTTCTTGTGGGCAAACCATCTCTGCTCTCCTGCTGCCCTGGGGAGTCCCCTCTGGCAGTAATGCCAGACTGCTGGCATTTGCCTTGGCTTCCAGCTGTCAGCTCCAGCAGCTTTCTGCATGGTACCACTGACACTGATGGCTGCTCAAGGTCTCCCTCCTATCTTTACACAAATTTCTAAATTGCTGATTTGGTCAGCAGATTCTCTTTCCATGTTGAGGTTTCCCTGTACAGAGCAAATTTTTCCTTCATCCCTTCTAAGGATGTGTTGTGCCTATTTAAAAGATGGTGAAAACTGAGTTTATTCAGGGCTGGCTCTGCTTTAGGAATGGGAAACCTGAGTGAGGCCTCAGAGTAGTTAAAATTACTTCTTGCCTCTCGTGCTAAGATTTATCAGAAGTCTGTACACTTGCCAAGATGAAGATTTGCTACCCTGATTCCTGTGCCCTTCTAGGGATACTAAGAAAGAAAATTGCTTCCTCCTTCATCCTATTTTCTGTAGTAGCCTCTCCTTTCTCTAAAGAAGTTCCACTAACACCTGAGTAAGTCACACAAAAATGTAGTGGTATTAACTCTGTGCTCCATTTCACACTCAGGCTTTTGCTTGATACATTATCTGCTTTAATTGTAAATTCTCAGCTCTGTTTTCCCCCTTCAGATCAGCACTGGGGCAGTATTTACTTCTGATTCATTCCAGTTTAGTTATTTAAATCTTTCCCCACGTTTCACAGTTACCATTTAAGGCTGATATTTCCCTGGGCCTGGTGTTCATCCCAGAATAGACTTCGATAATACACAGAATATTTACCAGTCCTTTATGACTGACCAGAGTGTTAAAAAACAAACCTAAATCTTCCCATAGCTTTTTCTCTTATTGATTTCTGATAGTGACTGTTCATCTCTGGTAGGTGTTGTTTATCTCTTCCCCTGTGACAGGCCAGGCTCTCCCTGCTGCATCACAAGCTGCTCTTTCCCTACATGGCTCTCCTGCAGGGCCCTGAAATCCTCTTGCTGCACTCACTCATGGTCTCTCCCCCTCCTGTCTGTTATCCTGTGTCTTCTTTCCTCGTATGATGGGACACCCTTCTGCTGCCATTCAAATGGGAGTTGGGGGGTGGTTATAATCAGTGTGAAGGCACAGAGGTCCCAGGACACAACAGCCTTACAAACAATAATGTTTTTTCAGGAGAAGGTTCAGCTTTGTAATCATAATGCCTCCTCATAGCCCCATCCTCTTCCCCCCTCCCCTGGGCTTGCCCATCCATGCTGGTATCTGTGGATTGTCACGCTGCCTTTTGCCGTGTGTCACCCCAAACAGCCCTTTCCTTACTGGCTGTCCAGGCCTGCACTTGCTCCTGGGGCTCTGCTGCCATGTGGGCTGATGAAACCCTTGAGCCTGCTCCCACAGGCCACCCCAACAGGAAACCATTTATTGCCAACAGTTACCCTCTGTGCCCAGTCTGTCCCTGACACACACTCCCGCTGTGCCTGCCCACTCTGGCAGCTGCTGCTGGGGCAGGAGAGGCAGTGGGGACCCTCTCTGGGCTGCTGTGACAGCGCTGCCTCGTTGCCCAGGTGCTGGCAGGGCTGCACTTCCTGCACAAGTGCTGCCGCATTATCCATGCAGACATCAAACCGGAGAACATCCTGCTGCATGGATGCAGCAAAAGGCTCCAAAGGCTTCTCATGGATACACTCGACTGCGACCAGGGAACAGAAGTGAGGCTAAAGGGAGCAGGTGAGCACTCCAGGGCTTTTTTAACAAGAAAACAGACTTTAGTGTTTATTGGCAGGAGAGAAATGAGACACAGCAGGTACAGACAGGTGTCTTTCACCTGAACAGAAAGGTTCACATCTCTTGCAACAGTCAGTACAAAACATTATAGCAAGCTTATGCTGCTGAAAGCCCTCTCCTTTCTCTGCTTAACACAAACACCAGGCTGAGCTCAAGGCACCTATAGAAATGTGGTCTTCCATTATGTGAAGGACAACTGCAGGTCACAGATATCTGTTTACAACCCAACCACGCCCTCAGAACTCACTGTCAAGGCTTTAGGTACAGGACAGTTCCATGTGTCTGATGTTTTCAACTACTGAAAGGTTTACATACAAAATAGCTTGATCAGAAAGCTGCATGACACTCCTGCTCTTTATTTCAATCATTTCTGAGGTTTGTGGGAGATTTGTATGTGCTGCTAATCTTCAAGGCCTTCTGAGACATAATTTATTTGCACAGAATGGTGTGAATATTGAACAAGATGTAGAGCTGGAGAGTTTCTTGAGCAATTATCTCATCTCTCAGCAATGAGACCTTTTATATTATCCTTGCACTGTGTTCTCCTGTGAGCATTTCTCCCATGACAGTGTTGTTTTGTCTCTCAAACTCTGGGGCAATCAGAGAATGTTAAATTAGTGACCCAGTCTTTTTCTTGGAGCAGAAAATCACAATATTAAGCATAGGCTGACAGCTCATTGTAAGGCACTAAACCAGGAATTACCTTTTTCTGGAATCATATGGAAGCATAACCTCTACATTGCTTGCCAAGCAGGTTGTGTCCAAGGTCTGTGACAGCCAGGATTGCTGAAGATTGAGGAGAAATTACAGATGTTTGGGTTCTGACTGGTGCTCTCCTCTAGGCCCACAGTAATTTAACCGTAGTGCTAGAGGAACCTTGCAGCAGGACAGGAGCATATGGTCACACTGTTCCGCTCCAAGCTACTGTCCTCACAAACATTCTCTTATGTTTTTACTGGATACCAGGTCTTCTTTTGTGTTCCTTCAAAAAAGAGGGGTGGCATTTGATTTATGATAAAAAGTATTTAGGACCTTTTAGGCTGAGAAACTTTAAGGGAAGGCAGACATGCCTCTCGTGTGGTAAGTGCTGTGTACATGCTTGTTCAGAAAGGCCTGATTTCTCTTTGTCATTTCCATCTAGGAGGTGATCTTGGCAATCAATTGGAAGAATCTGATTTAATGAGCATAGAGGTGAAAATTGCAGATCTAGGAAGCGCATGCTGGACAGTGAGTCTGCTCCGAGTCTCCATCCCATGACAATGTGGGATGCTGTGTGCTTCTTTCCATCCCACACTGTTTGTCTCTCTGTCCCTTTACAGCTGAACAGCGATTTCAGAGATGCTGATATTGGGTGGGTGTTATGTTTGGCACTCTCAGCTCCAAGCTGCACACTGTCTTCCTGAGACACTGCCAGCTTTGGACGTTTCTCCAGCTTGCAGTTAGTCCCTACAATTGGAAATTTTAAACTATGTTCAGTGTGATGTGGTGGGAGGTAGATTCTGACTGGTGTCAGTGGGGCCAGGAACATGCTGGCCATGCCCTGTGCAGAGCTGAGAACCCACATTCATCTGTGTCCCCAATGTCCTGTCACTGCACAAGAAGCTTGTGGCCACCAGTGTTGCTGTGACTGGTTTAGGGACACCAACCACAGGGAATTTGTTTCTGTTTTAGTACAAACCTTTTTCCAAGGAGATACAGACCCAGCCATACCGTGCCCTGGAAGTGCTTCTTGGACTAGACTACGGCACCCCTGCGGATATCTGGAGTACAGCCTGCCTGGTAGGACTGGGGACAACACTCTGTGTGTAGGGGAGGTGACAGACATTACCTGGCCAGGGCAGCATATCCTTAGCATCCACCTATCCACGTAAAGAAAGCTTCCTTTCTGAGAAGGCAAAAAAAGGGGCTGTTGGCACTCATTCAATTTGAGACAAAAGTCTGCTGCTGGTAGAACCCACTCCTAAATTAGTTTAAGCTTTACGGCAATTCACACTCCATGTAGATTAGCTCAGAGGCTTGCCTGCATCAGGCACATGCTGCTTTTCATCCTGATGAAGCTAAAGGTGTTTCACTGTGGTACAGATCAAGCCCATGTGAGTATTTCCATATTTTAGGATCAGTTTTGTGTGATAAAGAGGGCAATTGGTACTATAAGCTAATGGGCACGGAAAACTCCAAGATAATTAGTGAATTAACAGTGCTACTCCATTTCTAGGCATTTGAAATGGCAACTGGGGAGTGTCTATTTGATCCTCAACCCGGGAAATACTTCTCCAGAGATGATGGTAGGACTCCATGAGTTTTATTCATTTCACTGACAGAAGTGTTACAGTCTGTATCTAAACCTGTCTTCCCTCCCTCCATCTAGATCATGTTGCTCGTATTATTGAACTCTTGGGAAGAATTCCTCCTCAAATTGTTTTCTCATGGAACAAGTCAACAAATTTTTTCAGCAGGCCAGGTAAGAACTGGCAGAAGGAAGTTTATTTTAAAAATCACTGCACATCTCTGACACACTCCTACTCAGCTCATGCTGAACTCCCCCAAAAGTTACTCACACAATGCAGGCTACAAGCAGGGATGGAACACAAATGGAAATTTCATAAAGAGCAGTAACACTCCCTGCCTTGCCTATCCTTGCAGTCCATGAGCATTCTAAGGACGAATGCAAAATCCTGAAAGATGGTTATAGCAAATGCCTAACAGGGAAAGCATTTCCATTCTTTCTCCTCTGGATTTGGAGAAAATGGAAATGCAGACAGGAAACAGCTCCATGCCAGGAAGGCTGAGGAGTCTGTAACAGGCTGAATTTCACCCATTCACTGGCAGAAAACAATGATGACCAGGAATAGGGCACTCATATCCTTCCAATGAGGCTGCTATATTTAGTCTTCTGACCCAACTGTAACATCTCTTCTGTTTTATTCTCCCCAGTTCCTTTCCCTTTGACTCATGAGTCTTGAAACCCTTCTTTGACCACAAGGCATCACATGACTCCACCCTTCTGCAATCTGGCCTATCATCCTTCTCTGCTCCCATGCTTACCAACCCACCCACAGTTCATTCAGTGCTTAGTACTGGTCCCATGCTGGAATGAATTTAACAAGCACCTCCCTGCACACCCACATCCTTTGCTCGCACTTGTGTCTTCTATGGTGTTTAAAAGAAATGAGTCAAAATTAGTTCTACGTTCACTCTCCCTGTGAACCAACCTGGCCTGACCATACATGCCTAACTTGAATCACTGTATTTACACCATGCACTCTCCAGGACAAGGGTTGCTTCTCGCTCAGCCATACACTCTGCTGAGCCCCACAGAGCTGGCTGGCCCATAACAAATTCAACAGGAGTGTCTTGCGAGCTCTGACACTGAAATAGCATGATGCATCCGGGTGACCGTGGGCAGGCACAGGTACAAGCAGCAATGGCTCTGGCATGGTTTTTCTGGGAACACTTTGTGTACTCTTGGCACATTCTCAGCTAAGAAAAGTACTCGGGAACAGGCAGACTCCAAACATTAGCTTGGAAAGGTGGTTTCT